>NC_061515.1:22647500-22947500 GCF_022379125.1 Scophthalmus maximus | reverse complement strand
AACACACTACAGCCACCAGAGGGCAGTGTTGTCTCAGGATAGTCCCTCGTCCCAAGTCCTTACACAATGATGCCCCACAACATAAAAGCAAAGTGTTCAAATCCGACTTTTAATTAAACTGTAATTTCCCTGGCAAACAAAAGAACATGACTTTTTGTTTTCTTCAAGTTCAGTATTAATTTTTATATTTCAAGGAGGGGGGGGGGGATTGGAAGCACACAGTCACACCTTGATAATTGGAAAAAAGGCAAACAGAAGTGAGACCTTGAGATGAGGGTGACAATAGGGAGAGAAGGGGAAGGTAAAGTGGGGGGGGGGGGGGCAGGGAGAAAGACAAGTTGACACTGCTCATCTAGTGAGTCTTTCAATATTACTTCTCGTCTGACGCTCCCTTCTCTTTCTTAATCTCCGCTGTGAACTAGGTGAGTGTAATTACACCTGAGCATGTCACATTCACTTCCCCCCCCACCCCCCTGCCCTCGCCGCGTTCAAACGTCTCTGTCACCTCCACTCCCATCGCCACGCCGCCAACTGCAACGCGTTCGTGGGCTTTAAAGGGTGATCTTTGTGTTCTCACGGATACGAGGAGATCCAGTCATATCACCTGGTTTCAATCTTTTCAAGAGCCAGATCGTGGCAGATTCATTACGCGGGGCTCCGAGGGTGGATGCGGTGCTGCTGTAGCTGTCAGCCTTGGACTCACACACACACACACACACACACACACACACACACACACACACACACGCGCACTTCATCACCACCAGTGGCCACATCATCACACTTGGTCTTTGTCCTCAGGAGATAGAGCTGTCTGCAACAATTACCACAGTTGCAACAAAGACGTCTGAGGGAACAATCTAAGACACAACTCAACTCTGTGACGCTTTTTTTTCTTTTCCACGAAAGTTTTTATTTCTGTACTAGTGAATTCCATTGGGTTGTTGGGGTAATGGCAGTATTCAGCATTTTAAAGATTTCATGTATGAATATACATGTGGATACAGGCAATATATGCCAATGTTTTCATCACAGCTAAGGCATGTGACTGCGCCTGATGTAGAAATCCAACCATGCCCCTGCCTGTATGTTGCTTGCATATAACGTTACTGAATCAAGCACACAATGTAGTATGAAAGGTCTTATAATCATGTCTAAAAATGTGTTTGAAATTTCATGAGATAAGCTCTGAAAACATAAAAGAAATCTATGAAAAGATGGGCACCTTATCCCACCCCCACCTCTCCCCTGAACCCCCCCCCCCCGTTTGGTGCTCCTCATTGGTACACTCTGCTTGCTCTGCCTCCACATTACCCAGAGGCCAACCCAGGGGGCGCAATTATTCAGGCCTTTGCTCATCCAAGTAGAAGAAATTAGCCCCACTCTCCCGAAAACCAAGAACCTTCTAACCTGCACCAGGACCCCGGGCTGCCTCTCCGACTAGCGTGACCCCCCTGTGACTTCCCTTCTCCAGACCTTGCGCTTTCCATACATATGAGCCCGGGCTGGCCGGAGCCATGCTCGGCTGCCGTACGGGCTTCCCCCTTGCCCCAGCTGGTGAAGTCGGGCCGGGGAGCTAGCTGCGGGCTATAAAATCGAACAACCCGCCCCCCCACCATCCCCTATGCCCACACCTCCGCTAATGCCGCACACCCCTCCTGGGACGATGTGCTTTTACAACAATTCAACAGAAAGTCTAAGGTGGTGAGATGTGTCATTCTTTTGTTGCCTTAAAGGGGCAGCAAGCGAATGTTGGAGCGAGCTTGTCTCTCTCCCTTTGTTATTGTTGTTGTGATTTTGCCGCTCTTGCCGGGGGCCGCAGTACCCGGTCTTCGAGTATGGGAGTCCGGCGCGCAAACCACTAGTCCAAATCCACGGAGTTGCAGCGCTAGCAGGTCCTCTTAAGGTGTCGTCGAGTGATGTTTACAAACTGCACTCGCACTGCAGTGTGGTGCGGTCCGCACCATTTTATTGTTATTTTTACAGAGCCTGGACACACAAAGTACCGACATCTAAAGGACGGAGGGGAAATATTCGCAGATTTTTACAAAACGTGTATTGCTTTGGAATCGCTTGCTGCCCCCCTTAAAAGCGGTATTTACAAAAGCAATGTTGGAAATTTAATTTAGGAACAAAACTCGAAGTCCACACTTCAAAAGTTTTCAAATCACTGCAGGTCAATATCCAAATGAGCAATTACGGAAAGGAAGACGGTTATATAATGAATGTTATTATGACCTTAGTGTGTTCTCTGCGTGTGGGGGCAAAGAATAAGTGCTTCTCTTCCTTCTATGTCTTTTTTTATTCTTCACTTCATCTTTTCTGTAATTTGCTCTATTCAATTTTTTATTCTTCATTAAAATCATAATTGAGTCACAGGTGATTCAATTGCTTGTGTCTGATGCTGTCATATCCTCCTTTCACTCCCCTCCTCACCCGCTGTCTGTCTTCGCCTCTCTTCCCATCTTCCATTTCATCTATCCGGGCCAGACAAGCGGCAGATAATCAGATCTGCGGCCTACCACCAGTGCTCCCTGACTCGCTGAGTACAGTGAGAGGAGTTGTGCAGTTGCATCACAAAGTCTTCCAGCAACCTTGGCTGCTGTTATATACATATATATATATATATATATATATATATATATATATATATATATTGTATATGGTGATGGCCCCAAAGGTCCATTTCCTGCTGTGTTGCCAATCAGAGGAGTGGCTGATCTGGGGAATTGGCTGCATCTGTGTTGATTGACCTCCAACCATGATCCTGAGCAGTCAGTCTGTCTGTCTGTCTCTCTCGGACGTATGATTTAGGTTGCGTCATTATTTTGGTTTCTTAATTTTAAGATATTTAAGTTAGTTGTTTTTCTTTGGCCACTTGCAGGTGGAAGAACAGAGAGGGGACCAGTCTCTGAAAGACATCTATGATCTGGTTATGCCAACCTTCCTTCTTGTTTGGAATGTGTGACTCCTCGTGGTGACGCATTCAGTGGTTCAGGCTGGTGAGATGGCAAAACGGAAATTACAAGTCTGTCAGGAAAAAGAAAAAATGAAAAGGTTGTTTGACCTGCAGAGCGACAGGGATTCAGTGCTGGTGACCGGGTTTTTGGTTCTGCTACCGCTTGTTGACCCCCCCCCCCCCCCATTTTAAGGTTGATTGAAATGCCATTTGCCAGGAAGTCCAACAAAATGAGAGATCGTGAGATCTCTTTTGATAGTCTTGCCTAATCTTTTTATCCCAATATCCTGTTTTTTATGTAGTTTAAAAATTGCCTCCAGGAGCCAAGGTTGCTGGGTCAGGAAGATTTGGGAGGGGGGTATTGGGGGTGATGGGTAGATGTTCAGTGCATGAAGGGTTTTTATGTATGTATGTTGGTATCATAATGAATTAGAAATTTGTTTAATATTGAATCTCAAATATTTGATTGTTTCAGAGTCTGAGGTGGGATCTCAATCTTAAGGTCGGGGGTGTGATGGCCCCAAAGGTCCACTTCCTGCTGGGTTGCCAATCAGGAGTGGCTGATCAGAGGAATTGGCTGGACCTGTGTTGATTGACTGACTGCCACCCATATATATATATATATATATATACACTGAACAAAATGATAAACGCAACACTTTTGTTTTTGGCCCCATTTTTCATGAGCTGAACTCAAAGATCTAAGACTTTTTCTATGTACACAAAAGGCTTATTTCTCTCAAATATTGTTCACAAATCTTTCTAAATCTGTTAGTGAGCATGAGATAATCCATCCACCTCACAGGTGTGGCATATCAAGATCATCCATCCACCTCACAGGTGTGGCATATCAAGATAATCCATCCACCTCACAGGTGTGGCATATCAAGATGCTGATTAGACAGCATGCTTATTGCACAGGTGTGCCTGAGGCTGGACACAATAAAAGGCCACTCTGAAATGTGCAGTTTTACTGTACTGGTGGGGGGGGGGGTCCGAAAACCAGTCAGTATCTGGTGGGACCACCATTTGCCTCACGCAGTGCAACACATCTCCTTCGCAAAGAGTTGACCAGGTTGTTGATTGTGGCCTGTGGAATGTTGGTCCACTCCTCTTCAATGGCTGTGCGAAGTTGCTGGATATTGGCAGGACCTGGGACACGCTGTCGTTGTGTTGTTATTTTTCGGTTCCTCACATTTCTTCAAGTGACTTTGATGAAATAAATCAAGTCTTACTTCATTGAGTAATGTGTGGTCTCCACAGTTTTTTCCCTCCTCCTGAGCCAGGTCTTGACGATGTATCTCGTCCGTTTGCTGCCCTGGTTCCACAACGGTGGAACAAGGCTCCCCACTGACGGCAGGACAGCAGAAACCCTACAAACTTTCCGTCAGAGGCTGAAAACTCACCTGTTCAGACTGCTACTTAGTCCATGAATCATTAAATCGGCAAAAAAAAAAAGAATGGAGCACTTGTACTCGCATGAGTACAAGTGCTCTTGCACTTTTGGGGTTAATGTCTTCATTCTTCGTTCTGGACGAAGACGTACAGCTAAATTAATGTGAGGGGACGTTATTGGTTTAAATGTATATGCAGTGGATCTTTTCTTCCAAACTCCAACCCACCATGTGGATGACACCAGTTAGGTCCTTGTCTTTATTTCATATGAGTGAATGTCCCTGTCACAGGCAGACGCGACTCTGTTTTCACTCCTCCTCCGCCTGTCGTCCTTTAGCTCCTCCCGCAGTCTCTCTCTCTCTGCTTTATGACAGACCTCTCATACCTTGCGGCTGCAGATACCCGAGAGCCGAAAGGGCCTTATCGTGGCGAGGGGCCGAATGAGGCCCGGGTGGAAACGATGGCTTTTTTTCATTATCTACGCTGCGGCCGCTCTCTCTCTCTCTCTCTCTCTCTCTCTCTCTCTCTCTCTCCCTGTCCAGGCCAACATTTCATCAGGTCACTGTGTACATTTGGGAAGGGTAAACTGATTCTATTGAACCAGTCCACAACCTCGCCTCACCTGGGCTTTGTGGCTCCAAATGGGCTTACCCCCTGTTTCTATTTACTCCCCATCATTCCCATCCACTTGTCCCTCCTCCCTTCCCTTAGCCCTCCCCCCCACCCCCCACCCCCAGAAAACGATCGACAGGAGAGAGAAAGAGAGAGAGAAAGGGAAAATACTGCGAGAAAGATTAAATCCGAGTTTCTTTCATCCATGAGCGCTTTCATCTTTTCTATTCTTTTTTTTTTTTTTTTACTAACAGAGGGAATTATCAGCGACGCGACCGACACAGGCTTTTTGACGAGGGGTGATGGCGCGCGCGGGAAGGCGGATGGCGGAGCAAAGGGAAGAGTGGGGAACGGAAGAGGAGGCGGGAGGTCGGCTGGTTGCTGATCGGAGACGGGAATCCACTCCCCAGTCCCCATTGCGTTCTCAGTTTATCTTCTGAGGGCCAGGAGGTTGAGGGGCCTCTTTGTCTTGTCTTACAATGTCTTACCTTAAGAGCATTTGATGTCAGAATACCTGCCGGAGTGCTGCAGACACCTTCACGTCTCAATCCGACTTACGGACTGAGCACAAAAGAGTCAAAGCAGGCGAGCAGAAGGTACACTATAGGCCCCCGACAGCCGAGCTATTGGTGCTGAAGGAACAGTGCTAATCCACCCTTTCCAAAAATGTAACCAAAACTAAATAGATGATTCCCCCCCCCACCTCTCCTTCTTCTCCCCTCTGTGATACTTGGCACGATGTCTAATCTCCGCTCTTCGGAGTGTTTTTTCATTAAATTTGTGTCAGGACTAATTTTCGAGGGGGAATGAATACAGATGTCAGGATGCCATCGAATCCCATCGCGGGGCCTTTAATGAGATAACAGGCTTTCGTTAAAGAATTAGCGCTACGGAGAAGAAGGAGAAGAAGAAGAAGAAGAAAAAGACATGAATGAGATTAGTTCAATGGGATGTGGATACGGAGTGGAACGGAGACTTTGGCTGGCATAGAGAGAGAGAGAGAGAGAGAGGGGAGAGACCGGAGTCATATCAGACCTGCCCCGCCAAATCACAAATCTATTTCCGACTCTGGTATTAATTATCAAAATAAAGCCGCTGTTGCATATTGATTCATCGGGGTGCGCACTTGTATTATCTCCTATTAAGCAGGGGGGGGGGGGAGATTATATGAAGCCTTCAGGGGCGTTTTAAGGATCCTGTGAGATTGTTAAACCATGTCACGGACTCCACGGCAACAAGACAAGCTCCCTGTGTGTGTGTGTTTGCCCCGATGCAGCCTCTCATGTGGGCCTCGAATGCATTCTTAAGCTTTTAAATTTGATTATTTTTCGAGAACATTTTTCAATTAGCCCCACACAATCATGGCCTTGGATATATATATATGTATATATATTTGTGTAAAGAAATATGCCTGCGCGCAAACGTATCGAATTTTATTCGAGACACAAATGCAGACAAGGGGTTATTTTCGAGCTCAGTGCGGAGGAATCCAAATGGAAATAAGTTGTCCGTTTATTAGGAACACCTAGCTAGAACTAATTGCCTGCCAATTATGCTCGGAAGACGCTGAAATGTGTTGCCGTCCCACAAGGAGGTGTTTCTTTTGTCGAGCCCCGTCGATATGAATGAGATGGGCCAGATGATAGGAATATTACGCTCCACTGCAAAATTCCTCCTGTGGATTTTTGCGTTACTTCTGCATTTCTTTCAGTTGGGTGTCCCTGTGGCAAGATCTGTCCAAATGTAGGACCATGCCGCAGTGGCTCACGTTGGAGCAAAGTGATGATGATGATGATGATGATGATGATCATGTGTAGAGGGCCTGAGAAAGCAGCCTGCAATTTTCCCCCTAAGTTTTTAAATGAGCACTTCCTGTGGACGAGGAACGGGAGTTATACCTTTTACCAAACATGACTTAGTCTCAATTGATACTGTCCACCCTGTGAATTGTGTTCGCATTGGATTCTTTGGTTGGCAAGTCAGGTGTCGACATATCAAAATGATATCTTGCCCAAATAAGTATTTGATCGCGGGCTCCGCGCTTACAAAAATAACATACTGCATCCTTTAGTTTCACCCAGCGAACCTGAAGACTTTACTGGCCCTATGTTGTTACTCATAACTTGAGCAGAGGAGTATTCGTACCTGGGTACCTACTGGTTAAGCCTCTCGCAAATCCAAACTCCAGTCGCTCACCAAAACGGAAGGGCATGCGATGTGTGACACAAAAAAGCCCAATGAACAGCTCGTCTCTTGCCGTCCCCTGGAACGATGAATCCATCCGCATTGGCCGACACCTCCCCAGAGGAACGATGGATTTGTTTTTGCGCCTCATATCTTAAAGGGAGTCATTGAAAACAGAATCTGATGCGCGGCAGTACGCCCGGCATGCGAAACCCCCGGCTCGAGATTAACGCGGAAGGTATATTACACCGTCCCTGTGACCGGTGTGGGTGGCAGCAAAGGTGTTGGGACACACACACACACACACACTTCACCAATAATGAGACCTCCAACGGTGTGACACCCATTTCACACATGGATGGCATCTGTGATTGGGAAACATATGTTTGTATTGATGTATAATTATGAGCATTGAGCTCCTCCACTTCCACTAAGTTGCTGGGGACGACTCAGCGGCGTGTGTGTGTGGGTGTGGGAGTGTGTATGATTGAGTTATGAAAAGACAAAGAGAAGCAAAGGAAAGGGAACGTGTGACGGAGAAAAGAGCATCAACACCCTGCTGACTGCACTCCATCGCTTAATTATACAGCGAGAACACAAGTTGCTGTCTGTCCGGAACCAAAGTCACAAATTGGCTGGCGAGGTATTCGTCTCTCGTCTTCCGTACATCGCAGCCTCCTCCTCCTCACCTTTTTTCCGCCGTCTGCCGTTCAGGTGTCGCACAAGTATCCAAAGCTGCAAATGCACACGTGATAATCCGAGAGGCTTGTCGGACGACGTTCACCGCTAACGTCGTTGTGATTGGACGCGTGCGACCTGGCGACCGCGGGTGTCCCTCTTTCGCCGCGGAGAAAGAGGGTGTGCGAGGGACACAACAACAAAAAGGAGGAAACCTGAGAGATTAATACATTTAAAGAGAAAAGCGGGATGGAAACGGGAAGATAGAGAGAGAAATTGCAAAGGGGGAAGGGTGGCAGTGGTTAGAAACAGGGGGGGAAAGGGGGAAAGGGGGGAGGGGTTGGATCAGGTGAGGTGGTGCGGGGGGCGAAATGAGACCAAATTTTCTTTGGCAATCTCTGTGTTCCTGCTGCAGGTGCCGGGGCCATTTCACTAAAGCAGGGCCAGATGCGAATGTCATTAGTTCCTGAGCCCCAGGTGAATTTGCCACAGTTCCACATGATTAACCCAGATAATTGTGTGTTGATAGCGAGCATGGTCGACGGAATACAATTTTCAGGCCCAAATTCCTAAACAAACAGCTCAGCAGCAGCAGCGGCAGCGGCCGCCGCCACGGTGAGCCGCGGGGAGACGGGGATAACCGCGGCAGTGACGCCATCAGCACTTGTGATGCCGGCTACGTTCACGGGCCGAGGTTTACAAAAAGAGAGGTGGGGGGGGGGGGGGGGGGAGTCTAGAGGAGGTGGGAGGAAGTTGTTGCCAGGTCGGCTGTTGGTGACACCGACAGGTTGTAGAGGCCATCTACAACTCGTTCGACTCCAGCTGACAAATGTATGACAACTGCGCGAAATGCAGCAGAACTGTTACAATCATGACCGACGTTGTTTGATCCATCAACAATTACATTGACGTTGTTTATTTTCGATCGCTCAGAGGTCAGTTGTTTAGCGACTTGCCCAAACTGTGCCGGCTATATTTTTACTACTGTACTACCAGCCTAATGCACAGCAAAATTAGCATTTATTTCCGAGCTGATATTCACATGTTTATGTTTTGTACAAACTCCTGAAGGGAAGATTTGACGACATGTATTACCCCGGGTCAGGATAATAGACAACACAATTACATAGATTACATATGGAAGATGAGTGTCATGGATGACAGACGATAACTAGCCTGTACGGCTAAATCTGGCACATTCACATGTCGGACCAAATGATAATAGTTAATTGATTTGCGTTGGCATATATTTTGAATGAATAAACAAACAAGCAAACAACAATTGTGGACCAGAAAACCAAAACAATTGGCTGAAATGTGCGATACGCTCAGTAGGAGCCAACTATAACTGCAGAGTCAGATCATTCTCCGTGGGTTCGTCCCTTCACACGCAAGTTCTAGGATTTATTCATGCAGGTTGTTAAAACCACTTCCATTTTCACAGTCCTCAGCCGTTAGGTAAAGTAATTCCAAACAAAATTAAGGGGGTGGTGACAAATCTGCATCTCTCCATCTACACTTATCCGTGCAATTTGCCTTTAAGCAAAAGTCACTGAGCGAGCGGGAAAACCCCCTATCCCGACTGTGTGTTCTCCGGCTTATGCGATTTGATGTCCCGTAGCGCTCCACTGTGGGAATTCATCAGCAGGTGAGAATTAGGTGGAGATTATGGACTGACTCGATGCACTGAGTAGACACAAAAGGATACACGTGCGTACATGTGAAAGGTGAAGAAGATACAGGACTCGCGGGTGTGAACATGAGTCGTGATTTCAAAATCAACTGTATATGTCAAAAGCCGAAAGAGTAAGATACCGAATCTGCATTCGGACGCCCGTGACACTGATTTGCACACGGGCCAAAGAAGAGGTCTTACTATAGATATTGGCTTCCTGGAAACACACACACACACCTGTTAAACATGCTTTTTAGGATCTTCACTTGGCTGAAGTGAGTGATGCCTAAGGTCCCATATATAGTGTCACACTGAAGTCAAAAGTCAGACTTCTGCAGTTGATTGGAGCTTTAAAGTAAATATCAGACTTTTTTTCTTGGTTTGTCGCGGATTAATTATCACGTGAGGAGTAAAATGCATAAGCGTCTCCGAGTAAAACCCCCCTGCCAAATATAAGAACCCGCCGTCTCGTGGAGCATAATATAATACGAGGATTGCATCAGGTTTAAAAAAAAAAAGAAAAGAAGGGAAAATTCCACCTGTTAGACGCTGACAACACCTGTTTTACAAGAGGAATGCACCTTAATCTTGTTTTTTTTTTCCCGGCTCGCGTGCGCAGCTGCCCCGAGTCCCAGGAATACAGTTCTGTGGCTTGCCAAGTGAATTAGTGAAACATCATCAAAGAAAAAGGGGATGAGGAGAAAGAAACACTGGGGTTTGTGTTCCCGCCAGCAGCAGGGAGATAAAACAAGTCGGGGAGCCAGGTACGTAAGGGAGGAGAGAGAGTGAAACTGGCAGCGAGGAGAGAAGAGGAAGAAAGAAAAAAAAAGGACGCAGAGACAGCCAAATCTCCCCGGTGCATTCTGGGAGTCGAACCTGGCAGGAGAAATTAGCGTCGTGCGCACCGAGCGAAAGGGATAATCCCTCTCCGACGGAGAGGGGAGATGAGTTGCAGCGCGGCAATGATCCCTTCTGTGTTCCTGTGATTTTTTTTTCCTTCCAGGTTTATTTATTAAGAGGATAAACTCGATTCCCCCCCCGGGGCAAGAGGGTCACCAGGACGGCGCTAATTTGAGTGACTGGCACTTGCGGTGACAGCAGTGGCTGCAGGTCCGGATGAGGCCTCAGCTGAAAAACAAATGTGGCGCCGGAGGAGCTTCAGTTAAACACGACTTGGCGATACAACGCGGACTCGAACAAGAGCAATAAAAAATATTCGCTCGGGCGCTCTGGGCACCGTGTGCTGAAAAAATTGGTGTGAATTCGAAGCCGCAGCCAAGAAAGTGCATTACTTTCTCTTGTAGCTCAACTTCAAAATGAAGTATATATAGATCCATCAAGGTCTCTATGTTCAGTGCTAGCGTTTAATCAAATCCACCTCCGTATAAATCTGCTTTTTGAGGTTAAAAGATTTGAATTCACCACCTACAGCAGTCCAGCAATAAGACGCATAGGTGTCGTAGTACATCTCTAAATGCTCTAACGTGTCAGATTTGGACATGGCTTGGAAGATAAGGGGATGAAGCCGTCTTCTACACGTGCATCCCACTCACTCGGTATTGATTGAAAGATATCAAAGGCGAACGTCAGAAGATCAACCCACCTACACACACAGACTTCATAAATACGTTTTGCTCCATGAAAGTGTTTTTTTTTCCCGCCCCGTCTGTACAGCACATAAGTACATGGCAAGCGCCTGAATAAAATTATTTGACAGGGGAGATGCACTAATGAAAAACGGCTGCGCTGCTTCGCAAACACAATCTATTGAAACCGAAAGAGCGTGTCAATTGCATGAATGTGTTTGCCAGCCACTGTTTTTTTTTCCTTTCACTCCGCTGAGAGGGTAATGATATCTGAAGCGGCGTAGTTTTGCATCTCGCGGTGTGTCGGCGCACTCGTGTCCATCTGTCCATGTCTGCTCTTGATCGCCCGCCGCTAAAGGCGCGCGCGTCGGCCCCGCTGCACTCGTCGAGAGTTTGGGAGCGCGATCGTCTGCGCGATAAAGTGGGGAACCGTTATTGGGCGGGAATTGTGTTGGAATAACAAAGCGGTTTTGAGAAGCAGCGGCGCTTCCTCTTCCGCCGGACTTCAAGTGCACACCCACGCTCTGAAATACCTCGCGCTCCACCCGTGCGGAACTCGGAGTGACAAAACAGCTTCATCACAGAGTGCGCCAGCCGTTCTTTGGCAGGAAGCTGACACCTGAAGAAAAGAAAATACTAATGGTGCCACTCACATCAGGTTTCTTATTAACATGGGACATCTTGGTTATTCGTAAGATGATTTTAAACCGCGCGAGTGGCACGGCGCTGTGGATGTGAAAAAATATGGACTATGTGATCTGCCACCGACATTCATTTCTGCAGACATTCGTGTTCCCCTAAAGAGTGTCCGGCCACATTTCCTTTTTTTGATTTAATTTTTAATATTATTTGATTTAATTTTTAATTTCATTTGATTTAATTTAAAACAGTAGGTGCATGTGTTTTCTGTGTAGCCCATCTGATGCACAAACACTGATAATTGCAACTTCTGATGAAGAGGCGTCCACAGCAAAATGTTCAAGTTTGCTCCCTGCATTTGTGCAAAATGCCCTGAAGCGTTTATGTAATGTTTTTGGCCTTTCAGATTAAAAACGAGTACCCCGAATGCCGTGCCGCTGCGCTGCATCTAATATGATGTCAGGATTCAGACTTTTCTCTCAGCAGCACACCAACTCTGACTGACCTCCAAGCGTCCCCGTTCGTTTTGCAGGTAGGCTTTGTTTTGGTCGCCAAGACAAAGACACGCGGTGAACGGAAAACATTTGACCCGCTGAACATCAGCATGTCAGCTCCGTCGTTGTACACGTGTTGGCGTGCTGTCGATCGCATTCAGGTCGGAGCACCGCTATGTCCCAGCGCAGCCTCAGAGAGCCGCTATTGTGGCCCGCAAGAGGTCCGCCCTCATTTGTCAGGTGAACCTGTTGGACGTCGTAGATTCGCCACTTCGCAGCAAGCCTCGATCTATGCATGCATTTCTTTTCGTCGTTTCCTGTCCTGTTCTAGGCCGATCTCTTCTCTCGCGCTCGCCGGTGAACATCCCCGGGCTGAGGAGCGACTCACCGATTCGTTCGGGACGAGGAGAGGTAAGGGAACAAACAGAGGTTGAGAGGCAAAAAAGGTTTGGGGAAGGGGGGGGTGGAGCAAGAAGAAGAGCAGCAAGAATCCTGGAATTCAAACACTCTTTGCCTTGCGCTAAAAGGTCCTCGGTTTCGTTCCACCGGCAAGTCACCTCCGGAAGGTGGCGTGTTACGTGTTAAATGTCAGGGCTGTGTCATTAACAGGCGGCTCACTCGTGCCACTGAGCAATGATCCGCCCGGCTGGAGCTGTTCCACGGCGACACCTATGTGCGCTGTTCGTGTCACATTACCGCTGTACCTGCGAGGAGCATTCACGCTGCTGATAAGTTCTTAATGATATCGTGTCTCTCTCGCTCTCTCTCTCTCTCTCTCTCTCTCTTTGTCTGCAGGGAATGGTGAGCTGAAAGCACTCGCAGTGACAAACATAACTTTTTGTTCCGGCGTGCAAGAACTTTGTCGCAGGATTAAATGGCAGGGGGAGGAGAAAAAGGGAGCCGAACTGGCAGCGAGACCCACTGTGACTTCGTAGGAAAACAGAAAGTGGGCCTGAGAGTGAACAACATTAGGTCAGGAGTTGGGAACTGGGCATGGAAACTGCAATTCCATTCTCCTTACTCGAACCCTGAATGTGCTGTCACACCAGTCTGTGACCAAGGACATAGGTCACGTTTCAGAGGTCTTGCAGTCTTTTACGGCATCGCTTCTGTTCAGTTACTGTCTTCCGTTTGTTTTGACCAGAAAACGTGTCGAGGATTTCCTAGCACTGAGCAGTTCCCCGGCCTGCAGCCGTCAACCTCACAGGCTGCACACGACCCCAGCAACCTCGACCCTCAAGTGTTACCCGAGAGGCAAAATCTAGGGGCCAAAAAAGGTTGGAAATCACACTGTGATGCTTGCAAAAGTTTGAAAATTTGAAGATTTGAAACATTTCAGAACTTCTCCCATCTGGATTTTTTTTTTAATTTTTTTGGGTATAGGTACAAGATGACACATTTCAAAGGTGTTTTTAGCAAATGTATTGAAGTGGAATGGTAAAAGCCAGCAGGACGACAACAAAAACAACCTCATTATGCCTACAGTACCTTATTCGATAATCATCCGGAGGAACACGAGACACAAGAACACTGATGATATTCTCCTTCTGAAGAATGGTTTCCTTGCAAAGCTTTGAGTAGAAAACCATTGGTATCTGATGTATAACTAAAAGTTAAGTCAGTGACCCATGCAACCCTCAAGAATGTGCATGTGTCTTGTTTTCCCTTACAGGCCGACTGGTGCTGCACCTTATTGCAACACGCCAAAACCTGATCCCACTTTTATGCCACACACATCCCTTCAATCCTTTGTCAATATCAAACTAAGACCTCCCAGTCACAACAAGGACTCTCCTCGGTAGCTGTCTCGCAGGCATGAGCCATCAAACGAGGTGGGTTGCTTGTTTTTGGGGGGTGGGCGGGCGGCGGGAGGAGGGACATAGGACGAGGGCCAATCCCCCTCAGTGTCAGCGATTAAAAATCCATCTGATTGAAAATTGCAGGCCATTGTGAGATGAGAAGTAGAAGAAGAGGGGCAGAGACGGGGAGGCAGAGGAAGTGGCTGCCCAATTGCTGAGGTGCTCCTTTTTCTCCTCTTCATTTTCAGATGGAAAGCTAATTACGCGGTGTGGCGAGGAGACGGGGCGGCGTGTGCGGCGCAAGAAATGGCGAGCCGAGGTGGTTAATTGGGGTGTGTGATTACACGGGGGTTGTAGTTGGGGGGGGGGGGGGGGGATTAGCAGCAGCACACTTCGGCGGCACAGCTCATCACGGGGAGAGTGAAAGGAGGCAGGCGATAACGCTGGTATCCCTCTGCACTCGGCAGACCTTACCCTCGGCAGACACTCTGAGGCCTTCAGACGGAGATCTGACTTTTAGATTTGAAGTAGCGCTGCACCACATTGTTTTCCTTTTTTTATTTTTCAAGTAAGTCCACCGCACTTCCCACTGCACTTCCCACCTGAATCCCTTTAACAAAGAAGCCGCTGTTGCTGCTGCAGCAAATGCGAAATGCCCTGCCGTCTGAACAGATCATTTCATCTTCTCATGTTCCTGCAAAAGGAAACAGTATTTAGATTATTTGGATGATGAAAGAAAAGCAAAGAAGCAGTGGCTCGATTGTGCATTTGTGTCAGAGGCTCTTACTGTCATGGTCCTCTATAGGACCAAGACCTCTCGGGAGGTCAGCTTGAGTGGGTTTTGTTCGGCTTGAGTTTGGTATTTCATGTTTTATTTAGCATCCACTTCCCGTTCTCCTGTGTCTTATTTGGTCGTCCGAATCTGGATCCTTCCCATAATTCAATCACCCGTTGCCATGCCTGTGACCTATCTCTGATTTAAAAAAACAAAAATCATGAGCAATCCGTCAATGACTTTTTGAGTAATCCCACTAACAAAGAGACAGAGGTGAATATTTATTTCCGTCATGATACAAATGAACACACCCATGGTGCAATAGCGTCCACTAAATGTCATAGGTCATATGCTCTGAATGCTACTTAAAAAAATGTTCAATTCTTGTGGATGCGACACGTACAAGTACACCGTAAAGTACCGAATAAGTGTAATTGGTCATTAACATTGTTTGTACCTATTTACTAAT
Organism: Scophthalmus maximus; assembly: GCF_022379125.1. NCBI lineage: Eukaryota > Metazoa > Chordata > Actinopteri > Pleuronectiformes > Scophthalmidae > Scophthalmus > Scophthalmus maximus. Next base: position 22,932,235 of record NC_061515.1, on the reverse strand, counting down.
CTTTGCAGGCTTCGTCCTTGCACTATGCGTAGGAATATTGAGAAGTACTGAATTGTTTGTATTTGTCTACAGTCAAAGGAAAATGTTATACGGATAACCAGCTACAAGTGATGGGTGGTTAAGGATGGCTTTGCGATGAGTTGCATTCATAGAGGAGAAAAAAGAAGTGAAAGATATTTTTTCAGAAAGATGTTGCAGAATCTCTTAAAACTCTGGTGTCTTGATTCATTTTTTATAATAGTACTGGAGACCCGTTTTGCCCAATGCCTGCTGGGATTGGCTCCAGCTCCCCCACGACCCTCAAAGGATTATAGATAATGGATAGATGGATTTATAATATTCATTCAGACATGAACTTTCCCAAAGAAGGCTGGTTGCCCTGTACGACCACTTGTCCCTGCTACTGCAACCTCGAGGTACTTGCATTTGTATGTTTCCAGATTTTCGTCCACTGGCTCAAGACTCAAACCGTCCACCTTCCACTCAGAGGATAATAATTCAACCTTGAGGTGTCAACCGAGCTTTGAACCCCATCAAAGTGACCTCACATCACTGCACCTTCAATCTGCCGCGGCGGAAGATGACCTTCAACGTGAACCCTCTCTCGCTGTGAGGCACTATATGGATGACACTTCAACAACCTGCGCCCCCCCCCCCCCCCTCCAACATTATGTCCGTGCTAGATGGTCTTTATTGATCTGCATGTTATTCAAAGTGTCGCCCTACCTCTCCGTGTAAGAGCCTTCTCCTTTTATGCTGAAGAACAAAAGGACTGGCCATGAAAAGACGTCGGAAGGGTGAGTTAAGGGGCCGTTACCGACCCCGCTACAAAACTAAAGGGATTGTTCGACTGGGCGTCATTGGTTATAAGCACAACGTTCTGCCAAAGACAGAATTTATGGTTGGGCGAAGAGTAGCAATTGCACCAGTAGGGACGTCAGTCTTTCTGCGTTGTTATCTCCTCCCTTTGATTTGTTTCCCTGGTATTACTCAACCCTGGTCAATACAGATCACCTGTGAATGCTTCAGGAGAAGGTCCGTACTTAAGTGCCTAGAGTTTGCATGAAAAGGCTACTGTAAAACCGGGCCGACCCTGAATCCACCAAATCCAACATCTACTTTGGTAAAGGTGTGGTTCATAAGCTTATTTCACACACGCACTGAAGTCCGGACAATGTCCTGAACTTTCCCGGAGGGGGCTATACGGTGAGAACGCAAATGTCCGCAGATGTTGCTCCGGACATCCTCCACAACTCATCCTGACAGCCCCCCCCCCCCTCTCCCTACAGTATAGTCTCCAGAGAATGTCCGATTCAAGCCCATGTTAGAAGGATACAGCCGGAAGAATCGCCGGAGAATTCGCAGCAAGGGAATCGCATTTCTGCCGACATTGTCCGCAGTTCTTCAGCTTGTTGGGTGTCAGGGACCAAGCAGTCAAGGCATAGAGACAGAGGTGGTTTCTTTTATTTACAAAAAAACAAAAAAAAATGCCAAAAAGGCCTGAGACTGGGCCCATAAATGAGGTTAACGTAACAGAACTAATCTTATCTCCCGAATCAACAAAGAGAACTGAGTAGCACTAACTAACCTGACAGACATTGAGGGGAACATAAAAAATGGCTGATCAGGCCATTTAGACACACAAGAGGGGATCGACCTAAATACAATTATTCAAATGAACAACAGTAACGAAGAAACATAAAACCAGGGAAAACTACAGAATCAATTATCAAAAACACAATTAGTGGAAAAAAGATATTAAACAGAAAAGAGCAAAATGGAAATACATCCCCCTCCCCGTGATGTAGGAACAACATGGTACGGTCCAATTGGCAAAACTCTGTATTTATGCTGTTTGGAAACAGCCGAGAATCCTTTAGGACGACCAGCCAGGGGACTCAAGCGGCGCCCCCCCCCCCCCCCCCCCCCCCGCCCCCCCGGAACTGGTAACTCCAAGAAAACTGCATTACTTCATACCAAACTGAAACTCATAACAAAATTGACAAAAAAATCACTTCATGTTAAACCATCCGACTCTTTGGTTGAACTTTTTTGCATAATACAACCTGTGGTAAGGGATCAAATGTACTTGTACCGTTCTTTGCTTTAAAGTGTCACAAGACAATGAGGCAATCGTTCTCAGATCCATTCAAGAATGTTGATTCAACTTTTATCCAAATGCATGTTTCTCAAATCTTGTCTTTAGACTCAGCCACATGGCCAAATGAGACATACGGGGTTGTAAAGGTTATGGGTGACCAACAGGCTACTTTAGGAACACACATAGTGTTGGACCGATGTATGCAATTGAGTGTGTTACAGATAAAATCAGTTCATCCAAAACAACCATGTGAAGTGAAGTCTGTGTATTTGAAAGTTGTGTGTTTGCTGGAGACCGCCAACATGGCCACCGCTGCCAGGTGATGAGGTTGATTCCCCCCCGAACCAAAGCTTTCTGTTGTCTCCGCAGCTATACCCTTCATGTGTTGTGCCGTGTGATCTTTGCATGAATATGAATTTCGGACACTTGAGCGCTCCGAGTGTCCGGTTCCTCGCTCCTCTCCCGTTTGTGACTTGGCCGCCTCTTCCCCCCCCCCCAGAGGCCTGTTGTGTCCGCTAAGCCCTCTTGACCAGCCGTGTGGGCCTCTTGCATCAAAGCGGCATCTGCAGAAGGAGCGCACACATCAAAAGGTGGCGAAGCCTCCCGAAATTAAACCAGCGCGTTGTCGCCGGACGGCCGTTTCTCGCCTTTGAACCCCTCGGCCCTCCATCTGCGTGACAAAGCTTCAATTAGCCGACATCAGAACACTCGGCAACAGAGGAAGCAGCGCGCCGCCGCCCCCCCCCCCCCTCTCCTCCTCCTCCTTCCGTCTCATTGTGGGCCTTCTCAATTCACAAACGCTTTTTTTTTTTTTTTTTTTGTTAAATTATTCCCGTCTAGTCAGCTGCTGTTATTGTTAATCAATCTTAACCACCCACACGGTGATGAATGTAACTCACAGATGAGAGCAAACATAGGCAGATTAGACTAAATGTGTTAGAGGCGTCGGCGGGTGTACGAAAGGGCAGTTTTTTGCACGGCGCGTGGATGCTGCAGTTGTGGGTTGTTTTTATATTTTTGAGATTAGAAGTTTATTTCTTCTTCATTAGATACTATTCAGGGAAGGCAGGAAGTAAGGATGAGAAATAACCCTACAAATATTTTAAAATTCCTCTATCATGTGTAGATTATGGTAAAATGAACATAAATTGCATTTTAATTTTCCCTAAATGGACATGGATCTCCATATAAATCAATCAGTATAAGGAACTCGTCATAAAAAATCATTAAGCAGAAAAAAGGAAGAAAACTGGATTTTGTTTGAGATTTCAAAATCACTAAAATACACTTTGAACACATCTGTAAGTGTACTGTAGGCCAAGCGTGGGCTTGTGGTGCCGTGAGATTAGCAGCCACTAGATGTCACTCTAAGATATGATACAAATCTAAAGCTCGGCCTGCGGCGCATGTGCTGCCTCCAGAGTCACTGTAGTTCAGTGAAAAGCGTATTGATTAAATGAAATATCATCAAATTGGACTATTTCAAGCTTATTAAATCCTGCCATTTAAGAGAAAACAATGTTTAATTTTGAAGCATTTAGGGCTGCAGATTATAAAAAAGGAGACTGTTAGTTCTACTTGTGGTGGTATTGAGTGGAAGCTAAGGCTGTAAAAATATTATCAGGAACTGGAATATTAATAGGTGTAAATATTTTGTCGTTGCAACATTCCCAGATGCACAATTTGCGGTTTAATTTTTAACTGTTAGTAATATGACCAAAAATAAAGTCACTTTCCCAAGAGTGGGTATGTAATTTTGTGTCGGCTACTGCTAATACAAAGTCTGCAAAACCAGATGCCATTTTTTTTGTTGTTGTTGCTCTGAGCAACCTGGTGCTCACCGTAGAGCCACCTCTCCTCAACAGATTGCCATTCAACCTAATATATGCGGGGTAACCTTTTGTAAAATGCCCATATGCTTGATATGCCTCCCTTCACACGGGCGTGCGCTAAGCAGCTCACTGTAAACACAGATGGACCCCAACTGCTGCAGCGACGGAGGTGAACATCTGCATGGAAGGGATCTAATGTACCCTATTGCCATTATATTGCTGAGTCCATATGGAAACAATTCTCAATGTGTGTGTATGAAATTGAACTGGTGTACAGTGTGCACCTGTGCAAATGCATGTTTGCATGTGCGCGCAGTTAAAAAAACAGTCACGTTTGATTGAGTTCTACATGTATCTTTGTTCACTCATTCATCAAAGAAGGCACGTTTCACAAATTTGTCTAATTTCTACAGTGTATTTTCAATATTTTTGATATCCGAAAGGTGGAGGGGAGTTATAACGGCGAGTTCTCTCTCGCGAAGAATGAAGAGGGGCCATACTTTGTGTCAGCCAATGGTGATTGAGTTCAGACGCCCTCGCCTCAGAGAGCTGACTCAAGGCGGCACAAAGGCCACTGATGAGGTAAATGAGTTCCCCTCTCCCCCTATAATCTCCTTGTTTTGCTGCCACTCTGGGGGGGGGAAAAAAAAAAAAAGAGACATTAGAGGGGCTCATTCCCTGCTGCATTCACACTTTTTTTTTTTTTTTTTTACTTCTCTGAATGAGGAAATCCCGCGTTATAATTTGGCCAGAGGAATTATTAGGCAACAGATTGCCCGGGCCACTATATAAACGGTGTGTTTATCGCAGCCTTTTCAAGGAGCTGCAGGTTCCAAACTGCCGGCTAATGATTGAATTAATTCCACAAAAAAAAGCAAATGACGTTCCTCAGGGTTTCAATGGCAGAGCAACATTTTAACATTTTTTAGAGGACGGTGGGTAAATGAAACCAAAAAAAAAAGAAGGAAGCAAGCGTTTCCAGTTTAAACAGGCATTAGTAAGTCATAACCCCTCACAGCGCGTCTCTGGCACTCTAGCTCCCGCAATCCCGTGTTCGGGATTCATCAAATTTGATATGATAAAATGCGTTGTTTATGAATTTAGATAAAACCCCATGTGACATTTAAGTGTAATTCTCATTGAAATGGGACGCTTTGCCTCCGAGTAAGCGTTGGAATAACACGGAATCTGCATCCGGGTGGCGTTGAGAGCGTGTTTTTACATAATTCCACTGGCTGTCTGGGAGTAAAATGAATAAACAAAGAATTATGTAAAATGTTGTGATTTCTGAATTCATGGAAATAATGCACATGATTAAGATGTGTGCAGGGGTGTGTGTGTGTGTGCAAGGGGGGGGGCTGCTGGCCTCGGTGGACAAAAAAGAAGATCAGGGCAACAACAGCCGCTCTTGGAAGGAACTCGTATTTAAATACTGCAAATGTAATTGGTTAAGATTATGTCAACTTCGATGGTAAGGAAAATATTCCGTTTACAAATCACAACAGATCTCATCTGGTATGGCTTGATTTTGTTTTTTTCTATTTCGGAAGTTGCACATTGTTATTGTTATATGCACATGTGCTGCATTAGCCGCGTTCTTTTTCGAAAACGACGCACTACCTGCGTAGTACACCTGGAGTATATGGCGGAGCTTGTCGTACCACATCGAGCTTATAGCTAAAACAAGATGACTGAACTTTGCCACTGGCCCCCGCTGTTGTTTTTTTTAATGGCGACGCACGGGGCTTTTCTTTAACACGATGCCAAGGGACTCACATTAGCATGCCATTTAGAAAACGCGCATCCTTGCCTGAAATAACACTTATTGCATAATATCCCGATGAACAAGCTCCAGTAATACGGCACAATTAAGCCCGGGAAGCGTTTTCGCATCTGCCAAACCCCTCCACTAGCCACGATCATTTGCCAGTAGGTACACAAAAGGGTTGTGGGCCGCCGTTTGATGGACACACGGGCCTTTTGATTTTTAATTGTAATTGTAATCCTCTCCACTTGAGGACTTGGAAAATGCATCGTTTGAACCACCCTACCCCCCCCCTCCACGCACGCGCGCACGCATGTCCCCCACCTCTATCTCCTCCTGTGGTGGAGATGTGGAGTATTCATCGGCTGCCCACTCCTCGTCCCGCGCGCGGCATTAACAGGTGTAATCCCACTGAAATGTAAATCACAGTTCTTGAAAAACAAATTACTCGCAAAGATAACAGGGCAGGCGCTCTGTCAATAAGGCATCAGCAAGGGTCTGGGCAGTTTGGCCCTGTGTAGGTTTGTCTGTTTTATTTAATACATGTATATATATATATTTATTTATTTTTTTTTCTTTTCTTTTGGATGAGGGGGCAAATTGCGGCAGGCCTGTTATCAGGGGGTAATGGTGAGCTGTCAACCAAGCCAGGTTGATTACAAGTTTATAGTAAACAATCCCGTCTAACTGCTGAGGACAGAATGAATGGGTGGAAGGGGGGGAGGGGTTCGATGGTTCGCCATCAACCCCCCCCCACCCCCCGTCTCTCCAACTCAAGATAATTGCACCTATTTCCACCTCTTCTGCTCTGCTCATTTTTTTTCCTCTCTGCTCAGTTATCCCGTCTCTCCATCAAGCGAGTGTTGGTTGCAATATTTGGAGAGATGGAATTTGTCGAAAGTGACTTTCAATTTGTCTGCCGCAATAGGTTTCAACAGATTCCTGCCTATTGGGGGGTGGGGGAGGGAAAAAAAGTGCCATCTGAAAATGATGGAGAAACCCGATGAGACAGCAAAGGGGGTAAACGGACGGTGAGTGTTAGCATGGCTGGTAAAGTGTTCCATCTTTATATGACATGTGATTGATTCCATATCTTAGTCTGCTCAACATTTATGTCCCAGCAGTCAAAGATACATTATGATGCATCAACAAACGTTTGAGACGAGATTCATTTCCGGTTTGATCTTTGCGACGTGTATTCGAATCCGTCTTGCCACTTTCCAGAGTTGCTTTTGTGTGTGTATGTGTGTGTGTGTGCGCACGCGCGCGTGATCTGAGGTCGCGACACACACTGCGAAGTGTGTATTTTAGGGGACAACCAGCCCCCCGGTCCTCTGCTCCAGTATTTCTGCCGTCCACAGTGCCGTTATTGAGCTCAATCAGCTCCTTGTTAGTGCCAAAGTCGTTCAATTAACGGGAGCTGGGGAAACAAATTTGCTACAAATCGAGCTTGTTGATGTCGACAGAGGGTCACGGAGGGAAAGGGCGGGCGGGGGAGGGGGGCAGCGGGGGAGGTTAGCGGGACAGGAGTGAGGATCCATTTCGCCCAGGTTTGCCCCCAGTCCCGAGTTGCGATGGCAAAGATACATTAGGGCTGCCAGGGGGAAGAAGAGGCCATGCAGGCTCTCTCGGGCCCTCTCCCTTAAGGGGTGGGGTGGAACAAAAGGCTCCGTTGTCCTGGGCCAGGAAAGTGATGAAGTTGCAAATGGAATCCTCGCCGAGGGGAAACAAAAGATGAGGAGACTGTTTAGTGCAACCGGACTCTCGGGTTCGGTGCCCCTCTCGGGCACGTTAATTGATCTCATTTGTTACCCATACCTGCCCCGATCAAGCTGCTATCGTTGATGGGGAGGACGGGGGAAGGTTGAGCCTTACACGGGCCTGCGGAGTCATGTCCTGTCACGGCGCAGAAGGAGAGGATGAAATGATAATGAGGATTAAAAACCCGAAAAAAGTAGAAGGAAGTAACAAGGACCGAAAATTATGGGAAAAAAGTGGCGAGGAGGAGGGCGGTTGTGAGAGAAGGAGGGTAGCCTACACAGTAAAAAGTACAGAGAGAAAGACAGAGCGGAGGCAAGCGAGAGGGCAGCCTCTCTTGCCAGGCCGACGCTCTAGTCTTACAGGGCTTCGTTTCACGGCGGACTCCGACGGGCCCCGAAACGAGACACTCCCAAATATCCCAATTACACCTGCACTTCTTGTCCCTTTGTGATGGGAATTCGGCTTTTTTTTCGCCCCCCCCTCCCCTCCCCTTCGTGAAACTCTGTGCCGCACACAAAGTGGACAATTGTCCGGCTCGGAGCTGAGACGACCTGCTCAAACATCCATGTCTGTTTTACTGGAGGCGGGCGGATCCGGTGTGCTTTTAATGGCCCCTAATTGGACACTGTATTCGTCTTTAGTTATGTAAACTGTACTGTCTACCATCGCTGGTCACTGGTCCTCGAGTATTTAATCCACTTTTCATACGTTCCCGCTGCTGTATGTCTTTTTCATTAGATGATAGAGAGAAAGACGCTAAGTCAAAATGTGAATACTGGTCAGTTTGTAGCATCCTTAGTATTCTGCCCACATCCCTGTCCCTCCACATTGCTATTCGGTTCAATTCAAACCCCTTTCTTTTATCCAATGAGAGTGAGTGAGTACTGACTATACCAAGGAGAGGGAAAGTCTCCAAGGACTATAGTCTTTTTTTTTCACGAGCGGATTCGCCACCCTCTGGTCGAAGCGATGCCGTGACGTATCCTCTCGTCCCCTTCAGCGAGACAAAGTGCAAGTTTGTTTGTTCAAGGTCCCCCCCGAAAAAAAGTGAGCGTGCGATCTCTGGCTTGAGCTCTTTTGTCTCAGCGTGTCTTTCGCAACTTCGTCCCCAACCCCACCCACCGCCCTCCCGCCGCGGGTCTTCTGAGCTGGCATGGTCAGGGTGAGAGCTCTCCAAGCTGCCCGCAGCTTCTCATGCATCCTGCTTGGCTGTCACAAGACTAGATGGGCGCCATTCAACCCAATTAGTGAAATCCACTCTGAAGCTGCGGCGAGGGGGGGGGGGGGAGAAATCACATTTTTTTATTTCGCCCCCTGTCCGTCATCTGCCAATTTCACTGGAAGTAAGAGAGTGGCACCAATTAATGACCGAGGGCCGGAGGCGGCACCAGCACTGGCACAGGAACAGCATGTTTCAAGCGTCGGGTGGCATCATGCGAGGCCTGCTTCTCTACCGACGCTAAAGCAAATGAAATGAGACTAATAGGGAGCTCATTTCCAGCCGCTGATTAAAAGGCCTGGGAGCTCCTGGGGCATCGCCCGTGTCCAGGTCTAGGCCTGGCATCACGGGGCCTTCACATTGCTCCTGTGATGTCAGTTTGGACATCAGCGCGTCTGTCTCCCCGAGGTCATCCTTCTTCAGACTCTCATTTTGTTTGTTCCGCAGCAAAAGGCTGGCCTCGGAAATCTACACTTTCCTTTGGGGTGTTAATTAAGGGGCGCATCCGAAATTAATCAGCAAATTCACTAGGGCGAGGGGCGATGCGTCTGAAGGCCTGGAAACAGAGTCCGTGAAGCGCCCGCGGATACAAAAGGTGCCCTCGGCTATGGCCAGGCGGGAAAAACAAGTGCACAGACGGCGATCTGACACAAAAATTCATGTAAGTATAAAATTTTACACTCATTTTCCCTGTCAGCTTGTCACAATGAATTATAAAGGTTGATTCGCTTATCCGGCTAAGGGAGATCACACACGCCCGGTCATCTGAACACCATCATATGGTCAGTGTCTCCCCCGTCGGACGGCCCGTGCTAACCGCCGATGCTAAAGCTCACATCGGCCGGACCACGGGAGGTTCGGACGCTTCATGCCCGCTCGCGTCGAGGATTCCGAACCTGAGCGTGTGCAGACCCTTTTTATTCAAAATGGTGCCGCAGTTACGAAAAATTCAACCGGCACTTTTTGCTTTGGGTTTCTACCTCCAGTGAAGAATCCTCTTTTCACAGGGTTCTGCCACTTCCTTTCTCCTTTCATTCACCTTATCCCCACTTTCATTAGGCGAGCACACTTAGATAACTCGCCGTTTTTTTTTGTCTTTTCAATTTATCTTTAGACTTGTTTTGTTTTTTTTTGCCACATTCTCTAATTAGCACAGTGCCTGCAGGCTATTTGTGACCTTTCCATATGTAAATAGATGGATGCTTCCCCTCCCGCTCCCCTCGTTCCTCCTCTCCCCCTCGCTCTCTGACTTGCGGTGACAGGGCGAGTGAGCCAGTGCTCATGTGTGGATGGATGACACCACTCAGGGCACGTTTGGCAGCGGCCCCAGCGATATCGCGGAGCGTCGGTGATTGACAGCTGCCAGGTGTGACTCTGCCAGCGTGACACAGTTTGTAGCAACTGTCTCCTGTCACTTCCCCTCTCCCTCATCGGCGGCGGCGGTGGCGGCGTCAATCGCGCCGTCCTTCAAGCCCCCTCTCGCCCAGGGTGCTCCTCCAGCTGCGCGGCAGCCGGAGTGCACTAACCGCGGAGTGCACTTTTTTCGGAGCGGCCTCGCCGCTCAACGGCAGTAGTTTTCTTGATCCTGGACGGGAGTTTTATTTCATTCTTCACAGCCAATTCTGTCAAGTGGCGGGAGAGGCCCGGTTATGTAAAGAACCAAAGTTCTGCCATTCCATCACCTATCAGATATGACACCATGAGTCTCACATGGACATGGGCAGATGACCTTTTACCCTCCTGATACACCAAGACAACAAAACCCAACTGATCGACCCCCCCCCCAGGTTTTTTTTTAAACAGCAATTGAACGGAACAAATTCCCTAAACATACTTCTTCCGTTCTGTCGGCCACACTGTTGCATGATGAGTAGGTTTGGTTCCTAAAGTCTATATTTCGGATATTACTTTTTACTCTCTACATCATTGCGTTGCTTTCTTTTTTGACCTGAGCGAAATACATTTTTCCCCAAATCCTTTTAAAAATTGCACTCGAACAGACTACAAATGACCGACGGGTGATGGCTTATGCACTTATTTTCTGCATTTTAAGATCACCAAGTAGAAACCCGCAGAGCTAGTGTTGCAAAAAAGCCCTGCAAATCGTTACTTGCACACCATGAACCTTTTTAAATTGTCTCGTTGCATATGCAAACTCTGTTGCGATTGCCACTTTGGTTTTCCACATTAATTAAACAAGCACAAACTGTGAGCGCTGAAGAATACTTCTGCGGCCCAAAACTGTTTGACGTTGTGTGCCAGAAAACCTCAGAAAACACACAGACTTTTAACTTTGTTTTAACACTTTGACCAATAGCCCTCCTTCCGTGTGCATATTTTTCTTTTCATAAAAGATTATAAAGTCATTGTGCATCCAGTTCAGCTGGCTGATTGTATTAGAGCTCATGGAAAAGAGACAGAACAACCAGAAAAACGTATCAAAGGAGGTTGTGGGTAGCCAACACTGGGAGAGGCCCCCGCTGATCTTTGGGGTGAATATTAACATTTCCTTCTCGTCGCTGAAATCAAGTTACATGAACAAGTTAATGTAATTCAGCCACAAACTGGTGTCAGGACCCCTGTTTGAATAATGGACTCTCTGGCTACTCACCAGGCTCTGCTCACAGAGACAACTTTTGGGGGAGCAATGTAAAAAAGGACACGCATGCGTGTGAAGTCGGCGAGACTCCCTGGCTGCCGGAGAACTTTTCTCGACGCCAACAGTGGAATATTTTTCGCTGCCTGAATCCCAATATGGATTCTTATTCCTCAGAGACGACCCAAAGTGTTTTTTCGCTCACATTAGCATATATTACAGAGGAGGCAGCTCGATTGCCAAACTGCATCACTTTAAAAGACAAATGCGCACGGCGAGAATTAAAGAGAACCCGGTTATTATGGCATGTTAATTGATAATAATCTTTTGTGCCAGTTCACCGCTTAGAAACGGCCGACCTCTGACCCGTGCCGGTGATAAATATAGATGGCTGCGGCACATAAACACGAGTGCGTGCGGAATGCGCGCACGGCAACTAAAACTCAGCAGACGAGCAAGACACAGCAAGTGAATACAGTTGAAATGTGCGCGGCATAATTGTTTTTTTCCGGAGCGTTACATTTAATGCATGAATACTGTCTACAAATGGCAGGTCGCTTCCTTTCATTTTCCAGAGAGAAGTGTATTTACGGACTGCTGGTGGTCCCTGGAGGGCCCCCCCCCCCTCCCCGCTCCCCTCCCTCAGCAGTATTTAATACCTCTAAAGTGCATAATTGCTGATCAGAGAGTCTGCGATGCTCTGTTTGGTGTGTAAAGGGACTTCTTTCAACAAGAAGTGGAGAAGGGGTGCGGGGTGCGGGGGGGGGGGGGCGGGGAATTCTACACCTCTGGTATCATGTGCCATATTTGTTTCGCAGTGTCTGGTAGTGGCTGGGGGCAAACACAACGGCGGAGTGGATGTCTCAATAGCAGGCCGGTGTCTCTTTACCAGGGCCTTTTTGTGCCAAGAGAACGGGCTTGGTTGTCGCGCGGCACCGGCTGACCGTCGGGTTGCAAAGAAAGCCACTTAATAAGTAAAGACCCGCAGTGTGATTCTGATCTGGCATGGTGACCTCTAGAGGGGCGCGCCCATAGGCTCTCTGTGTCCCTTGGTGTCCATGCCCCCCCACCCCCCTCAACCACAATGGGTGGCAGGGACATGACATCAACATTAGCCCCCCCCCCGCCCCTCGCTCTCTAACCAAGCACCTGCTCAGCTGCCAACCACCACCGCAACTCTTTCCTCCTCTCCTCTCCTCCCCCAGCCCCCAGAGTGGTGAGCCACGGCGCATTCCAGCCCGACACTGATGCGAGGTGACCGGACTGGCCGGTTCACACGGCCCCTCCAGTGGCGCTGGGGCCGCGGCCAGAGTCGCACGCAGACAGCTGGAGGAGACGGGAGCAGAGAGGAAGAGGAAGAGGAGGAGGAGGAGGAGGAGGAGGAGGAGGAGGATGCAGGGCACAAACAGTCAGGAGAGAGAACAAGTGGAGTTAAAGTTGACAGGTTCAGCAGAGCAGCTGAATGTCAGCCGCAGCGGCCAAATGCAGCGCCTGAAAGTGAACAGAGAACAACTTGATAAAGTGAACATCTGTGGCGGGTTTATGTGCTCCTGTAATGTAATTCCTTGGATTATAATTTTTTTTTGGGGGGGGGTGATTTGTAGACATCCGCCACACTCACCCACAGACTTTGTTACTGGAAATACTTAGCTGAGAATGAGTCTCGATGAGCTGACTCTGTTACATCATTAACGGTAGTATTTACATTTATGGACTATTTCATGAATCAAATCCAAGGCTAAAATTTGTTTTGGTTTTGGAGCTAAAAGTGGAGCTTCTAATTTAGTTGAAATATCTAAGAAGACAATACTTTTATACAAATAAAATTGAATTGAATTGAATTTTTATTCCCGTTTACATTAAATACAGGCCATTCATTACAACATTTGAAGCTAATGTTTGTTTCTCTGCTTTACGGCAAACAGAAGGGACAGTTAGAAGCTAAAGATGTGGCTAGTCTGCCTCTTGACCTCGAGCTACACTGATTTGTAAAAAAACAGATTTGTATTTACTTTCAAATAATAAGGGGACAGACATTGAACCACTGTCAGTTCATTGTATCGGTGTGCAACAGGGGAGAAGCAAATATGAACATTTCTTGCTAAAATGTCAAACGCCCACTCGTCTGTGTCCTTATTTTGATCCCTCCAAAAGAGAAATATCATTTAGGCTTAATGTGAAATATTATCTCCTATTACTATATATCTATTTGTCTATCTGCTTGAATTGGTTTAAATTTAGCAAATTTTCCAAATGTCAAACTTTGATTGTGTACACCTTAACATCATGGGGTTCATAAAGTGGACCCGGCTTAAATCGCTGTTCTGTAATGTATTAGTCAACAGTAATAATATTCATAATTATTAATTATCCTTCAAAGCTAAATACAAAGCTTATCTGTGCGTTAAAAACAATCCAAAAATCCAAACTAAAAAAAGCCATGAGCCCTTTTTGTGTGCTTTAGCAAAAAACAAAGACAACCCCCGTTTTTGATAAAGTGATTCACATGATTCAGTCATGTAGCTTTACTGTTGAATAAAGACTTGGCGAATGAAAAGCGTAATCTCTAGAATGCAGCATGCTAAAGTGGCGCTTTGCACAGATTCAAATAAATATTTCCATATATTTTATTATTGTTAAAAAAAACCTCCCATGTTCACAAACAAATGAAACCTTTTTTTTTTTTTGCAGCGCTGTTGCTGCATGAACATCCCGAAAATGTTGTAACATTAGGAATAGAGGTGACTACACAAAAGAACTATACTGCACATGATCTGCATCTTAATTAACTGCCATATTGCTGCTGTCAGGCAAGTTCTGTCACCTGGCGAATATTTCACTCCTTCAGGAAACGCAGCGATCGGTCGTGCTTGTGTGTTATCTGGAAAAGTGTTAATTAATGAAAGACAAACCTTCCTCAGCTCGGTGCACATATGCACAGGCATAACCCCGGCACTTACACTCTGGCAGCCACTTTTACACACTTACCCACGCACGCACACACACGCAACCTTATTAGCCGCCGTCCTTATGTGGGATCACTGTTTGTCGGTGAGCCGTTGCTCCACTTATTTATTTTTTTTCCTGAAGGAGGAAGAGAATGAAAGAGAGGGGCCTGAAATAATTTGTTTAATTTGGAGCAGCTCCCAACTCAGCAGGTGAGAGGAAGGGAGAGAAAGTGTGTGTGTGTGTGTGTGTGTTTGTGGTGGGGGGGTGGGGGGGGCTGTATTCAGTGGCAGAGCAGGGTCTCACTTCACTTGCCCCAGCTGCGGACCCTCGGTTTGCTGGTTTGGGTCACGGTGACATGTGGAAGGCAACTCCTTCCCCCCCTTCGCTGCCGCCTCCTACCTCACCCTTACCCTGCCCCCCCCCCCCCACCCGTCTCCCCCAACCCCGCCACCACAAGCTCAACTCCTAATTATCTCTGAATAGCAATTTTATTGAACCCTAATTTGCGGTAATGAATTGTGATAGGTGGCAAGGCAGAGAGAAAGAAAAGACCCCCCTCCCCCTCCCTCCCATGCATCCACGCACACACACACACACACACACACCTCCCTTTGTTAATTGTTGGGGCCCACTCACCCCAGAGCTGTTGCTGATAATCAGTGTTATTCCGTGTTTGACCCTTGCTGACCAGAAGAAGACGTTGATATGATGTTTCCATTCAGGATTTAAGTTGCATGAGCCGATCCGCTCCCGATGCAATCACAACATTATTATTTTTTCTGCCGATTAAAAACGGCGACGTTTCGCCTGCTCATCTCGGGGGACTGTGGAGGAGGTCGAAGGGCGCTCCAGGGCCGCGGCCGCAGCCGAAGAGCGAGGGCGGCGATTCAGCCGGCAGGGGACCGCTGCAACAGGACCCTCTGCTCTGCGGCGCGTCGTCAACGGAAAAGAGAGCTCTCATCGGACAGACCGGCGGGGGGGGGGGGGGGGTCACGGGGTCAAATCCAGCCGGGCCCCGGGTGCAGATGACTCTGACTCAGACTCTGTCTGTCTTTCTACTTTTTTTGCTCTCTCTGAATGTGTAGGAATTTTTAAAGGTCTTGTTTGAATATGTGGAACTTAGACGTGCCATGACGGTAGATTCACAAGGATTAAAGGGCGAGAGGGAGAGCTGATTTGAAATAACACACATTTTAAATGTGATTTAACACAAAATTGATTGCATTCTTTTTTTGTTGCTTTGTCGACATGACGCGTCGCAGCCGAACTAGGTCTTGATGTGCTCATCCCTCCACCATGTTCCCCGAAAAAACCCATCGGCCAAATTTATAGAGTTTGAGTGCAGGAGAGAGGGTCTGGCATCCGAAATGTTGAAGTGTGCAGTAAATTTGCATCGCATCTGCATGGCGCATGTACATTGTTATCAATTAACAAAGGCATCACCTAAACCGACCTTAACGCCAGTTTTACAGCTAGTTATTCCGCATTGATGTCGAGCTTTAAAGATTTGTAATAGTTTTTTTGTGGTCTGTAGCGTGCTCACATGGTGCACACAACTCAATATTTTTTTTGTATTAGAAAGTGCTGCACACTGTACAGGGGCCCACAAAATCGCTTTTTTTTTCCCCCCCCCCCCTCTAATAAATTAATCCAGCCACTCTCAAAGTTTCCCTAACAGGAAATTAGCAGTACAAACACAGGCCGACCGACTTCATCTTCGGCAGGCCGCTCCCCGTTCGGGAAAATACTCCACGCCGGACCGCGTTTATTTGCGAACCATCTCCGGGAACATTATCTCAAGCTATGTGACATCGGGAAAGCAAAGTGATGGAAGCTGAATAATACAGGGAGCCGCGCAGTCCCGCTAATTCAAACGCTGGCGTTGTTTCTCTTTTCTCCCCCTTTTCCGTACCTATACCCCGAGTGAACAAAGCCCCGCCGTCGCCCCCCAAACTTTCTCCCCGTGATTGGAAGGGATCTCCGGCCTATATCTGCTCACACAAATGCTGTTTGCTCTGGGCTTCCTGTCTGTGGACTTACATTACAATGTGTAGATTTAGAGATTGGGAAACTAAAGTCGCCCGGCTTTCTCAGTTGGATAAGGGCTTCCTCTCTCTTTCTCTGACCCCCCCCCCCCCCCCCCCCCACCCAGCCCTCTGTCTGTCACACTGTCGTCCAATACCAGATGGTAGGCGTTCAACACGTAGACCGGCAGCACCGCTAAGCTAAAATACCTGATTACAATTCACCAATACAATTCAAATATCATGGGCAGGCTTAAAGATAATACCACTGTAACAATATCATTTATTTTCTCCCCTGTTCCCTTTATCCTTGTTTTACTGGGAGAGGAGACTGCAAAGCCCCTTCTCAGAAGGATAAAAGAAAATATAACCTTTTTTTTTTTCTCTCTCTCTCTCTCCTTCCTCCTCTGTTCCTGTGGGGATTGTATATTTCCCTTCCACCAGTGATCTGATGCGTTGCTTCCACAAAGCGCCAATTAAATAAAAGCCATAAGAAAGTAATGTTTTAACTTAAGGACTTTGCTTTTACTAGTGGTCAATAATTTAGGGGAAATAAGTGGAGGAATAATTGAGGTGAAAATATTTATAGGATGTAAATTGTGCCCTGGCTGACATTTTGGAGCAATGACAATAATCATATTTACACGCTGTTTATTCATATTTGACAAATTTATTCGACTGCAGTGCAGTCATACATATACATAGTATTATTGTGAATGCATGAAGTAAGAACACTAACAGTTAATATTCATATTAGTGGTGACATATTAGGTGAAGCTAAGGGCAGTTTGCTTAATGCATATAATAATAATAAATATGTTTTATTATAATTTAAATATATTCTAATAATAATTTCTACATATTTATCTAGTAGAACTTTTGATTAGACACAACACAACCTGATTGAAATGGACATTTGAAGAATTTTTATATTCACGAATAATAGACTGTGCTTGTATTATTTTGGTGCATCATTCTTTAAATTAAGAGTTTAACTACTCAGTTATTTCCCTATTTTTATGGATGGTCTAATTATTTTTTCTCATGATCTCCTTTGGTCCTGATTATTTCATCGGTATTTTCTTTCATTATTAAATAATACATATGATATAAATGTATAATTCCATGGTGTTAAAGTCCAAATCCAATCTACTGGACATCACCTTGACTTATAAAATAGCACATTAATATGATTAAAGAAATAAAGAAAATAAACTTAACAAATCGCAATTTTGCTTGCAAAACAATAGTATTTTACAATGCAACATATTCCAGCAATTGATTTTTAATGCATTACTTTTCATCACTTGCCATACTTTAAGTAATCCTTTATCAGTGACTGTATCTTCACAGCACCACATTGCGCCACACCATACCAAAATTCGTATATAAATGAACAATAATCAAACAAATGTAATGTCCGCGTTTTAATACTTATTCTTCCCTGGTGTCACCATATTGCCAGTTCTCATTTATTAGTAATGAGAAGCATAATTCTTCTGAAGCAGGGTATAGATGACGAATCTAAATTTGCCCAAAAGTGTACTTTTAAATTTGACTTTTCTCTCATTGAGGGATGACATGCGTCGGCATCACTGTAAGCATTTCATGTGAACGTGTTTAGCCAAACCTATGATTTCTCATCTACATTTGATTTTTACAGGTTTACTCCCATTACCTCCCATAAAATCTATACTCTATTCTATGAATATGAGTACACAATGCGATTGTGAGGGTGGACGTGGGTCCGGAGACCACCAAAAAATGTTTTTCAGCTTGACCCCAGCATGCATGTTGGGTTTGGAAAGTGCTGCACGCATTCAGAGGATGTAGGAAATTCATGTTTCGAGAGAGAAAGCGAGCGCATGTTATTCTTTCATGGCGTGTGTGTGTGTGTGTGTGTGTGTGTGTGTGTGTGTGTGTGTGTGTGTGTGTGTGTGTGTGTGTGTGTGTGTGTGTGTGTGTGTGTGTGTGTGTGTGTGTGTGTGTGTGTGTGTGTGTGTGTGTGTGTGTGTGTGTGTGTGTTTGTGTGTGTTTTTTTTTTTTCTCTCTCTCTCTCTCTCTCTCTCTCTAAGAGTGTGATCTCTGGTGTGGGCAGAGGTGCGTCTAGCCGCCCACACCACTGGCACTCCTGCCCATGTAGCACCCACAGCGCCGAACCATTAGTGGCACGGCAGTCTACCCACATCTCCACCGCCCTCATTAGGCATTCAGCTCCTTATTTTTGTTTGGTTTTCCCCTCTGGCTCCTAATTAATGCTTAATCGAAACTGCTGAACTGAGCTGGTAGAAAATTCATGAATATTAAAATCGACCCTGACATTTTTTTTATTTTTTTTTTCTCACTTTCTCCTCTTTTCTTTCTCTCTTTTTTTTTTAGGGGGCTCGTCGACAGTAATAGCCAGGCGCCATTTATTTTTGTTGCTGTCAGAGATCTAAGGCGTCATGTTTCTTTCCCACTTTTTCGCTGTTGTTACAATGACGGAGTTTTTTTCGCGTACACTTGGTGAGTTCGTGGGCACTTGAGTTTGAATTCGCTTTGATCGAGGCCTGTAAGTGAAGCAGACCGAACAATCGACTGGGTGTGAGACCCTCGACGCCGCAGAGGACGTAAACAGATAAACACCATAAAACCATAGAGTCAAATCCCTGGATGCTCTTTGGATAATTCCTCAATTTACAGAGGAAACTTGTTAGAGAAGTTTTGTTTTCAAATTGCATCCCATAAACAGATTTCTATCGACCTGTGCTGACGAGGCTGAGTGCAGACTGGAAGCTCAGTGACGTCCTACAACCCAATATTTGTTTCCACGTGTTTCTAAAAACCGCAGGCTCAGCACTTGAGCTGAGGTTACTAAGTTCATTTTCCTCTTACATCTTCTGAAATATTCATTTGCTGGATTGATCAAGTTTTGAAGATTAAATGGAAGGAAGCAGTTGCCCGAGTTCAGAGGAATACTTCATATGAGGAAAAAGGGATGTTTGATATTTGATATCACATTTGAAAAAAAAAAAGAAGAAGAAAAACGTCCGTCTAGGGAAATGTAGGAAAGCAAAGTTTAACATTGTGCTTCAGTTTGCATTCATACATTGACACAACTTTGTAATGACGTTGCTTTGCAGAGATTCATTTAAGGAATCCTTTTTTTTTAAGGAAAATTTACAAATTAGATACATCAACAAATGTATAATTATGCGCTTATTCATGCAGCTTACAGAAGATCACTCCGAAATGTGTTTGCTTGTTACCTCTAATGGAACATGATTATTGTCAACTCTCTTCGAGCAGAGTGAGTTTGTGTGCAGAAAATCATTTAAAAATATACACTAACCACCGCTGTTTATCATATTTTATTTTAAAAAGCCCAAAAGAGTCTGAACTGAATTCATTCAACTGCAAAACTTTTTGTTCTTTCATAATTCAAAACCCATGCGCGCAGTGTACCTCCTGTACATAACGATATATGATTGTGGGAAAAAAAAGAAACACTCCTAAAAAACAACACAATCATGTTGCTCTGTGTGAAGGAATAAACACATGTCTATATTTGTCCTGACTAAATTGATGGTGGCATCGCAGGCAAAGCGAATTGTAAATCTTCGTGACAATTTCTCTGAAGTTACTCAAATACAATTTGACTTCTGACAAGGGGGATGCAATTTATAAAACAGAACATGCCATCAGTGGAGCCGGCCATTTGCATAATGAGGATACTTCCACATCCGCCAGCAATGTTTTTGACAGCCTCTAACTAAAAGCCGCGGCGGAGAGGAGTGAGAAACGTCGATACGAATAATCCAGAAGAGGCGAAAAGAGGGGCGATCAGGGCAGCCACCGGATCCATCAGGGAGCCGGGCGAACAAAACAAGTGGAGTTTGGCACAAAAACAAGAAAAGAAAAAAAAACAACAGTGCTCAGTGCTGCAAGTGATGCTAGGTGACCCTGGCATAAGAGGGACGGAGGCGCCTCCTGCCCTGAGCTACAGCCTTGACTCTGAACGCACCGGAGTGGAGTTGGACCGCAGGAAAAAGCTGCACTCCAGAGGTTGCTCCGATAGGTTGACGAACATGACCGCGCTGACGCTAATGCCATGTAGCTCTTTTTGCTCTAATTGTTGATTCAATTTGCTAATGACTAATTTGATTTAAGTGGCAGGCGAATCTCCATGTGTGCAGGACATGCAGAGGGGGAATTTGAAAAAAAAAAAAGAGAAATGGACTGGAGGTGGCGTGATGGCTTGTCACGCAAAGGCTGCTCGCCTATGAATATTCCATGAGAGTTCACACTTAATTGTTTCTGATTTGTTTATTTTTTATTTTTTTCAATACAGTGCTTTAACGCACACTCCATCAGCCTCTGTGTTGACACCTCATGCACCCCCTCCTCTCACCCACCCCCCCCCCCCCCCCCCCCCCCCCCCCCCCCCCCCCCCTCTCATGCCACCCTCTCGTCACCATCCCCCACACTTTCACAAGTGGTGCTCAGATGTCCATCAAACGCGGCAAATGAAGGATCACGGTAAGTTGCCGGCGCCCGTCAACAAAAGCACTCTGCCACTCTGTCCCGCCCGCTCTCCCTCGTCGAGCCCGCTGGAGATCTCTGATGTGGAGGAGCGGGATGAATTTTTCTAACCGGGCATTTCTATTCGGGGGGGGGGGGAGGGGGGTCCCATTGAACGCCACTATACCTGTTGCCGATGCAAACGGCCTCCAAAGACCCAGCGGAAGCGCATTGTTCCACCACAAGAGTGTCTGAGTCCACTTGCGCGTTGTTTGCCTCAGCTAGATCAAAAGTAGGGCCTGAACGCGACCCCCATTGCAGTTGCACCCCGGCGCTGCGTTCGGAGCGAGCGGCCGCACATGGCAGTTCAAAGTCTTCTTTTTTTTTTTTCACAGCAGCGGCGCAGACAGAAATTACAGGAGAGCTGGAGTAAATGTTCCAGCAGTGACAATAGTTTGCGCAAGCGTAGATATAATGTTACATGTTATGCTATGTAATGTGATGTTGCGCTACAGTTGCCGTACATGCCGACGGTACGAAGACGGGAGCACTTACCCACATGAAAGCCACGAGGGGACGACCTCAGACTGAGCTCTTCTCCGCTTCCTTACTGGAAGCATTGGCGTCCGTGCGTTTGTTGGTTGTACTCCTTCCAATCCTGTTGAGTGTTCAAATTCTTTTTTTCTTTTTCTTTTTTGGAAATCCCTCTTCGCCCCGGCTGTCCTGCACTCTTGTACTTGCCTTGTTCTGGCCGGACTTGCAAAGACGCAGAAATCTCTTTCCTGGTTGCCTTTTATCCTCGCCTTTTGATGGGTGTTCTGAGCTGCATGACTTGCAAATCACCGCCGTGATATAGAATGGGATTGACATTTTCAGATGTAAATACATCGAATATTTCCCATTTGGTAATGGGCAATGGAAAGTGGATGGAAGTCTAATTATTGTATAATGATATTTAGTCCCCGTCTCAGAATCTGCCGGGGCTGGTGAGTGTGTTACTCTGGAGATAATGAATAAATATGGCCACATATTTATGTATTAATTCATCTGTGTGGATGTTTCTTTGGTGTTTGCTCATGTATTAATTTATTAATTCATACATTTGGGTCATTGTTGCGTCCGCACAAACGAGGCCACTGCGACATGAAACACTTCCTTCGGATTTTGTGTTTGAATCGCGTCAGCGGAAGTCGGGGAGAAAACAGCCAATCGGACGATGGTGTTTTAAGACTCTCCAGAAAATAACAACAACAACAAAAAAAAATACAGGCAGAAACTGAAAGACAAACTTTACTAATTTCTTCTTGTTCATACTGTTGGATTTGAGTTGCTGATGCGACGCCAAGGGAAAATCCTCGGCAGGTCACAGGAGAGTGACAGTTTAGGGCAGTTTATATTAGTATTGATAAATAAACATTATTTAAAACATCTGTCAGGCCTGGTTAAATATCCTCAGTGTGGTTCAGTAGTTTCACCAACCCAGGGCATGGAATATTTAATTATTGTACAAACTGAATAATGAAAAAGTCAATTTCCAGACCGACGCCCCGTGCGCAGAAGACAATTGCATTTCTAATATCTGCATGTGAAATCTCCTTCGTACTCCCTCCCCTGCCAGCGTCCCGTCTCGATGCCTCGCAGGGCCGCGGAGTCTCCGGCATTACCATAGCTCCCTTCCTGACTAAGTCTGCTCCTCATATTCACTTGTCGTGGCTAATTACGTGTTTAACCCTGTGCTGGTGAGCTTGTTTTACATTCAAATTTATGGGAACCTCGCTGATCTGAGGAAGCGGCAATGAGCGGGGACACAACGGCGGAGATCAGTCTTCTGGTAATTGATTATCCTCTTAGAAGAAAGGGACAACCTCCAGAGGAGTGCTGTCCCGGGGCTGTTGACCTTTGACATCTGACGGGTTAGGAATATAAAATGCAAAGGTGAAATGTGAAGGCTGGGGTGAAATTGTATTTCAGCATTATTATCTTTGTCATTATTGTATTTGTTGTTCTCTAATGTAATTTGAGTTTTTATCAGCAACAAATGTAAATATTTCTGTTTTCACATTAAGACAGTGCTGTAGCAATAATTTTCCGATCTTGTTTTGTGTGTGAAAAAAATAATTATGCATATGTTGTCAATATTTACATTTCCACTGTTTAATTTAATTCTAATAGAAGTCCCGAGGCGATGCGAGCAGCAGCTAATAGAAGAGAAATGATTAAAGCTTCCTCTATAATAACCCTGCTGAAACACAACTTGCCGTACTGTAATCTAGTTTCTGTGTTTACACACGCACAACAGAAACTTTGATCACTTCTGTTGTGGATTTTTATTTCCTGGTGTAATTTTTCAAAAACCATCTTTTGAGGCCGTCTTCTCTGATAGTTTGTATTATTAGTTTTCGAGGTAAATAAAAAGGAAAACAATTATATGTGTGTGTGTGTATGTTCCAGCATTGTAAATCTACTCCTTGTGTGTGTGTGTGTGTGTGTGTGTGTGTGTGTGTGTGCGTGTGTGCGTGTGTGCCTGCGTGCGTGCGTGCTTGCGTGCGTGCGCGCGCGTGTGTAACAGCTTGGACTCGCTTTTTAATCATTGCCAAACACCCTCCCCTCTGTACAGTGGTTCCATTGTGCTGTAAGCACTATATAGAGTGTGTGTGTTTGTGTGTTTGTGTGTGTGCAGTACCAGCCTGGGTCAAAGCAGCTTAGTTCCGATCTGTTGGGTGACCTGCACGAGCCTCGCCGGCCTCACTGACCCGCATGATTTCATTATAGCGAGGTGAGGCGTTTGGCCTCGGCACACACATGCACACACAAGTGCACACACTCACACAATCGCATACCCACATGTAGGTATAACTGTACACATACACAGGTTATGGCATATATACAGCACATACACTCAAACGTTCACTGTACAGGAATCTACACATATGCATGACATTTAAAAAAATAAAAAAGTCACTGACATTCTCTTATTTGTTTCGAACAATCAGCACCAGTTGTTTCTAGTGGTCCTTTTAGATTTGATGAAATATAAAATGTATATCTCTGAAACATTTAAAATAACAAAATGTCATCAATTGTCTAAACCACTTTCTTGTATGGGCCGTTGGGGGGCTGGAGTCAATCCCAGCTGACATTCGTCGAGAGGCGGGGTCCACCCTCGACAGGTCGCCAGTCCCAAAAATGAAATTGAATTTCTTGAAACCTTCAATCTTTCTTTAGATACAACATGTATAATGGACGTGATACAACTCCAAAAAGCTGCACTTCCTTGTCCGTTCAAAACTGCCTTGGAAAAAAGTTGAAAACAAAGAAATCTTGAATACAAAAAAAATTAGAGTTCAGTAAAAACTTTATACACTACAAGGAATAAATTGTAGTATCTAACCCATTCAATACCACATAAACAAAAAGCCTCAATTCAATTGTGTTCATGAAATCCTTAACATATGAGACAAAGGACAAAAAGGATACATTTCCCAAAACATTCTACAGTATCTGTTCCTTTCAAAATCGCCTCGACAAAAACTATAGAAACAAGGTTTTATTTATGAAATCCTAAATATCTTTGAAAATACAAGGCATGATTCAACATCAAACACAGGATGCAGTATCTGCTCCATTCAAAACTGCATTGATAAAGAGCTCACAACGGGGTCATATGTCTGAATTTAACCGTTTTAAATATATAAGGCTGTAGGGGAAATAAAAATACATACTATAAAACACGCGACTGGGTTGTGGACAAGTGCAGGTTGCGACGTATGTGTTACTGTTCATTACCTTAGCACGAAAAAGAAATAAGAAATTGAACTCTCATCGGAAGCAACAAGAATGTGTCCAGCCAAAATTAGGATTAGACAGACACAAAAACGTAAACTTAAAATGCTAAATATCTTCAGACGCCCTATACTGATTGTAAGTATAGGGCA
This sequence comes from Scophthalmus maximus, assembly GCF_022379125.1. Taxonomy (NCBI): domain Eukaryota; kingdom Metazoa; phylum Chordata; class Actinopteri; order Pleuronectiformes; family Scophthalmidae; genus Scophthalmus; species Scophthalmus maximus. The sequence goes on along the minus strand of NC_061515.1, from coordinate 22,907,553 downwards.
CCCCTTGCTGGTGTCAGGGGTTGTACTGAACACGATCACTAGATGGCGACCCAGGTTAAAGCAGTGTGCATTTGGTGAGCTTTTGAAAAGCAGGAAACACAGGGCTTGTCAGCTGTGTACCGTTCTGTAGCAAGTGATCCTCCTTATTCAAGTGTACGCACTCATAGCACGCAGAGCTATGGAATATGGAATAGGATTTGGTCCTCACTTTCGCTAGGATTGAGGGTCTTCTCTTAGGGATGCTTGTAGGGGAGGCACGGTCAGAGCCCGAAAGCACATAAACACAAAAGTCAGGACAAATTCATCACCATGGGGGGATCGCACCACAGCCAATATCTTTTTTCTTCATTAGGTAAGATTGTTCTCTGGTAACGTTTTGGGTTATTTGTTATTGGGGGGAAAAGGAGGAGTAGTGATTGGAACATGGAGATGAAACACATGAAACACACGATTTAGGAGTGAAATGTCTTGTTAATCCCAAAGACTCCACTGGCACTACATAATGATCAAACTTGTGGCTCATGCTCCAAACTTCAATGTTTGAAAATGGAAATCAATATTTCATAATACACACACACACATTCAACAGCAGGGGGATAATCCAAGCTGTATTTCATCTGAGGATTTTAAAGTGACACCTGAATCAACATCTTTTCTCGACAATCCGACATATTGTAAATGTTGACAAGCATAAAAAAATATCTCTACGTCTACATCTATACAATATCTACACAATTGCCACATGAAAAGGCATTTCAAAATCAGTGGAGAAGCAAACAATATTGATAATCTACAAAAGCCAAATCTGCTTCCAGTACATGGATCAAAGTCCACATTGTTGGGGGAAGATTGGGAGGATTTACACTTGAGTGGGTGGAGCTACAGGTGTTAAGATTGTAACATCTAGCTAATAGCCCAGCACACATTATGACATGACATAGAAAGAGAAGCACAGGGGTAATCAAGTACATCCATTGTGGCCACATTCCATTTAGGTGCATGGTCCAGGGTCATGGTATTGTGCCAGCTGACTCCCAGCCACAGCTAACCGACACACATAAACACTGCAAGTTAATCCCTTTACTCACCTATATGTCCACTGTATCAGGTCTTTGCTTCTAAGTCAGCATGCTAACCTACTAGCCTTCATCTCTTTCCCAGAGCGAGTAACTGTAGCATGCAGTCTGTCCTGAAGATTATATAACACCATGTAAAGCCAACATGGACTGAAGCTCTCACAAGCGACTGTCACCAACCGCCATGTTTGGGGGCAGAGGAAACGTTTAAATATATAAACGCAACAGAGCTGTTAAACCTAAATTATGAGAAAGAGTGCGAAAGAGAGCAGGTTAGAACGCAGCAAAGAGAGCTGCACACAGCTCTACAATGAACCAACGGCACAAAACAATAAGTTAGACATCTTCGGTGTTGTGTAAAACAATTCAGAATCATTATGAAACTGTGTTGGGGCAAATATTAATAGCCCATGCAAAGGATGCGCAGGGTTATGCGTCGCCCCTCTGATGCTTTTTGTTTCTTTTTTTCCATTACCCAGGTCACTGTTTGTTTTAGCTTGGTTGTAGCTTCTTATTTTCCAGTTATAATGTCTATGCAAGCTATAGAAAATATGCGAAAAAAACAAGGACGCATGCTAAAATGTTCCCATATAATTTGAACCACGCTTTCTTTTATTGGTTTATTTCCATATCTCACTCTCACTGGACTCTTCATGTTTACTCTACCACACTTGCATCTTCTCTTCTGATTGGTTTGCAAATGGAAATCTGCGAATGATCGTTTGCAGAAGGAGTTGTACATTATCTATGGACAGGGAAAACACTTCACATGTAAACGTGTCCTTGAATGAATTGTACAGGAGGAAACTCAAACTTTAGCTGCTAGTTTAGCCGGAACACTTGTCTGTAACGTTTAATCAACAAAAACATAGCAGAGGCAGAACACCGCGAGGGGTGGCGAGTTAAAGAAAAGACAACAATAAGAGGGAGACTATGTTTGAGGCCAAAGGAATCAAAGCACTATTTGCATAACCTGCATGAAGGCATTTACAATACACACACGCATACATCCCATCACTGTAGCATCTCATCACTTATATCTCCGCCTCTTTCCAGTTTTCCTAGCCCTCTTTACATCAATTCTTTTTTTTCCCCCTCATCCTTTTCTTGTATTTCCTCCCGCTCTCCTCCTATGCAAGTTGTCATTCTCTCACCATAATAGCGCCGCTGTGCCTTCATGTCACTGGTTGTTTGCTTGAAACGTAATCTGCAGATGTAACAGAGGAAGAAATTGAGTCTAACAAATGGCTTGAAAGGCTCAAGGCAGCATATCAAGCCCGGAAACCAACAAAGGCAGACAAAACGCCCGTCTTTTTTTCCTCCCATCAGCATCTGAAGTTGATATTTTCAACAGAATGGCGCGCGGCTGACGTTTCCCCCGAATAAAGAAAAAGCGCGTTCGCCGCTGTTGTGTTGTGTTACGCTGTCATTCTGACTTGAATGGGAAAGTTGAGGCCCGTTTGTTTGGTTTAGCTGTTGAGGAGAAATGGGCTTGTTTGATTAACATTTTGCTCGCGCACGTCAGTCGCAACAGCATCATTGCTATGGGGAAATGAAAAGAGCTGAGGCTGTAGAATATAGGAGGACTATCTATCTATCTATCTATCTATCTATCTATCTATCTATCTATCTATCTATCTATCTATCTATCTATCTATGTATCCGTCCATCCATCCATCCATCCATCCATCAGTCTATCTATCTATCTATCCATCCGTCCATCCATCCATCCATCCATCCATCCATCCATCAGTCTATCTATCTATCTATCTATCTGTCCGTCCGTCCGTCCGTCCGTCCGTCCGTCCGTCCGTCCGTCCATCCATCCATCCATCCATCCATCCATCATCTATCTATCTATCTATCTATCTATCTATCTATCCGTCCATCCATCCATCTATCTATCTATCATCAGCACATAGAGCCTTTGTGAAATGAACCCATGCATTAGTAGCCGTCATGATTCTCTGCGTACGCGCGTGTGTATATCTGTGTGCTCTGAATCTACGATGGGCATGACGTTATCATTGTTTTCGAAACTTCCCACTCCACATAAGTCGCATGACACATCCAGTGTAGGAGCTTTGCGGATTCGGGCAGATGCCGTACCTCGAATAGAAAATTGTTGATTTGGTGCCTGGACTTGAAGAAAACAAAGTCAAAACCAAAATGTGAACACTTTCACTTTTGCACACTATAGAGAGCAGTTTCACCCACAGACCCTGTTTTCACTCCATTCTAGCTTGTTATCTATCCGTACACCTATCCCCCTCCCCGTCTGTTGCATCTTCACATACGAATTCACACACCTCTTCCCTTCTCTATTAGAGCTAATTAGCTGTATTCTTGACAGCGAACTACATCGCAGGTTGCATATTGTGTTGTGAGGCAACAAAGCGTTGCTGTTGATCGAGGTTGTATAACTGTTGTGTTTGTTAACAAGCTGATTCTGGTTTATCTTCATCTCTGAAATGTGTTTCTTTCTTTTCCGTCAGCGGGGTGGCGATATTCGATAGGTCTCAGCGATGTCTTCCTCTCACCTGCTCACGAACTCAAGCGATAGAAAGGGCTGGATTTAAGTTCAGATGTAACCATTAACAGCTTTTTTATTTACCAGTCCAGAAGAAACGTACGGCATCAACTCTGCCAACTCTTGTTTCGCTTCCATTTGCTTCATCTCGTCACGATGGCGGAAGCTTTTTGGAAGCTGCCCATCGCCACCAACTTTTGAATCATTAACTAAAAGCAGCACAAGTCTGACTCTAGCACAAAAATAAAAGCACTCATTGTGAGGAATGGCCCATTTCATTATAATGCATTTTATTGGATTATAATTATCAACGCTTCAGGGTGTCAGGATCACTTCAGTGTTGCAGCTGGCAAGAGTTGGGCTTCTGCTATAGTATTACAATTTAGTTTTTTATCTGAATCTATAAAGAAACTAATTGGAACTGCAACTGTCAGCTACATGTAGTTGAGTAAAAAGGACAATGTCTCTCTTAAATTTGGTGGAGTCGAAGTGTAAAGGTGCACACAATGGAAATAGTACAGTACAACAAATTGTACTTAAATTCAGTATTTGGGTACTATGATAAAAAAGGGATAATTACCACTTTGGTAAAACATCAACTCATCCCTTTTTTTTCGACACTTAAATGATCCTCAAGATGAGTATCAGGATGATAGTGACGTACTGTTTATTTCGATCTATAGAGTGCACGTATTGTTAATTTCATATCCCTGCATATAAGTAGCATGTTAGGCATCATTGAGATGAAAAAAGAAAAAGAAAAAAGAAACAGCCAGCGGGAGTTAACGTAAATCAAATCCTGTACCTTCGCCTTTCCCTCCAGGAATCAATAAAGTTAACGTTAAGTCTGGTGTACATGAAGTTTACGTCGGCATGTTCCGCCCCGACACCGTTACCTTGTTTCCTTTGTCACAATTCCAGATAATCTTTACGGTGACCCCCTCTCCTCGCACTTCCAGCAACCCCTTGACCAGCCCCCCCCCCCCACGGATCGTCCGTGGCCCCCCGCTCTCCTCATTAACCCCGTCTAATTAGATGGCCGGGAAGTCCATTGTTCGCCCTAATGAAGCCTCAATGGAAAGACAGGGGCCTCGGCTGGCTCTTCTGACACTGCTGTGAAATTACAATCCCCTTTACCCCCCCCCCCAGGCTTGATTTCTCCCCCGCCTGTTGGGTTTCTCCGAAAAAGTTGGCGATTTTCAGAGGCAGAAGACAGAGAGAGAGAGAGTGAGAGAGAGAGAGAGAGAGAGTGAGCGACAGAGGCTGCTGGAACACGCCAGCGAGCGAGGCAGATAATCTCTGCGATAGCTCCGCACATTCCCATGCTGCTAATTTTGCACCAGTGGCAGAGCCCAGGGTAGCATTAGCTCTGCTTAGCGCCCCCAGTATGGATCCCATCCACTAATTACTTGAGCTGCCGTGGTTCGCTGAGATTTAAGCACCACCTCAATCCCATTATCTCCCATCCCTACAGCCAGCCCCTGTCGCCCGGGCCCCCTTTGTGGTGGAGGACCGGGGGCTGCGAGGTTATTGATACGAGGCCTCCCTTGCAGATAAGATCCATGGCAAGTCTGAAGGGAGCAGCGCTGTACTGTACTGTATGGATGGTGAAGGAGGTGAATGGTCTCGGATGAGCGCTGGGAGGAGAAACAAAGAGCGCCGAAGGGAAGTGTGCGCGTGCACCTACAGCGTGTGAGACAAATCAAAGGCGGTGACAGGAGCACAAGGTGGTGATTGGGAGGTTCAAATTGGATGGGGTATTTGGAAAGATTATTCGCCCTCCGGTGTTTTTTTTTTTTGGTGGTTTTCTTTTCTTTTTTCCTTTTTTTTTTGCTAGGTGGGGGTTTCACTCTCTGCTCACCCCAGAGCGACTAATTACAATTCACATGTCACACACTCACACACATAATAAGAGTTAGGGAAACAGAATTAGAATATTCCAAAGGCCTGCAGGGGGTGTCATCTCGGGAGAAAGCGAGGAAAGTGTGTCTCTTTTTTTCCTAAACGTGGGGGGGGGGGGAGAAAACGGGGCGAGGGGAGGCGAGAGAGTGTCGACTGTGCACGTGTTCGTGTGCCAGTGCATGTGGCATGTTTGTTAGGGAGAGGTGGGCGCCTCGCGGGGCCTGAGAGGGGGAGGCGAGGAACGGAGTGCGAAAAACTCGACAACGCTCCCACACTGTGCATTCCTGCCTCCTGCAAGCCCCCCCCTTTCCCGTCCCCAACACCGTCCCGTCGACGTGCCCCTCTCTCTCTCTCTCTCTCTCTCTCTCTCTTCACACATTCGGCGTCGCCCCGGCTTGGCAATGCCGGCACGGCTGCCTGTCAGGGTGGCGAAGGGGTTGGTGGTGGTTGCGGCGGCGCATCTTTCCGTGGGAGGTGGAGGGCAATTGAGTGACATCTGCTCTGCCGAGATGAGGGGGCAGGCCGGCTCCTGGCATTGGCGGCGGCGGAGGCGTTGGCACGAGGCGGGCCGGGTACAGCAGGGGCGGCGGCGCGGCAGCAGGCGGTGGACGGCCTCGACGCAGAACCGTTTGCCCAACCAGCATGACATCTCCTGGAATGAAAGCGGCCGCACACTTGCACAACACACACTCCTGGCAAACACAGACACACACACACACACACACACACACACACACACACACACACACACACACACATCCCTTCTCTGCTTCCATCCGTCCCCCTTCTCTTGCTCTGTCACTTCCCTCTACTTGACTATATCTCTCACCTCACACTTCAGGTTTTTCCTCAAAGCCGCCGTGTCCTGCACAGAATTGCTGTTCAAAGGCGCTTTTCATCTGCAGTCGACTAACGTGGACAGTGTCGCCGCGGCACCCGGGTTCATTTATGTCGCCAATTACTTTTCCCCCAGCCGCCCGGGTCCCTTCCATCTCTACCTGTCTTTTTGTCTTTCATCCTCTCTCTCCCTCAGGTTTTCTCCGGAAACCAAACACCGTTAATGAACCATGAAGATGACATCCGCGAAGGAAGCGACAACGACGTCAATGTGAGCGGCGCCAACATCCCAGATCTCTGCCTCGTCACCTGTCACCTCCCCAAAGAGAATACACAAGTGAAGGGGACAGGGGAAGAGGAAACACATTAAAGGAATGAGGTCTAGTTACTCACAGTGGGACGAGGATAAACATGTTACTAACTACCGAGCGTTAACTTAGCTATTCCGTCAAAATATACTGTATATAAAAGTTATTAGCGAATAGTCATTTCCAGTGGAGGACAATGGATTCGGGTAACCTGGGGGTGACGGAAGAGAAAAAAAACCCCCAAGATGAGTGACGTTTATTAGATTGTATCTAAACGAATCCACCACTATCCTCCGTCTCTCTCTCAGAAGTTGTTTCCCTCCTCTTTCATATCGCCGCCGTTGTGGAGGCACTGTGACGCTGATGCGGTGTAAATTGATTTCCCGGAAGATGTGATGGATGAATAGGGAACGAACATCTTCATCGCTGACCCCGGCGCCGATTGCTTCTCCCCCTGCCCGCTTCCGATGATTGACAAGGCCGCTAACGAGTGCCGTCGCCGGGCCTGTTATAATTTTTCGCTGTGTCGAAAACAGCCCCCGAGACTCGGTCCCAAGGTAATGAGCTTCTGGAGGAGAGGGAGGAGACGAGGAGAGGGAGAGGCTCACCCCGGGAGAGGTGAAATAAAAAGAGAGGGAGTAAATAATAAAAAAACAGAAAGAAAAAGAGACAAAGCACATGAAAGTAGATTAGAAAGAAGTTGAGGACACCATCGACTTCAGAAGGGGGCCCGCTTCATTGTTTATCTGCTGTCTGGATGGATGTCTTTCAAGCCGGGTTTCCTTTAGCCGCAGTGCATTCATTTCTCAATCGCTGAGGGGCGAGCGATTTTCAAAAGGCACCGTAAAATGTGATATTTGCATTAAAGAAAAGTATTTGATGTAAAAGTGCTGCGCGCTGCAGATTGCGTATCTGGGCGTGCACGTGTGCAGACATCCAAGCCTCTTGTGTGTGTGTGTGTGTGTGTGTGTGTGTGTGTGTGTGTGTGTGTTTTTCTTAACCAAATTATGTGTACAGTATGCATGCGAGTCTAAATGTGTAGGCACGTGTAGGGTGTGTGTGTGTGTGAGTGTGTGTGTGTGTGTGTGTGTGTGTGCATGTAATTTATTCCTCTGCGTGGGGGCGAGGGGCAGATCTCTCTCTCTCTGTTTATTTGGATGATTAGGAGGTGACAATATGTTGCTGATGATCAGCTTTATAATCAGCTAGCATCACAGATTATTCTAACCTTGATTAAAGACCTAGCAGTCGCCCCATCATCCCCCGGCTCAGCCTAACAAGACAGGACGACGCTCTGATTAATGCCAGGGAGCGACTAGTCGTGACACAAAAGGACGGGCCCCGAGTCGCCGCGGGGGGCGGGGCGGGGGGGGGGAACTCAACGAGACTGTCACGCGTCATACTTTAGTTGTCTTTCTGATTTTGTCTGCTCGACGCAGGACCTTTTGTCTCAATCATCTTTTTTTTTTTTTGTTCTTACAAATTAATCCGCTCCAGACTGATTCAGTTTTTCATCACGGCAATGATAAGTCGGCCGTGATTAGGCATCAAGAGGAAACGTCGCAGCGGAGTGCGGCTGCTGCAAACTTTCCTTTGTCGTCGTCGACGACAGTCATCCGCGTGACATGCGCACGTGCTTTTGTGTGTGTGTGTGTGTGCGTGTGTGTGTGTGTTTATGCGTGGGGTTGGTGTTTGATTCATTATGCTGCGAGGTGTCGGTGAGGTCCCAGAGGTGTGTAGGAGAGGTCCTGGGATGGATGGATGAATGAACGAGTCTCTCCCTAGCAGGTTGTCGGATGAGGAAGGCAGCGATCTGGGTCTCTGGCAATCGACCGGCTGGAGGCAGACGCGGCCGCCTCTGGCCCTCGATGCAGTTCATCACCGAGAAGCGCCGCGCCGGTCCGGGCCTCCTCCTCCTCCTCCTCCTCCTCCTCCTCCTCTGCCATGAGTGAGATCATGAGGCACTGGTTGGCGAAAAACAAACCTCCAGCTTTTTCGCAGCGGTGTCATGCTGAGGAGGAGGTTCATGATCCTCCGTTGTTAGTAAGCAAATGTTCCACTCTGCTTTCTTCCCTGAATTACTCACTTTTTCGACTTTAGGATAGAGAAATTAATATTTGCGTTATGACATCCATCCTTTTATTCTGTGATGGATCCAGTGAATACATGAAAACTGTGTTCATTTGATCTCCTGACTAATACATTGCCAATATTGTTAAAAGCTTTCAATTCACAATTTTTACTGGAAAGTAAAGCTGCATTTACTTGGCTGCATTTTATGGCCCTAAAGACCCATACCCTCACGTGAAGTACACCGCGTAGTATGTGAACTAGGGCAGAGTGCTATTCTTGTCAAATCGAACATTGTGCACCCACCGGGAACGAAGATCGCAACACGTCACTGCGATTGTTGAATGCACCATCCAGGTACTCACTGTGTTCATGCCTGTTTCCGTACGTTTAGCGCAATCACACTCACAATGGAGTGTACGGAAGTACACGAACTGGGACACATGCGGCACCAGTGTTCCCTTCAGCAGCTCCAAAAAAACCAAAAAACACACTCAACATTATTATTCATCCGGTTACTGATAATACATTGCATTGTCAAATTTCATTAAAACTGCTCAAAATACATAATGTTGAAGTTATGTTTTTACAGGTGCAGAAAACTATTATCATCACTGTTTAAACCTTTGATTGGTGTTAACAGTTATGTTTTTCAAAACAGCGCTGTTTTATTATAATTCCTAGATGAACCTCTCTGGCATCAAACACAAGTAACATCTCTGTATATGATAACGTTTCACCGGTGATCATTTGATTTTCATCACATTACAGTTTAGGTATTTTTCTACTTATTGGGTTTTGTTAACATGAGAAGAATTGCTCTCTTATTTCCACACATTCCGTACATCAGTCGTCATCAATGAGAAATTAAAGCCAGTGTCAAGGTTTGGACGCTTAAAAAATTCAGCCATGTCTTCGTCAATATTCAGCAACGAGACCGCACTTCTCTATGCCTGACATATTCCTGTACCCTGCAACAAACCTACAAAAACAGGGGTGAAGAAGGCCCATAATTATCACTCTATAGGTCAAACTTAGCAGTTATATTTGTCGATAATTTATTAGATCACATATAATTATTAACTAGGCCTTTGATTACTGTACAAAACTTGAGCACAATATCATTGACATACAGCATATACATTGTAGTTTTCCACATCCTAAAAGACCATTTAGTGCAGCTCATACTATTTAAGATGAACAGTCTTTTCAGCTTTACAACAAAGAAAACTAACCTTGGTAAACTGCAGTGTATACTGTAGAATGTACTCTGTTTGTCCGAAGTGTTCTTGTGTCCAGGTGCTCTTCGGACAAGGTGCCTTATGCGGCGCCACACTGAGCCGCGGGACAGCCCGAACGGGGGAGGTCCGGTTACTGATTGTCCCCTTTCCTCTTTGATATTAAAAGGCATTCTAGTGAGAATAATTTGTGTTTAGTGCCCTGCTGCGGAGGGAGCTGTCCTGTTTGACCAGCCAAGCTGACCTAATTCATCCTCTCCAAGTGCTCATGCATGCATGTGTGTGTGTGTGTGTGTGTGTGTGTGTGTGTGTGTGTGTGTGTGTGTGTGTGTGTGTGTGTGCACTTGTGTATTTGTGCTAAATGCAGAATAGCTGTTGTGACTAGCTTGCCGCACACAGAGCCGTGTTGTTGTTGCTTGAGAGAGGCTGTGTGCGTTCAAGGGCCACCGGGTACGTGACCTCTCCTCCAGCATCCCCAAAGCAGCGGCGCAGCGGGCAGGCAATTCATGCCAAAGCCCGGGCCGCCCCGCTGCTCGGAGCACGAGCCCTCCCCCGAGCGCGCCCCTCCCCCCCGCCCCCCCCGACACACACTCTTCGCATGCCCCCTGACCCATGTCTCCGTGACGATGGGGTGTCCCGTCGCAGGGAGCACCTGGCACCTGGCCACCGCCTCTTCTCTCCCCCTCTCCTTTTCCGTCTTCCATTTCCCCCCCCCCCGCCACCTCCTCACAGGGCCTCATCGGGGGGTCCACATTGAAGTTTCACATCTTCATTTGGGGAGCGACAGGAAGTCTTCCAGGGCCTGGAGCACGATCAAGCTGCCGCAGTGTGACGCAGTTTGATGCTTTTTCGGGGATTTGACTCTGAGATGCAAACATTGCACTTGATGCTGTTTTTGTGTTCCCTTCGTGTACACAGACTTTTGGAGCAAAAGATGAATAAATGATACGTGGGCCTCACATCTACCAATTTTAGGAATGGGGTAATTGGAGTTAGCGTGGCTCCTTTGGCAGGTGGTCCATGAAAGCTCTGCGGATCGCCTCTGTCCTTCAGGTAGCAGGACAGTGGATGGTAAAAAGTTGGAATATTGTATTTTTCAAAAAACATGGTGTTCATAAAGAACCAAGTGGAATGAATAACACATTGTGTCAGTGTCAAGATATGAACCATCTTCATCCAAAGTACTTTTTACTCTGGTGTTAAAAGGCTCCGGGGGCGTTCAATGTCGAAGCAATGCGTTTTCTACCTGGGGGGGAAGTGAGTAATAAAATATTATCAGCGACATCAGAGGGATCAATGTGCAGAGTCAAGAGTGATGATGTGCAGTTTTCTTTGTCAGGGTTTAAAAATCCCCCCCCCCCCCCCCCCCCCCCCCCCCTGCCGTCACCTCTTCTTTATATCAATTTCTCTCCTCACTTTTTTTGCTTCCACCCTCAGACATGACATCGCAAGGCCACTGACTCGGCGAATCGCTCAGCTCCCGTCTCTCCTCGCTCCTTATCACATGCCGATTAGCCGCACAAAGTGGTATAAAAAGGTGTCTAATGCAATTACCCTAGTTAGGACGTTTTAATAGTGTGCCGTGCCTTTCGGAGATGTATGTGCCAGCCGGCCGCTGACATTAAATCAATAATCGGCCTGTCACGCCTGCTTGTTAATTCAGCGCTTTGCATTTTATCCCCCAACATGGTGAGATTGATTATTGGTAGCAGGGGTTTTTGAAGTGGGGCAGGTTTTTATTATAATGATATGTGGAAAGGAGTATGGGCTGCGTCGCTTTAATTTGCATGGTGCTGTAGGTACTGACTGAGATTTCATCCGTGGGAGCCTCTAATTTGTTTGGATAAATTGCTGTATGAAAGAACAGTCGTTTTATGGAGTGTGTGTGTGTGTGTGTGTGTCTGTGTGTGTGTGTGAGAATGTCCCTTCGTGCATTAACGCGTGTGCGCGTGCATGGGGAAAGAGTCCCCGGCGAAAATCATTAAGTGTTATTTCTCAGCATTCATTTCAAAGTTTTAACCCCCTGGAAGCAGACAGTCATGATTCTTTGTGTCACGTTATTCTCTCATTTTTAAAAAGGGGTTAAAACACAAAAACTGTAATGTGGAATCTGAAAAGACCAAAAAATATAGAAAATATATACATATGTTGATGAGGGTTGTGGTACTGAACGATGTTTTGAAAATAGATTTTGTCCCGGTACAGCCTTGTGGGATCAAGCAGGGAGGCAAAGACGAAACAGGAATTTTGGTTAAATATTTTCCCCCCAAATTTTCCCCAAATATAAATAAGGCGGTGGGCACACAGCAATGGACCAAAACCCTGCACAGGGCCACATTAACTTAAATGCACCTATATGTATACTCTAGTGGTTTGGCCAAACCAAGTACCACAGGGAAAAGATGAGATGGACGGAAAACTACATCTAAATACAATGCAAAACCAACCAAACGAAAAAAAATTCCCCCGGGACTTGGCAACACATGGTTCAGTCCACGCAGGTGGTTCCCGGCATTTAAGTGACCCCCGCCCTCTGCCCCGGCTTTTGCTGAACCAGGAAGTAACCCCCCGCCATGATCACAATAACTCAAGTAAGTAAATCTAAGAAACAAAATGACTGATCTATCAGGCCAAGATAAATTAAAGATGCAATGTTATTGATGATATTTGAATGTGCACATTAAATTGAACCTGTGTGGCGGACTGAGGTGCTGAGAAATGAATGAAGCGACACACGTGGGCAGCCAACTAGTGACGTGAGTGTGTTTAGGAGCAAAGAGAGGATTTTTAATTAATGGGTGAGCAAGGCTCATACACAAATACAGCACATTCAGGTGCTACGCTACATAAGAGGCGACTACGATGAAGGCCGGGCGGCTGACCGGTGTCTTCACCCAGTGTCCGAGCCAATATCATATTAAGCAACTAAGGGTGTATGAAGAAAAGAGAAGTAAGAAATTCCACATTTTCAAAGGTCGATTCATTTAGTTGAAGTTTGATTCACTGACATGCGGAATAAAATGCCACTCTGTGTTTGGAGTCTGAAGATAACATCACGCAAACCCCAACTCCACAACTTATCATTTACCTATTTATCTCTATAACTCAAATGGAAGGTGCAAAAAAAAAAAAATGCTCAACTTTGGAGGAAAGGCATGGAAATCAAGATGAGGCTTTTCACGGATGTGACAAAGTCTCCACAATCCCCCCCCCGACGCATAAAGTATAGAAGTTACGGCCGTGCAATCCGAGGTTGTGAATAATGTGTGTTTTCGCACATTACCATTTTAATTAAAAAGAAAAAACATCTGTATGTGGTGATTCAAAGAATTATGGCCCTGCTTTTTCTGAAATCCCCCTTTCCCATTCTAAACCAAAGTAATTCTGCCGCGATGCGCCGCCTCGATTTCCTTCAAGGAGATGGCTGAAAACCGTATTAATCACTGTTTGGTGCTGGCCCCACCTTCCCCTCGGTGTTTTGCATCAGGCGACATCACTTCCAACGTGTACCTCTGAACCAAGGAGAGTGACAAAGTGGTTCTAAAAGACGAGCGGCGCTGTGCATATGGCGGGGGGCGGCCACACTCCAAAGACAATCCCACAAAGAAGATGAGGAAAAGGAGGAAGCGGGGGGAGGAGAGGAGGTTCTGGGAAAAGGACGCGTGAAATGAAGATTAGCATCTAGAAGTTGCATCCCTTCTGTTTTGCTTCAGACTTAACTTTTTTGCCCTCCGACCAACAAACGCCTTACTTACTTGTCCTCATTCTGTGGATGTGGTTCGCTTATGCTTTGTACAAAATCTAGCCTGGCGTAGCCCGAGTAATACTCTTTCCAAGATGCGTTTCCAACAGCGGCAAAGTCGCTTCTGTCCGCGTCATGGTATAAACCCCGCCCATTATCTGATAATCGGCTGCGATTGGACGGGCAAGTTTTCTGTTTTCAATAATCCTATTTGCCACAGCTTTTGTTTGGCGAGCGGGAGAACTGTCATAATAAAGCGCCGGTGCCCTGACCCACGTTCGCGCCTTAATAAATCAAACGTCGACTCGGCGCTAAGTACCTGGCGAGGTGTTTTGCCTCGCAGAAGCAAACGAACGCCTCGCCGCGTTTCCCGTGTTCCCGGCCGCCTCTGATTGGCTCTGACAGATAGTCAGGCGCTCGGTGGAGTAATTAGAGCCTCGGGGTGCGAGGCGAAGGAGAGGGGCCTTCAGCACTGGGGCTACTTCACAAGACTTTTCTCTCCCTCTCAGGTAATTGCGAGCAGGCTGCACAGCTGGAGGACGGGAGCCTGAAAGAGCGCCCGACGTCCTCCTCCTCCTCCCCCACCCCCGCCGATACCTCAGATCCCGCCCGACCGCTCGGATGCGCCTGATGCTGGAACGAGCCGGAGCCGCCGCTGACAAGCGCCCAGGTGACCGCTGCGCCAAGTCAACATTACAAATGTTGTTTACCTCCAGTGTCCTAAAGGAGTAGAGGCGTAGAGTCAAAGAGGAAAGGGAAGAACAATAAAAGCAGTTTTATGTTTTTGTCTGAAAAAGGAAAATGCACTCGCAGCTTTGGCTCTCCCGGGAAAACCGCGAGAGTTCGAGTGTCTGACCAAGCGTTCGCAACCACCTACAGCTTCCTCCACTTCGGTGGGGCCCCCCGAACCGCTCATGCTCCCTGTCAAGCATTTCCTCGTCTTCTTGATTCCTTTTTCAACTCTGCCTTTCCCTTTATCATACGTGTAGCTGGTATTGCCAGCAAGACCCTCAGGGCGGAGAAGTGTGAGAAAACCGAGAGGAGCGCGGGGTGTTTTCATGTAAAGCATGACTGCCAGCTGATGAAAAGTCCGAAGATATGCACATGAGTTAACTTTCTGCAAAAGAACAACTGGGTCAAGGTTAGACCAAAAACATTGTTTAATGTTCGGCAAACAGCGGGTGAAGCCTCCCTTGAGTTGAAAAGCAAATATCTTCCACTCAAATTTAAGAAAATTAACTCAGAAATTCCTTTTTGCGTGACTCTGGAGTTCAAGCGAGGCTTGATCCGTCCACCCTTTTTCCACCTCCACACTCTGCTTTCCCGCTTTCTGTTCACTTCCCTCTTCACGCAGTCTGTTTCTGCCCGGTGCACATGAAACTTGCATTTGATAAAACAAGATTGATCATTTTTCCTTGAAGGCGCTTGTGTTTTTTTTCTCCCCCCAGGCGTTGATTTCAGTGACTTGAGAAAGGTCTCCCTTTTCTTTTTTTCCTTATAAAGAGGCTTTTGAGGAAGCGGTAGTTTGTGGTTGAAATACTCATTTTCAAGGTAGTAATGAGGCACCTCAGAAAGAAGAGGCAGTACTATGCGAATGAATACACCTCTTCTTTCGAGCTGTAAGTCGTTGTTTTTTTTTGTTAGGATGGAACCTGACATTACTGTCCATCATCCTCATTTTGTCCCCGTACATCGTGTGTCTTTTAGCTTGTTCGACGGCCACTCAGAAGGTGTGGACCGAAGGGGGGGGGGCGAAAAGGTCAGAGATCGGTCAAATAATAGCTCATGAATACCAGTATTTTGTTAACCCTGCGATGAAATGGCAGAAATAAGAGGAAATGATATTATCTCGCTTGTCAAGCGACTGTATCCGCGCAGACTAGAAGGAAAATACTTTATAATTGCCCGGCCCATGAATTGGCCCAGTTTTCGTTTTCAGAGACGCGAGAGCTCATTGTAGTCTCCTGTCATTTGAAGCCATCATTTTTATTTGCATCATTGTCATATCAAAGACGCCGGTGAATCCATAGCGTCTTTGTACTTGCGATACAATCAGGTAGACAAAATAACAATAATAAATAATAATGAAGAGCAACCAAAAGGAACCGACTGGAAAACTGACAAGGTAAAACACCAAAGAAGTGCAAATTCAACTCGACCAACAGTGATGGATGGCAACGTTGGTCCTGAAGATAAAAAGTGTCAGAAGCCTGAACAAAGACGGCAGAATATATCTATGGCCACTGAACACACACTCGACACAGATATTGTCTTAAGAACCGCAAAATCATTAAGATCATAATTTTAGAGGCTATGCGAGGCTGTTCGAGGACACATCATTTCCCCCCACCAATAGATGTAGATGAAAGGTCAGGGGTCATGAAAGTTTGCATTTCACCAAAATCTATCCACAAGTGGTTTCACTTAAAACCAAAGCCTGACTAATTGGACGGCCACAAAAACACAATAAATTGGCCGGTGTAAGTCTTCATACAAATGAAGCATTATTTTTTAGACAGTATTCATTATTAGCTTTTATGTTGGCCAATATGCAAACTGCTGCAAAAATCCATATCAGTCTGGCTCTAGTTTATTCTTGTTCCCCATACACTTGTTTGCATCTGTAGCTTTTTTTTTTTTTTACCTCACAGCCAAAACTTAGAATGTTAGTCAGAATCAGAGAAAAGTTGAAAATATAAATGTTTCTTAGAAACATTTTAAAAAACGGGTAGCATGTTGGGTCTTCGACCAAGGCATAATTTTGCAGGTCAAACAGATTTGCATAATAAGTGTTAACTAAATCCTTTGCACAGTTGCAAATTCTACTGTTATTCTCTTATAAGATTTTATGATAAATTATTTTCATTTATATAATAAATATTTTGTGTATTTGTTTAATTTATAATAAAGTTTAGTATTACCGTAACACATCAAGCCTCAGTGACATGATAACATGACATCTTGGGAATCATTGCCATATAATTTTCCTATCACAGACGTCATAGGCGTTTTTATATAGATAAATACATCATTAGTTGGATTGGTATCAGATTTAGATTTCTTCTTACTTCCTAATTACATTGACTCCACAAAAATCCATATTGCTCTGGCTCTACTTAAAACCACAACGTTTAAACTTAATGGTGCATCTTTAGAATCCATCCTCTGGGGATCATATATGTCCGATGGCAAATCCATCCAAAGCATCGTCATCCCTGATGCCACGTGGCAACAAAAGTCCTATATGCCTGCAGGAGCTTGTTGTAACAGTTAAACATGCAGGCGGATTGTATCAATTTCGTGGGAGCCACTTGCCCCCAGTGATTCCTCTGCATGGCGGAATAACGATTAAAAAAGATTATAAAGAAAAAAAGAAAAAGAAATAAAGATTCAATATGCCAGTAAGTTCAGGGACTTCTCTTAATCACTTGATATATTGATGGTGTTCACGCAGGCCCACACGCGGCTTCAGGAGAACAGCGATAGTCTCATTGTGCGGAGACATTAAAGTCTGTCTTAATGCATTCATCCGCCCAACAAAAACAAGATAGAAACTGACAGAATGCATGCCTGACATGCGCCCAAATACTTGAAGGCTGAACGCGCATGTTGGCTTTACAGTGTTTACATGCCCGCTGATGCGACGCGTCAGAAACATAAAATTTCCTTGACGTGAAACAAAACAAACCCTAAAGGCCTTAAAAAAAGGAAAATCAAACATCACCTCTTTAAATAAAAAAGATGACAAGCAAAAGGCGAAGCTGAATTGGATAACAGAGACTTAAGTGACAACGCACACATGAGAGGGAGTGTGATATACGCTACCAATTACAAAGTGCTTAAGTGACAAGCAAAGGGAAATAAAAAAATTAAAAAACGAGACGCGGCGGAACGCTTCACCTCGCGTAAGCCCGTCAGCGCGTATCCCGCAGGCCTGGATCCTGGTCGGGGAAAAGTGACATGTCATTGTAAAGCCTCTTACTGGAGCCGAATGTCCGCGCAAAACCACACACAGGCATAGTATGAATTACATTTCTCGCGACACAATAAGGTTATTGTTTTGCATCAGTGAAACACTGCTGAATGGACTCTTTTTCTTATTTTAATTGACATCACAGCCTTGTCATAATGTCACCACTTTTCCCTTTTGTCTCCCTATTGCCCCCCCCCCCCACCCCCTTTTCTCTCTCACACTCTAAGAAAAACTGCTTTTCTTTCGCAGACCCTTGGCGGGGGGGGGGGGGGATGGGATTGTCAGGGAGGAAATATTGTGGTGGAATAGCAGCAGGGGCAGGTGTTTTGTTTGAGCCGCTCCTCTTTGGCATTTCTCCGCCGCTGGAGAACACTGGCGCAATTATAAACCGACAATGCCTGCACAGACACAGGTATGGATTCATTACCTTTAACAACCTCATGGCTTCTTCCCCCCGATCCTATCAGTCGCTCCTTTCTTTTCGTCTGCCCCCCCTCCCCCTTCTCTCTTTTTCATTCATGTCCACTAATGTACACACAGCTACACAACAGAGAATAATAGAGTAGACTCTTGCTAGAAACCGCGCAGATGCACGCTCACATAAATTCACACCCAAACGCCTGCGCGACCAGATGTTCACATCTGCTCGGCTGTAAATCCATAAATGACAGGAAGTAATTTTTTTCCCAGTGGCAGCTCACTTTGAAAGAAGACGTCACCGTTAAAAAACCAAGCAAGGCCGTGAAACCGAATTTCGTTTCCTAGAAAACATGCGTAAGACGTGTTGTCGTTGTTAGGATATTGTCTCGTCCCACACACTTTAAGTGGAAGTAAGCCCAGTCGGCTCTGATTGGCCAGCCGGCCCAGTCTGTTGCGATCGGTCAACTGATTTCAAAATGTCAAGGAAGTGTCACGCCCCCATTCACCAGAAAAGTGGAGATTCTCAGGCGAGGGTTAGCCCAAAAGGGTCCAACTGTGACATCACAGTGGGAGAGAAACCTGAACCAGTTGTTCAGAGACAGTTTGTAGGGTTTAGCCAGCTCACGAAAAAATGACAGGGTGGTACTTCTTTCAAAATTTAGAGGCTCCACAGATACACACATTCATGTGCACAAACACTCAAAAAGTGATTTTTGCTTAGTATGTCCCATTTGGACCGACGAGCTAGCCGACAGACAAGCTCGCCATTCAGTTCAAAAGATTTTCAGATGTTAATATTCAGTCACAGATTTGACTCAATCAGATACATTTTGCCTCCAGGTAAAGGTGCCTTTACGTAAGTGTTTGGAGAGATCCCATTCTGATCTGTGGTCCAGCTCGGCTCCGTTGAGGGCAGGATTAGTGATTTGGCTCCTGCTGGGGGTCACCGATGACTTATTAAATGTGCACTATAGTGGTGTTGTAAAGTGTTAACATGCAACACATTAGATGTCATATTAGCAAAACGCATACATTAAGGAAAAAAATAAATAAATAATCCTGTGCAAGTTTAGCAGCTTTAATTGACACAAAAAGGTTTGCCGTGTTTGAACACCTCATCCAGTTTTTAATACATCCATGGTACAGACATTACCTTAATCTCAAGTGACCCCTGAACAGTCATTGTGGCGGTGCATTGTGGGGGAGAAGGAGAGCATAATACAGACAGCTGTTATCACACCCAGCCTGACTTCTCGTTACCTTCCCGCCTGCCCCAGAGCACGTTCGGAGGATGAAATGAGTGGGGGGGACGGGGGACGGGGGACGGGGGGGTGGGGGGCGGCACAATTAATTTCCTCCCCTCACCTGATTTTCTTTGTCGACCCAAAACACCGGAGGGGCAGTTTCAGGGAATCGTGAAAAAGGTTGAAATCGTTCAAGATCAGCCGCACGAGACATCTGGAAAGGGAGGACGTGACGTGGCTCTGAGCGAGGACGCAGCTTTGGTCGGGCCGGATGCTGCTGCTGCTGCTGCTGCTGCTGCTGAGGGACACTTAGTCTCCCACACCACCCATTCCCTCCCGTGTACCCGCGAAGAAAACCCTGTTCCTACCTGTGCTGGTGTGGGATGAGGAGCGACAGCCAAACAAAACAGCTGATTCTATTCTGAGAACAATTTTCTTTTATCTCTCAATCTCTGTTGCTTGTTGAATGATGGCCTGACAGACACACGAGAAAACAGGCAGGTTGTCAAACTATAAACCCCCAAGTTCCCCCCACAGCTACAAGCTGCATGAGCACACCGACGCACACGATTGTGTTGCAATCACGGATATATTTTTTTTACATTCAAATCTTAGACATATGCATTAGTCTCAATTTATAATTTATTATGCATTGCATGAATAAAATCAATAGTGAGTAAGACAACACTCTCGGTCTGGATTGTGTCTCCGTACACGTTCAGTTTTTATTTATTATACAGCCTAAATTATTCCATCACGCTTAAAATCCCTTGCACTCATTTGAAGTAATTGTACATCCTTTATTCTTTCTATCGTCTGCCACTTGATATTCATAATTCAATTTCTTCAAAAGGAAAGTGTCACTTGTTTACACTTATTTGAAAAACGGTAACTGTTTTTTTTTTTAAATATCCGTCGAGTGGATTTGACGGGGATTGTAAGATAAATGTCACAATTGTCCCATGAAGTTCATTTTTCACCTGCTCTTACAAGAACACCTCAAAATGATAAATGATATGCACAATGTAATTACGGTTCTCAAAAATGTGATAAAACAGAGACATTAACCCCAAATTATGAATTAGTATGAGAAACTAAAATATATCATGTATTGTTATCTCTAACTACCAATAACATATTAAATCAATTGGTGAATACTAAGAGTACATATAGTTTTAATTGAATGTTACGTTGTGGTATTGCCAATCAAGTAAAGGATCTTTTTAGTACAATAGTAGATTTTTTTTAGCACAATATTAATATGTTGAACATATTGCAAGTGTAATTTACTTTCTGCTAAATGACTGTAGCTCAGGTTTTTCTTCACACGGCCCGAATGCGGCACATCGGGGAGTCACACGGGTCATTACGGTGACAGACAGGCGACCCCTTCTGTCTCTGTTTACCCTGGAAAAGGCAGCGAGACAACTGGAAGGTCAGAGGTCAAGCGGCTGTCTGGGGTCAAACCCTTGTGTCTGGGCAAGGGACCTTCATTTTAACACCAGGAGGTATAGTTTAAGATCCGCTTAGGGGGAAAAACGATATGTGCCGAGAACGTTAAAATGCTCGGGGCCGCCGGGACATTAGTGTGACGGGTAATTATTTCGGAGTAAACTCTCAGATGGACAATATGTGGATATTAAATGGGGATGTGTGGAAACTTGACATCCACGTTGTTGGTACATGCACAATAGCACACTTCACAACTTTGTGTGAAGTCAAATGCCCCCTTTATTTTTTATTTTTTTCCAGTGGTAGAATCTTAACTTGTTGCCTTGCAAAGGGGCAAAAACACGAAACTGACGCACGACTTAATCTTTGACCTCCGCATCTTTTAATCTACACGTCAGAAGACGCCGATTATCTTCCAGTTGGTTGGACAATGATCCAGATTATTTTGTTCACATATACCTTCGGAAAACCGCTGCACACGTCCAAAACTTAAAAACCCAACTTTTTATGGAGAAAACATGAGGCCAGGGGTCAGACTCCCGGTGCTCGGACAGTATCCCCTCGACCCCCGAAATGATCACGTGTGTTAAAAAAAAGGCAGGTCGACATGTGTGAGCCTGACAGCTACACTAGTCGGGGCGAGGCATCGGAGCTCAGACCTGGAGATCGGGAGGTCGACACAGGGATGGCGAGGGAGCAGCTGGTGGTTGTCAGAGGCGGCGGACATGTCCGGGACACCGGTTACCATAACCACAGGGCACAGAGACTCGAGAACGGACACGTTTTTTTTTTTTTTTTTTTTGTATTCTGAAGCTGCTTTCACTGATAAGTTCTCGCTGTTTTAAGTGTGGGAATCCTTTTAGAAAGCGTCGCCGTCGTGTTTCACGTGCGGCAAAATCAAGAAGCGGCGAGCGGCCGGGCCGTGATGACACATGGTGAGAGTGTTACTCTAACCATTTTCAAAGTCGATCTTGCTCCGCTACGTCCTGTGTTTCTTTTTCCTATTCCGTTATACCAGACAAACTTACATTTTAATCAGACTATCCCACAGTCTCATCATCCACTTGCATTTCGTTTATACTGACACCCAGCCCCCCGGATTTCTATTGTGTGAGAAAAATCATGTTTACCTCCACCAAAGAGGTTATGTGATTGATTTATATACATATATACCTATATTTCTGTCGCGTTAATCGGAGAGGAGACGCACATTGTGAAGCTGGCCACAAAGCATCACTTTGTTAACAACCGAGCCGATAGAATTATTCCAAAATTGATAGGAAGCACTCCTAATGTCATTTTTAAAAGGCAGCAATTTCAAAACCACTGTGTATTTGCACAGGGGAGTGTAAGTTCGTGTTTGTATGTCCCCACTGCCGCTTGGCATTATGGGGGAAGGCGGAGGGGGGCACTCCCTGCGACCACTAACTGCACCGAAAAAAAAACAACCCACAGGTTTGCTGATATGATTTGTTCTTGCCAGTGATTCCCACCGACTGTGGCACGAGGCGCACAAACAGCCCTGCTTGTTATCCACTTGTGCGTCTGCCAGGTGTGGCAGGCAAGACTGGTGTGTGCGGAGTTGACTGGAAGTAACCGGGGTAGAGCAGTCTCGGTCTGTGACAGCCTGTCAATCATCACCTCGTGTGGTTTGCCTCGCGCAGCGCTCTCTTCCGCGCTGCCAACGGGGAGACGGTTCAAACTCGTCGCGCGCCGCTCACTGACACACTGTATCTGTCAGTGTCTGCTCAGAACTTTAGTTCTCTTCCCTGTTTATTAGCCCTATAAATCTCTGTTTGCTCCAAGACTGTTCAGGTGGAATAAAACCATAACTGCCATTTGCAGGTGGCATGTCATGAACCTTTCCTATTAATCTCTGACGCCATTATCACTTCAAAAAAAAAAAACGGACAAAAAGAGAAGGAGAAAGGAAGGGATGGGATGGAAGACGATGGAGGGAGCGATTCCAGCCTGTAATTAGTGGTCCTAACTGGAAGAGAGAACAGGGGGCCACATGTTTAGGGCATCTGTGGCCAAGCGCGCACTCCCACACACACACACACACACACACACACACACACACACGTTCCTGCTCGCGTCTGGGGGTCCGGTGGTGTCAGCCCCACTCTGGGCCAGCGGCCAGAGCCTCTGTCCCTGTCATGTGGGCCCGTTAATGAGGAAGTCACATATGGACTCGGGACCCTTGTTAGGCAGGCGGGCAGGGAAACGCACACACGCGCACACACACACACACACACACACACACACACACGCATGAAGTAAGAGAAGCATACAAACACACATACACACACACACAAACAGGTGCAGGTGAGGACACACACACACACAGAGTGATGGACAAGAGGCAATACAAGCAAGCTGGGGGCAGAGAAAGAACATGCTGTCATGGACGACATGAGGGTTGCACCAGACGGGCCCCACGCACTTAAACACACACACACACACACACACACACACACACACACACACACACATACACACACACACACACACACACATACACATACACACACACACATACACATAATCCGGTAGGCATGCTCCATCAGTGCTCACTCAAACAAACACACACACACAATACACACAGGCCTCAGAGCAACACAAGCTCCCCCTTGTTAACGAACTGAACTGACTAGAGAGCGGCGCCGAGAGGAGACGGCGATACTGTACTTCAGGGAGGGCGGTCGCATCAAGTGACTGGATACTGTGGAGCCAGCCTCGGTGAAATCCGCCGAGCAACTTGAAATTGTTCCAGGCGGCAGTAAACGATGGTGAAAATCATAATCCTTGACATTTTTTACACATACAAATATTTGTTTGTGCTCAAGCGTCGAACGTGAACAAACAGTGAAGTAAATTATTACTTTTAGTAAAGTTCTTCTTTTAAAACACAGCAGATTTCTTTTTTGGTAGTACCTGAGTAAGATTTTGTTCATGGTTTTTTCTTCTATGATAAGATTTAGTGTTTTTTGTAGAATCGATTGATCACAACTTGGAATCTCATTGTTGTAGGTTTGGCCATTTTTTGTATTGGATATGTCAGTGGATCCTAACCTGGGCATGGGGACCCCTCATAGGCCTCCAAGACCTTATGTTTCCTTTTTTTATTTCTCTTTTGACTTCACTTTTGTTTCGTGCAAGGCACTTTATGCTTTTAAAGCAATGAATGTCATTTATGGCCCGAAAGTCTGGGATCCACTTGGAATATGATAACACTGAACACTGTACAGATTGAGGTATAGTGGATTATAAGGGGATAGGGGATGGGGGATTATAACCTGCAAAAACAACGGTCAAATTTTCATTTGCGAAAGGAGCAATGTATCGGTTCCTCATTCAGAAGTTGCACGGTCTCACTTTTAACGTGAGCAGGAAACGGCAGAGCAGATGGCGACAGGAAGTAACCGTGCTTTGACTGACAGGTGCGATCCCTGCAGCAGTGATGACCGCGCAGCGCCAAAAGCAGCGCCCCCAGAAACCACAGAACCCCGCCGTAGATGGACACGGACAAAATGGCAACTAGAACGGACACAAGGGGGTTGATGGGGCAGAGATGGCTCAGCTGCTGCCCAGCCCTTCACTTTTCCTGCTTTTGCTCTGTGTGTGTGTGTGTGTGTGTGTGTGTGTGTGTGTGTGTGTGTGTGTGTGTGTGTGTGTGTGTGTGTGTGTGTGTGTGTGTGTGTGTGTGTGTGTGTGTGTGTGTGTGTGTGTGTGTGTGTGTGTGTGTGTGTGTGTGTGAAGAGGAGGGGTGGCGGGAGGCATCACGGGGGCAACGCTCTTTCACACAGGCCTCTCACCAGCTGTCACCCCCAGCACACCGCTGAATGGGGCCTGTCACTCCGCCGGGCCCGTCGGGATTTAACTGGTCAAGAGAGAGCGAGGCGCGAGGAGAGGAGAGGACGAGAGAAAAGAGGATGGAGGGCAGCGAGGGGAGGAGGGTTAGGGAGAGAAAGAGAGAGAGAGAGAGAAAAAAAAAATGAAATACAAAAGCAGCTCAGAAAAAGCTGGAGAGCAGGGATTAGGGCGCACATGTGTAGAAGACACTAATGCATCTTACACTAACTTCACCCCTCAGCCCCTTCCCCTTGCAGCACCCCCCCCCCCCCCCCCCCCCCCCACCCCTCCTCCTCTCAAAGCCCAGGATTAAAGATCCCGAGCGGGCAAAGGAGAAACATATATAGGCCCAGGTCTCCACATCTCCGACTCGGAGGTTATTATCCGTGCAGCCTCTTTTAGCTTATTACAGGCCTCATCCTCCTATTTATCATCCCTTTGTGTCGTATTATTTTGGAATACATTATATATATTTTTTGTATTTAAGTCGAGATGCAGATCAAACGGGTTTAGAGAAATCTGGGGGTAGGGGGGGTGGTGGCGGCGGCGGAGGTCGGCGTTGTGTGTCTGCCACATCTGCTCTCCGGCCCGTTTTGCCGCGGCGAGGGCGAGGACGAACAACGCAGGGGTCGCCGGGAAATCTCTCCCTGTGGTTCACTCCGTCTCTCTCTCCCTCTCTCTCTCTCCTTCACTTTCTCTCTCTTTTGTTTTGTTTTGTTTTGTTTGTTTTGAAGATGATAGAATAAGAGCGGCAGGTTTCCGGCTCCGGCAAAGTCCTCTCTTCTGGAGACCTGAGGGAGGTGAAACAGGAGGTGTGGGTCGCGGGGAGGGGAGGATGGGGGTGTTGGTGCTGCTCACTGCTGATACTGCCGCTGTCGCAATCCTCCCTCCCTCCCTCTCTCTCCCTCTCTCCCCCTCTCTGTCTCACATACACACTCACATTCAAATTCAAAACGGCCTCATTGGCACGACTGTAAGCGAGTGTACAGTGGAGAGGAATAAGGAATGAGATGCACCTATGGAAACAAAGGTGTTAGCACGTCAACGCACTAGATGAGACTGAAAGAAACCAGGTCATAGTAAGCGAATCAATGAAATGTTAAAGAATAGAAAGTGACATATAATCTCAGAAATCCTGGAAGAAAAAGTAATTAAAAGCCTAAGTCTGAAGAAATGTAGCTTGCTAGCTTCTTCTGTTTCTACATGAGGTCAATGTTGGGCGCTTGGTTTTGATTTGGAGGAGAAGTTGCTCGTGGTAACCGAACGTTCTGCCCCTTGCTGTCCAGCATTCAAGAATCCAAACCAACAAAGTATGCGAAACATTCTCGATTTCTTTTTGAAATATTGATGCATGGTTACTGTATCTTTTTCTTTTTGAATCCAAAAAAGTGTTCAACTTTTTGCACCACTTTAGAGAGTCGCGTCTAGGTTCCCGTTCTTGGTGCTCGTCGGAAAGGTCGCACATCGCAATGTTCGTGACCGTCCTTTGAATTTTTTTTCTTCATTTTTTTATACACAGTTTGTAAACATTCAGTCATGCACATCATGAATAGCCAAAAATCACAGCATCTTGCCCATAGGGGTCACTAGCACTTCACCAAATGACTGAGGATTTGCAATGTAAAAAGAGCTGCTGGTAGAGTGTAGCCACACGAGTGCATGTGAGCTTGTGGCCTTTCCACACACACACACACACACACACACACACACACACACACAGGATACCACCCCATATGCTGTACTCCCAGCTAACCCGCCCAGCAGCTCTCACCTCTATACTTACTCGTAGCATTTTCCCAGCATGCCTCTCTGTGTCCGTAGCGTGCGCCATTATCTGCATTTCTTCACATGGCATGGAGGAGCCGTGGCGAGTTGGCCGCAGCTCAAACCCGGCCCTGATTAGCACGGGCTATATGGACGTGACACATCCTCTCTGCCAGCGCGTGATCTCCCCCCTCCATGCTGCCACACACACACGCACACACACACACACACACACACACACAAACACACACACCAGTCTACTGACTGGAAGAGTAGACAGGCCTCGAGCGAAATCCACCCCCCCCTCCTTCCGTCACCCCACACACACGGACACACCACTAATGCAAATGAGCTCTCTGGTCAGCCAGGCTGAAAAGGCAAGAGAAGGCAGGAGCGTATGGCCAAACAGCAGGGCTACCACCCAACCCCCCCCCCCCCCCCCCACCCCAAGCCTACCCCACCACCGCCACCTTCTCCTTCGCCTCACCCCTCTCCATCACTCACCCCTTTGAGGACACACACACACACACACACACGCACACGCACACAAACCAATACGCAATATCATCCTTGTCGACACACATCCCGTTCCACCCTGTTCTCTCACTCACAACCCCACCAACGCAGACACACACACACACAAACTCCAAATCTTTTTCCTCTGTGCAGCATAGTATTTACATATTCATCATGCGCGTTTTTTTGCACTTAGATTCTCACCAGAGAAAGTTTGACATGAGTAAGTGGTTGCAGAAATGAATGACCTGTGGGTACAAGGTTCCTCTGATACGGAGCATGTTGTTACAATGTATAAGTCAAAGAAATATATGTATTTTTTTTCCTAAACAGAATATATGGATGTTTTTTTTCATGGCACAGTGAAATTCTATCAATGAATTTCACAAAAAAAATCTAATTTAAGCAAATTTAATCTTTTAATCAAACACAGAAATTGTATTCCTGAGTGAGAGAAAGGTATTACATTACACTTGTTATACTATTTATTTAAAAAGAAGAAAAAAAATACTATATGTATAATTATGAGACATTAGATAATTGGTTCATATTGGTAACTCCTTGATGAATGATTTATTATTCAACATATTTACATATCCACACCCACATTTTAGACAAGTTTCAACGTTTTATTCTGCATTGTGCAGATGAGCCACAGGTCGCAGTATCTTAATAATTAAAAAAAAAAAAAGAGTATGAAGTCATATGTTTATTGAGTGTATGTAGAGACATTTGTAACCAAGCCCAGTAAAACTGAATCACATGATCATAAAAGAGGCCTGAAGTGTATTTTCGAATACGTGAACATATTCACGCTGGTGGTACATTTATGTGACATTGTAAAAGTCACAATTATGAGGTTTTAATTTAAAAAAAAACATGGAGACAAAAACATTATGTGCAGTTTTATGTTTAGTAAGACTGCAAAACATAAATTTACCATTCGTCAGTTTACAAGTCACACTAAAAATCACTGTGTCAAAGTCTGGGTCCATGTTAAGACCTCTCTCCTTTCTGTACCATACCCGGTCCTGATATGTTGTCCATTTTGAACTAAAGTCCAATTGATTTGAATCTCCAGTTTAATCTTCAAATATGCTGCTAGTTATTGCTACAATCAGTGACGAATAAAGAACATAAATTTAAAAAAAAAAAAACTTGAAAAAAAGTTCACAATCACAACAAATGTTTGCTTGGATAAAAAAAGACAAGACGAAAACACAATCAAAATCACTGGGTCAAAAACAGCCTGTTGTTGTATGATAATGTATCCATTGATTTCATTAAAATGTGACACAGGATTATCTATTTAACTTTAATACATATTTACAATTCAAGGTTCAGTGCTGCAGGTCGACACTGTCATCTATCAAACCAATCATGTTTCGCCTTATTGTGCACGCAGACGTGCCGGCTGTGATGCATTTGCTGTACGCGAAGGTGCGAGTCAGGCCTCCCCCTCCACTCTGCTCACGTTTCTTCGAGCCTCCGACCTCCACGGTCTTTACAGTTTGAAAACAACTAGGCATTTTTACAAATTATTGCTCACAAAATGACAGACCTGCAGGCGTTTTTGGGGACAAAGCTCCCGATCATTGATTTGAAAAGTAACCTGACGCACACACAGATGCACACACACACACACACACAAGGGGTCGCTGGGGTCGCGGTCGATTGCCGCGCACCCTTCCCTTTAAGGCCCCGGCTGAATGTTTCAGCTCGGTGCAGGAGCGCGCTTATCATTAAAGCGAGTGGCCTGCCTCTAATTCTGAATCCCAGCACAGATGACTTTTTATTCTCTCATCACACCGGCATTGTCTTCAGCTCTCATTAGGGATAGCCCCCCCCCCCCCATTCTCTCCCTCACTCCTCCTTAAGAAAGACCCATTCTGTTGACTACACAGTCAGGTCTGCACATCAATCAGGGAGAGTGAGAGAGAGAGAGAGAAAGAGGGCTGAGACACAAGGTTCAAGTCCAGAAATGAAGGAGAGAGATTTCTTTTTCGGTGGGGGGGTTTCTGTGTTTAATCTTAGATTAGATTTTAAAAGGATAGACTCCCACCCGCCTTCGTATCTCCGGCAGGGTTTGACTTCAGTGAGTGGCATCATTCCAAATGTGAAGAGAGGGTGTGTGACTGCACAATTTAACCTCATGCCAGTGCACGATAATGTATAGTTTGTATATTTGCGTAGGCTACTTTTATTTTTCCGCTGATGAGAGCAGCTCTTTAGAATTTCTTTTTGCTTTATTTGAATAAATAGAATGCTTGATAATGAATTAATGGTTATACTTATTATCTGGGAGCAATTGATATCAATCTTGCAATTCCCTACTCATATGCAAAATTATAACAAATATATTTGCGTATATTTGCAGTGTTAAATGACCAGAAAAGTTATTTGATTTTTGCTTATTTTCATGATAATTGAAAGGAAAAAAAAAATTACAAACAGTTAATTTAAATAATAATACCGGTGCAATTGCAAATGTGGTAACCCGGTATGTTTTACATGCCTGACTCATCAGGCATTTAAATGTATCTAAAAATAATTCTGCTTTTGCTCCATATGCAAAACTCCATGCAAATTAACAAGCTTTTTCTTTCTCCCTCACTCAAATTCAACACAAACAACATTAAAGTCCGAAATAGACGCAATCGTTTCAACACTGCGACAGAGAGCAACAGATCAAATCAAGAACACATGCTATCTATTGCACTGTAATCTGCCGTTCAATCATCCCCTCATGCTTCCGTCTCATCGAAGGGGGGGGGAAAGAAATATGTAATATGGCAGAGGTCGAGGTCAACAATCCACATCTGAGCGAGGTCGCGAACTTGACCCCCCGGAGGCTGGCGACCCCCGCGTCTCCCGAGGTAAAAAAAAAACAGCCTGGAACATTGTTTTAGCGAGCACTTACGCAATCTTCCCCACCCCGCCCCGTGAGCTACAGTACACGCTCCGTCCGGCCGAGCCGCTAGGTGTGCAGAGGCCGCCCCGGTGATAAAAATGTTACAAGCAGCGGCAGGGCCTGTCAGGGAAGTGCACGGGAGGGGCAGTGGTGGTGATGGGGAGTCAGGGTCGGGGGGGGGGGGGGTGGGCCAGGAGGTTTTCACTCAGAGGAGCAAAGAAAGGGGGGAAGAGGAGAGAGAGAGAGAGAGAGAGGGAAAAAAACAACAATAACATGAAGAGATGAGATGTGAAGAGGTAAAAATGTTACTTCTGGAGGCAGTTTTCTCAAACCAATGACAACAGAGCTTTTCACCTTTGTGGTGCAAAGGTCAGGTTTCGCCCGAGGCCGAGTCAGCCCAGACTCAGAGAAGCAACTTTCCCTTTTTTTTTTCTTTTTTTTTTCACTCTACAGACGGATGAAAGTGTGTGTGTGTGTGTGTGTGTGTGTGTGTGTGTGTGTGTGTGTGTGTGTGTGTGTGTGTGTGTGTGTGTGTGTGTGTGTGTGTGTGTGTGTGTGTGTGTGTGTGTGTGTGTGTGTGTGTGTGTGTGTGTGTGTGTGTGTGTGTGTGTGTGTGTGTGTGTGTGTGTGTGTGTGTGTGTGCGCGCGTGCGTGCGTGCGTGCGAGACCAAACTGGGCTCGTACAAAATAGACCCTGTACATTCGCCTGCTGTTAATGGGGCTGTTTTTAATGGCTTCATGGGGGTTTGAGCTCAAAGTGCCACCCAGACTCGAGCTCTTTGTCCCTATTTCTTTTTTTTTTTTCTGCAAAGACTGGGCCCAACTGTGTCAGAGGAAAAAGGTTGGAAGACGTGTGACAAAAAATGTTAAATAATCACCTGTTGGCTTTTTTTTTTTTCTGAGAGATTCTACACATTTAATAAGATTAAAATCTACAATTGACATGCCCTTGCGTCCAGCCAGCTACCAATCATCTGTCATGCAGGAGCAGTGGTTCCCAACCCCTGGTACGTGGACCTCTACTAGGCCATGGGACATTTGCTACACAGGGGCCCCGATGAACTGATATAATTTTTCAACTCCACCTCATTTTCTATTCTATTTCTATTTTCATTTCTCTCCCCCCCCCCCAAGCATTTTAGTAGCTTCTGCAGCATTCAAATTTTCACCAGGTTACTGATTTTGACATGAAATATGTTATCAGTTGAACATGATAATCACAGCATAGCATTTGTGTTTCAACTTGTTGTTTCTGTTAGATGATGCATAATGCATAGAATCAAGATATATTTCATTACCCAAATATATTGAATAATTACCAATTATTACATGTCAGCATAAAAAGGATCAGTGGAGCTAAATCACTTTTACATATTTGCAGTCCCTGCACACGTTTATGCCACTAAATCTGCTTTATTTATTTTTGCTTCAAAAAAGTATTAGTTTTTCTCTGGTTTACTGAGATAAGTCATCATTATTAAGTTCTTCTGAAATATTATTATTTAATGGTGGCATTTCTGAAAATAGCAGAACTTTAATCTTATGAAGAACTTCAGAGATTTTACTTAAGTAAACGTAACAATACCAAAGTATTAAAAGTACTAAATTTCTAGTAAAAGACATTAAAAGTAAAAAAAAAATGTCATATAGAATCATGGCCCCTTATCAGCCTTACATAATTATTTCATATGACATAATTTTGAATTGTTTGTATTGATTTATTGAAAGGAAAGCTAATTTAAACTGCCTCATGTTCTTTTTCTTACAAAATTAAAATCTGCAAACTGATACTCAAAGATCTCGGGCCATGGTTGATGCAGTCCAGAGGAATTTTTAAACACTTTTTTATTCAATGTAATAACTTCCCTGCCAGACAAAGACTTTTTTTCTACTTGATTTGATGAAAACTGGCTCTTTTTCTTTGCCACGACACATTTTGCTGTCCTATTTAAAGGTCAAAGACTTTTTTCCCGACAGTGGTTTCACCTTTTTCTTGTCTTTTTTTAACAAATAGATGAAAACCAACAACAACACTGTACCTTTCAGCTAAAAAAAAAAGAAGCAGGTTGGGTACAAGGAAACACTTGGTCTTAGTGATGAATAGAAGCGAAGGAGAGCGTGAGTGAGTGAAAAAGGGGGGAAAGAGAGAGGGAGAAGTGAAAAGGGAAGAAGAAGAAGAAAAAAAAAAAGAGTGAAGTCTGATTAATAATTGCGAGGCTGCTAGGTGCCGATCTTCTGGCTTCTCACTTCAGTGGGCCGGCGCGGGGATCTCGCCTTCGGCCGTGTCGGTGGGGCTCATTAGGGAACCTCCAGGGACCTGACAGAAATTGTTAGCGAGATGTGATGGCCGAATCAGACGCCCCCTCCCTCCTCCTCCTCCACCACCACCACCACCACCATCACCTCCTCCCTCCACCCTCCACCCCTGCCTTCCTCCCCTAATTCACCTCCACCCACCAACAGGCCTCCCGTCCGGACAGGGGAAGGAGAACCAGGAGTGAAAGGTGGAGGAGGCGACAAACGTTCGCCCCGTCTTCCATCTACCGGTCCGTAACAAGTCTGCCTGTACTACACCTGTAATCAAACTATACCCCCTTCCCCTCCAAAAGGGGGGCATGACCAGCGACCAGACCTGCGATCTGATTCGAGCCGGTGGAGGCGAGGAGTACCAGAGCCCCGATCCATACTTGATGTGTGTGCACAATTTGCAGGCCTCCAGACATCAGCAAAGCGGTGCACCGGCGCGCCTCAAGGAGGGCTGAATTTTGAATAGGCATAGGTTGCATAAAAATCAAGGATCAGTCCGTTCCCTCGGACTTCATCCCCCCAGCCCCCCCCCCCCCGCCCCACTACATCTCTCTCCCTCCTGAATTTTGATACTATCTGTCCAGTGTGTGTGTGTGTGTGTGTGTGTGTGTGTGTGTGTGTGTGTGTGTGTGTGTGTGTGTGTGTGTGTGTGTGTGTGTGTGTGTGTGTGTGTGTGTGTGTGTGTGTGTGTGTGTGTGTGTGTGTGTGTGTGTGTGTGTGTGTGTGTGTGTGTGTGTGTGTGCGTGCGTGCGTGTGTGTGTTTCAAATGTGCCAAGCCAGTATAATGGATGAGCGAGTGCGGGCTCACTCCGCTGGATATGCATATCATTTCTCTGTCTGGTGCATATATTTTTTTTTTCCTTTTTCTTTTAAGGGCGTTCATTTGCACTTGTCCACTCCCATGAGCTACGGGCAGCTGATCTTTTTATTTTCTCCGGCCAACATAATCGCACCCCGCGTTTACCTAAAACGATACAAAAAAGACCACGTATTCAGTTTTTTTTATTTTGCGGCCTGTGACTTCACGGTCATTTCACTTTGCAATACTCTGCTTTTGTTTTCTTTAATTTTGTCGAAAACATTCAATTTGGCTTTGGTTTTGAATCTCTCAATGGGCCTTTTTTTAAATATTTTTTCCAATTAATGGGTTTTAATTGGTTTTGTCATTGACTTCTAAAGGTTTCAATGTGTTGATTGAATTAATTGTGTTAGTTCTTGGAGGCTTGTAAAAGGCTTCACAGATGAACTTGAGCAGAAGTGTCCACCAAACACCAACAATTTTAGAGCAGCGTGGCTTGAAATGACTCATGAATGCAGTAACAAATAATGAATATTTGCTTTTAGTGACTTCCATCATTTGTTTGGTATGAACGACCAAAACTTCGAGAAAGTTGAAACTTAATTAATGACAGTATAAGGAAATCACATTATTCTTTGAAAAAAAAATGAATACATCTCTGTGCTCATTTAACCCTCTTTTACTTTTCATGGGCTCGTTCAAAATCAGAGTTCTCATTTCAAATTGCAGTTCAGTGAAAATGATCAAAATCAAAGGCCCCACTGAATAATCTCTCACAGAAGTGAAAAGATTATTGTTGAAGAACTGTCCATACGCACGTTTGTTCCAACACTGTTTTGGCGGTTCAGCAAAAAAAACTTTTTTAAAGTTCTTAAAACATTTACATAAACCACATTATTCAGGAGGTGTGAATATGTGTGTGTGTGTGTGTGTGTGTGTGTGTGTATAAACTGGTGTCCAGTAAACTAAAAGGTTATTCAGGCCACCAACATCCACTGGAATTACAAAACTTTAAGCATTATTTAAAATATTGATCTTCTTTAGTCTCTTATTTTTAAAGAGCAGAATCTCTTGACTTCAACTGCAACCTTAATATCAAATGTTTCATCCTCACAACATGCGTGCTAAATGAACGGCTTCCGCTTAATAAAATTGATCAACGTCGAAAGGAAGTAAAATAACAGGTTTCCCATCTCAGACCTTCCCCCTTTTGACTGACATATTTAATCAATAATTGTATTTATATCTACAGCTGCATCTTTTTTTTTCTTCTTTTTTTAAATTTTGTTGCAAACTTTTCACCAGAATACAATCGACTCCGACTGCACGGCGGCCAAGAATAGATTATGCTCTCTGTAGCTCAGCGTTGTTAAAGAAGAAAGTTACGGAGAATTAATGAGTTAAGCTGTCACGTCGTAAATAAAAGTCTGGAGACTCAGAAGTTGAAACTTGTTCAGCAATCAGTCTATGACCTCCACTTTTTCTTTTTTCAAAAACATTTCCACAATCAACCGCACACTGAAAGTAAAAGTCTTTTAGCTCCAATGTGCCTTCTGTGTGGGAGTCGGGTGGGCAAGAAATATTCTAATGATGCAACACACTCATATCCGCATATTTCACCAGGCTGACCCCCCCCCCCCCCCCCCCCCCCCCCGAGGTTCAGGTGAAAAAGCAATCGCGGTTTTCTTCTTTGGAAATAAACCACCCCTCGTGAACCGCGCGAGCGGAAGCGAAACAACCTCCATCTTCGCCCTTCCTCGGCGGGAGATATTCATACGAGTGCAGAGAAAGGGAGCCGGGGAGGGAGAAGGAGAAGGAGAAGGAGAAGGAGACGAACGTGTAGCCTCGCAGCTCAAAGAGTTGAAATCTAGTGTCTTCGCCCCTTCGAGTGTCAACAGGTGAAAGTGGGCGATAACGCCGTTTGATGTTGCCAGACAGAATTCCTACCGCCCAACTTCACTTCTTCTTCTCCTAGACCTCTCAGCAGACTTCAAAGCCCCCCCACCCCCCACCCCTCTCCTCTATCTCTCTCCTCTCACTTTAATCCACTGCAGCAGAGGCCCTTCAGTTCAAAGCGCTCAGGAACACCCCCTCTGCTCTCAAAAAAAACTGCAACCCAAACTTTTTTCTTCAACCTCCCCTCCCTCCCTCCCTCCCTCCCTCCCTCTTGCTGAGTAGCAATTACAGCTCTGCTAGCGCGCTGACCAGCTCCCGCTATTAATTAATCCCACAAAGAGCGTTCATTTCCTGGCTTTCTCCGATTGACAAGAGATGAAGGGGAGACGGTTGGGGTGGGGGGGGAGCAGAGATGCCTGTGTCAAAGGCAATTCAGTCTGACCAAGCCAAAGAGAGGAGAGTAAAAAAAAAAGAAGGGGGGAGACGAGAAGAAAGACCTGCTCTCCTGAAGTAGGTGGAGGTGGAGGGCGCGTTTGATACGCGGGCCCCACTCGAACGCGATTGAATGCTTTGTCGCGCGGTGGGGCCCTTTGCCGATCTCTACCTGCACGAGAATTCACAGCGCCTCGAAAAATGTGCGCCGGAGGGGCCTGTGAGCCGAGAGGCTCTGGCCCGGGTGGGCGAGACGGTCGGGTGAAGAGGGGTTTCATGGCCTGCCCGCGCGCCACTCTCTCCTTCCCATTTTTCTCTTCTTTCCTCGCCTGTTGGACTTCTCTGCTCCGAGAAGAAAAAAAGGAACACTCCTTTTCCCTCCAGCGGACAGTCCGTCGGGTCGGGCGGGGCTGGCGGGGAGACGGGGGTGGGGGTCACGAACGCCGTTATGGAGAGGGGGAACAAACGGCGGCAACGGGATTCAGGCCTTTCATTCAGGGCCTGCGTGCTGGTCTGTTCGAATGTGTGTGAGACACAACCGAATGTCTGGGTTAATCTTCTTGTGTGGAGTTCGGGATTATAACTGTTCACCCCTACCTGGACGAGCAGATGCAGACCAGCTACACGCTGCTTGTCCGCACGGTTCTGTCTATTAGTGCCCACAGAAAAAAAACACTTGCTGCTCGACAAAAACACACATCATACATTCCAACCGCCATGTTCATCCTTCGCACGCACGATGTGTAATATTCTGCCACTGGGGGGTCTCTCGATCAAAAAACAATAACAAAATAACGAGTCAGCGCCTCTCACTGTTAGGATTCCTTCGGTGTTCACGGTTCAGGAGTTGTTGTTTTAGTTTTTTTGACCGGGAGCTCAACTATCCTCGGAGGTCTCCTCCTCCTGCTCCTCCTGCTCTCCAAAAATGAGCTGAGCCGCCGATTCATTCCAGGAGAAACACTGAATGAAGTAGATTCACATAATAAAACTAAATCAGGAGGCTGTTTGGCAAAACACAGGATGCCAGCTGCTCTCTCCATGCCCGTTATTCTGATGACTTAAGGTGCAGACGTCCGTAACTAAAAATCATAAAAAAAAGAAATGCATCCTTAAAAATCGAGTACATTTTGACGCTTCTGGCAGACAACCACATCTCTGTCGTGTGCACTAAGGGGATATGATGCCAGTGAGAGGCGACCTCCTGTACCACTGAATAACCCCGAACCCCTTCAAATAAAGATGATTTAATTCCGAAATATGATACCTTTAAGATAATGTATCACCTTTCATCGACGTGGACTGAGATTCATCAGAGCTGACACGGCCTTTTACATCTTTTCTCTCTCAGTGGGTATACGTTTGCTTTCGTACATGAAGTTCATCACAACTTGGATTTGCTAAAAATGGTCCAACATGTCCGGAGTTGCAGAAATGAAACGTAAACTATGATATGTTGTCCTAGTTTTCCTTTAAAGGCTTTGGAGGCTTCAAATCATCGTAAAAAAGCCAAGATGTTCACGTGCCCATTGTGTACCGTTTTGAAAACGTATCGAGTTCTCAGTGTCTGATGTCAAAAAGCACCAATCCAAAAAACGAAACAAACATCCCCAAAATCACTAACGGAATTAATAAATCTACTTTTCTTAACAATTTGGCAGTGGCTTCAGAATACCCTCCAAAATAAAAAAAAAATTAAAAAAAGAGAATTAAAAACCTGCCTGATGCAGCGTCAATAAAACCCTTCACTCACCTGATGAAGCATCAATATTTCACACAGTCGATTTCTTTGAAGGCCGGTGATTGAGGTACCTGCGATTCATTTTTAGATCTTTGGTCAATAGAGTTTAAAATATTAAAGTGCGAGTCGGCTCGTCTTTGTTTTGTTGCGTTCCAAGGAGGTGTGCTGGCGAGAGAGGCTTTGATCGGGCATCAACACTGACCACAGGAGCTTTGCATTCGCCATCAGCTGTTGCTTTCGTCTTGGGCCGTTGGCGATTTTCCGTTCTCCGGTTTTGTGGATATCCCAGGCTCGATTTGCGGCCTACCCAGATTGAGCGGTATCATACCA
This sequence comes from Scophthalmus maximus, assembly GCF_022379125.1. Taxonomy (NCBI): domain Eukaryota; kingdom Metazoa; phylum Chordata; class Actinopteri; order Pleuronectiformes; family Scophthalmidae; genus Scophthalmus; species Scophthalmus maximus. The sequence goes on along the minus strand of NC_061515.1, from coordinate 22,870,213 downwards.
CCCCTGGCTTTGTTTGTTTCCGTGCAAATGAGCAAATGTTTGCATGCTGACATGATGCATTTAGGCAAACCCTATATACCTGCTACAGATCACAACGTATAAGCACGCGGACCCCGCGGCTGAATAAACAAATATCCACAGGATCCCGGGGGTGACAGAAATGATTACACCTTTGCATTGTTTTGCGGCATGCATTGAGCGTCTGCAGGTCCTGACACATAAAACGCGACTTCACACGAATCCAAAATTTGCATTTGACCACAGTTTTTTCCACATTGTGTCCTCGCCAAAAGCGTAACCTCACGTTTTCGCCCCGTCCGCCGCACATAAAGATCACGTCAGCGGTAGATCGCGTTTCCACATCCACGGGGCAAAGCATTGGCAGGTGTGAAGGGGAGCGCAAGCCCCTTCAACAGAGGAAGTTGAAATTTAAATATTCAGCCAGAGGGGGAGAGAAAGGGGGGCGGGGGGGGGGGGGGGGGGGGGGGGCGGCAGGAGTAAAAGGCCATTTTCACTGACCCCAGAAGTCTGCGGGTCCAGCGCCGGCCCGCTCTCCAGACGAGGCCAGATGTTCTCGCGCACATTTAGGTGTGACAAGCGTGCGAACACATGAAGAGCGATCTTTAAAAAAAAAGAAAAAAAGAAAGGTGCCTGCTTCGGGGAACACCCGCTTGTTTTTCTACCATTCATCACCCTGATGTCAAAAGTCATTACTGAGCAGTTGTTTTCATAAAATGAAGGGGCAGCGGGAAAAAAAACCTCGCAAATGAATAGCCGCACCTGATTGGATGCGATCTCCCCTTCCCGTTGCGTGTGTGTGGCCGGATGAGTTTTGTTTTTCATTCTCGGGGACGTTCTCTCCTAGTCGACCACGCACCTCGCCGAGGTCTCTCTCTCTCTCTCTCTCTCCGTGAGTCAGACGGCGACACGGAGATGGATTTTTCGCACATTTTTTTTCGCGCGAGCTGCCAGTTTTTCCAATAGGCCAAGCTGTTTCAACACTAGATGTTGCGTGCGTGTGGGGGCGTGCGCGCCCCCCCCCCCCCCCCCCCCCGCAGAATATGAGCTGGCACTCGACAAACAAGAGAGAGCTTCCTCCAGGATAATTTGGTCCTCGGGGATCGGACTTATGAGCCATTAGCCAAACTTCCCACCGCTGTTCCAACAGGGCCCGCGATTGTAAGAAAAACTAACACTTTACAAAGTTAATTTTCCCCTCCCTTGTTTGGTCGACCTGATTAGCAGGCTGCTAATTCTCCTCCCTGGCGCCATTAATCAAATTGACACCTGTACTCCGTCGCTCCTCGTCCTCGCTCTGTAGCAGGCGTCTCAGGAAAGCGGCGCGCCGCTCGGGAAGTGTCACCGCAATGTGGAGTCCTACACTTGTGTCTTTTTTTTTTCCTGTCGGGGCGTTTTCTTCTCGAAGCCACTTGAGGAAGAAGAAAAAAATCTGTTTGTCAGCATGTGGATTTTTTTAGAATCGAATCGGCGCATCTCGTTAACGTTCGAGTGACAGAGAACTTTAAAAAGAAAAAGGTAGCGCACTCTATCTAAACCGGAAAAACCTTTACGAGAGCGCGTGAGAGTGCTTGAGGCAACGTCGCTGTATGAATATACCCATTAAATCTCATTTAGAATGAGGATTTGAGAAATTGCATTGGATTGGAGGGGGGGGGGGGGGGGCGCGCCTGTTTGCTTTCTTCACAGCCGCTATAATACCTGGTACTATAAAACTGTGCTTGACTGTTGGAGTGATCCCTCATTTATTCATGTTACTAGATGAAATTGAATAACACAAAATGTTAAATTGCCTTGGCAGTGTATTACTTTTTTTAAGAAACCGTTTTTTTTTTGTTGCTTTTAACTACACTGAGTGAGGTGTATGCACCCACAATTCTCCGCTGATACTTCTCGGTTCTGAGTCGGGAAATCCCCGGAACGTATGATAAATTTGAGCGTTATTATAGAAGCCGACCACTCTATTTTGTCATGTAAAGATATACAGGATTAATGGCGTCCGGAGGAAAGTGGAAGGGAAGTCGCGCACTCCCATTGTCGGGATCGGGATCCGAGGCTTTCGAGTCCACGTCAGTCCCGGTTCCTCCCTGTAAGACCGCCGGTCCCCTTCCAGCGCTTGTGAGTGTGTTGGCTCCATCTTGGATCCACGGCGATGTAAACATGACGTCCAGGTGTACTGACAATATAACACACAGTGCGTATGTGTGTGTCATTAAAGTCTCAGTAGGTCCGGCCAAATTGCCTATCATTTTTTTCTAATTCCCTCAATTAGCCGAGGGCTTTCTAAGGGGGCACAGTCTGTGATGTTTTGAAGAAAAGTAATGTAGCTGCACACCTCCACATTTCGTGCGAGCCAGGGATTGTCGTTTTTTTTTATATCTATCTTAACTTAATCCCGCGCTGCTTTCGCCTTTTCATGTTAAGCATCTTTTAAAAATCAATCGTCCAAAAATTTGAACTGTGCGGGCAATTACTTTATTGTCACAGCGTTGCCCCCTCCGGGATGATTGCCTCCTTAAACGTAGGTAATGTCGAGGGTAATAACGCAACGTGATGATAGAGGACGAGTTTCTCTCGACTGAATAAAAATTGTGCCTCCCATTTGATGTCTGAAATGGATAGTAAATTGGGCAAGCTGAGACATAACTTTGAACAAAAAAAAAGGATAAAGTTAAGTACTGGGGGAGTTGGCTGGTTTTACAGAATGACACGAAGCTCCTCATCGCATCAAATTATCCGAGATCAGCGTGAACTTTCACTCCCCGAAAGTACATTTATGATCCTAGAAAGTTATTCCGTTACAATCGTCACCTCTTACGTTCATAGTTTCGCCCTCCATGGTACCCACAATGCTAATCTAGTCACTGTCGGAACAGCTAGTTCGTTGACACCGGAGTTTGGTATCGCAACTTTCCTATGAGTTTGTTGAGAAAGTTTTTAGTTTGGAGTCCAAAATATGATTTTTTGCGGGCCTTTGAAATTCTCACCAAAGCCCTTGTTTTTGAATTCCGAGTGAACCGCGTCGCCCTGCAAGTGCTCGAAATTGCAAGCCGGCTGTTGTTGGAGGGGTCAGGGGGGGGGGGGGGGGGGCGATCTGGGCATCAAAATATGTCCTGGAAGCCTCGCGTGACGGCGCACCTGCCTTGATGTCTTCGATTCCTCGCACCCCCCGAACCTCGCACCGGGCCCTCGCCGCTGAGGAGCTCGGCCCCGCGCTGACTCACACGCGGCAACAGCCAGGACATCTGTGGAGTTTTGGCAGCTCGCACGTGTGCTTTGCACGCTTGTGTATAGCTGCATCCAGTCAGTGTGTGAGTGTGTGTGTGTGTGTGTGTGTGTGTGAAAACCTCGCGCTCCAGCCAACACTGTCTCTTATTCCGCGGCTGTGTTTGGCCAGCAAAGCCAGTGGGAGCCCGCGCGGCGTGTTACAAGCGGCGGCCATGTCGGAAGCAAAGGGCCTGTTGCTGTGTCCGGGGAGCCTGCTGGGGAATCACTTCTACAACAACACAAAACCTCACAAACCCACAGTATGCACACACACACACACACACACACACACACACACACATGTACTCACTCATCATTTTTTTTCTCCCTGTTTTCTCGTCGCGCTAAAATCAGGCACACGTGTAAATACTTTCCACACAGGCCGCCCCTCCGCCGCATGAATATTCATCCGCAACTGTGATGGGCTGTGACATGCGTTCCTGGCAGGCCCCTGGGACCACATGGCCGGGGTGTTAGAGGAGGAGAAAGGCCGTGTCGGAGTGTGTTACTCCAGGCCTGCCTCGTTCAATTGGATCTGACCACGATGGTCGGATTTCTCAATCTCAGATGGATTCCAGACGTTCCCTCGGAAAGCCGCCCCTCCCCTCGCCTTGGCTCTTTGATTCTTTCAGAAAATCAAAACCGTGTCGTTGGAGAAGCGCTGCACCTTGCACCACGTCTCTTGCGAATTTTCCCCAATGTGAACCAGTGCCTTCTGGATGAAAGTTGAGCGCGCTTTTAACGAGGTGCCGCTTTTTGTGCGGCGACGGCACGAGGAAGCTGGCATGGCCGATCGTTTGCGGAAACAATGCGGCCTTCCCGCGGCCGCCCATTGTGCACAGATCTTTGCATTGTTCGCTCCCCTCCCTCGCCCCCTTCGCCGCCACTCGCACCCGGGCCAGCTGGCACGGAAATGGCAGTGCCGTTGACAAGGTCCACAATACCCCCTCCAGTCCGCGCCACAATAGGGGGGGGTACATGAACACAGGCACCTCTATGGCACACAAGAGGCTGAGGAGGGGGAGGGGGGGATACTGCGGCCCTCGCGGGCAGGTGGTGCTGCCAACGTCTCTGCGACGTGTCGGTAGCTTTCACCGCTGACAAGGGGCTGGCAGAGAGGTTTCTTCTTTTTAGAAATCCACATTGTTCACCAGGGACTCTAGAGGATGAGTGTTTGTGTGCTGTTTTCTTTTTTTCTTCTTTTTTTTTCTTCTCTCTCACAGAGAAATGGGAAGCTTAGTCTCCTCTCATTCTCACTACACACACATGCAGCCAAGAGAGCTACACACACACACACACACACACACTTGGGCTCCGATTCTACCTTCGTCCCCCTGTCTGTCTTCCCGCTCTCTGTTTGCTTCAGCTTATTGAATTTCTCTGCACCATCTTTAGTCATTTGTCAAGGCTTATCAATACGAGAGGAGTGGCAGACTCGCCCGTTTTCGCAAACTGGGGGGAGAGAGAGAGAGAGAGAGAGAGAGAGAGACAAGAATGCTGAGGTATTTCAAGTCTGAGCGACAGCTGGATGCCGGCGCGCTGTTCCTCGAGTCACGCTACAGTGTTTGCGGCGGGTGTCTGTCGTATTTGTCTGGTTGCTGTTTTTTGCGGCAGCCTGAGCCGCCGGTTTTTCATTTCACGAGCAGCTTCAGTGTCTCCGAGCAGCTCCGACCGGGTTACTGGGTGTGTGAAGGGTGTGTGTGTGTGTGTGACGTCAATGTCAAGGTCCCTGAAGGTCATTTAAAATTGTCTTTTTCCGCAGATAGAATCCAAACCTGCAAAATGTAAGTTTATGACCTGTCTTTGACTGATGGAATCCAGTGCTACTGAAAAAGTGCTGTACTGAACTTATCTGATTCAGTTTCAATCAGGCCCGTCACTATAACTACTTTTTTGTTGCACGATATATTCTCCCAGAAATTATTGCGACAAACAATATCATCGTCATTTTTTTTTAATACTGACATCATATAAGCTTGCAGAAGAGGCCTGTTGTCGTCGCGCTGACAGCAGAATGATGTGGGGCCTTTTTCGAAAAATTACTCAGAAATCCGTATTTTCTGACATTTTATAGACCAAGCCAGACAGTGATAAATCATACGACGAGAACAGGTAAGAGGATAGAAGCAGCAAGACTGTGGGTGACATGTATTCTTATGTTAACAAACACGCATGTAGGCACAATGGCTCTTATTGAGGTCAATACAAATAATTGAGTTAATTTTCATGTATCATCTATGATATGTCGATAATGTTATTATCCTGACAGGCCTAGTTTCAGTCATGTTTTTTAGATAGCAACTGTTTTAAAAAAAAAAAAAATAACAAAGCACAACAACTTTTAACTTAGTAACTCTTCTGGAGTCTGCAATGATGGCGGCGTGATCAAATCACGTGGTGCGCCTTGGGTGATATGCTAATGTGTTGATATACTATGTTGATATACTATGTCAAAGTGAAAAAAACAAGTCTGATCATATAGGTAAAGGCTGTAGGCTGTCCAAATAGCCTTTAGGACACTTAAAGATTAAAGTAGAAAAAGATCAGAACGAAAACATCTTTCACCGCGGACATTCAAAGTCAAATGTTGACGTCCGTTTTTCGGCGTCGGAACACACATGTTTTTCCGCGTCAGACGGGCGAATTTAAACAGGGGGCCAGTTTGCAGCACCAAGATGGTTTTGATGTTGAGATGTTCTACTGCCCCCTGGGTTTTTTCTCGCACAGCCATGTGGCCCCGCTGACATCAAGGGGTGCCTATGCGGAGGTCGGGGGCCTTGCGCGGGTAAAAACACAGGACAGCCAATCCTTTCCGAGCGGTGTTATTAAATACGTTCGTCCCAGAGCTCCAGACACTGGTTCGAGAGTCAGTCGGTCGGCCTGCGCCAAACTTTGGTCGTGCAGAACGTTCCCGTCTGCCTCTGCTGTACTTTTATCGCTGAGTGCCGATTAGCAATTGCCATTGTGCTAAATTAAAAAGGAGCAATATGCTTCTGCACATTCACACTTTGACTGAACAAAGTAGGATGAAAAGGCGAGTCGGTGGGTGTTAACTCGTGCCCAGTACCTGCCAAACAACGTCTCCCCAGGTCTGGTCCACTTTCAAGTTCGACTTCAAGTCTCATTTATTCTCTAATCAGACCGTCCCTGTGGACCCCCCCCCGCCCCCCGACCCACCAGACATCTCACCCTCCTCCTTTCCATCCCGTTTCCCCTTCCAAACCCCCCCCCCCCCCAAAGGTTCTCCCCTTCCTTGCTGCTGTCAGCACGGCACTTTTAAGGGAATCGGTGCTCTTTGAAATGCTTATTCCGCGCGGCACCGACACTGGCATGTGTACACTGCTGAGTAATTGTGGAGGCCAAATGTTTAATTACACATGGCAGGCCGAGCAGCGGGAGGCCACACCGCAGCGGGGCTCAAAAACAACGGCCTGGCTTTCCATCTCTCGGTCGGACGCGCCAACAACAACCCCACCACCATAAGAAAAAAGCAACATACTGAAAGGAGGTGAAGGGAACGGAGGGAGGAAGATGTGTTTGTTTGTATGTGTAAGAGCAGATTCAACTCTAAAAATTCCCCAGCAAAGATATACTTCGGGACTGCATTCACCCCGGCGCAGTTGCGTGCCAGGACTCACACAGTTCACCGAACAGCGCATTCCGTCGCTACAAGGTGTGCAAACACTTAGGCGGAATATGTTCTCCTGCTAAGTGTGCTTAAGCTTCACATTAGCCCTATGGTGGTCTTTGGTCTTCTCAGCAGGCCTGGGGTTTGTCCTGCTTCTGCTAATGGATCCAGACTGGTCATGGGGAGCTGGGTTGTAGGAGAGGTGGCGATGGAGGGGGGCGGGAGCATTGGAAACCGGGGGGGCCCCCTACGTCTGTGACCCCGGGGGTGGCAGGGTCGGTGGGAGGAAGTGCAAGAGCAGCGGGGGGAAGTGGGAGCACCTGTGCAGGTCAGCGGCGGCCCCGTCAAGCTTAACTAATTTTGAAATTGCCCTCCGACCCCCATTCCCACGGTGCACCGGGGGCGCGGGGGCTGAGAAAGGTCTGGCCTCCTCTTCCAGCTCGACTCCTGCTTCTAATTATCCGGCGAGAACAAAGTTGTTATCTGATTAAGGCCTCCTTATGAAACCGTATCATTGATTGTATCCTTTGCTCGGTGTCGGTACAAATTAGCCCATTAACACACAACAGCGACGTGGCGTAGTGATTTAATAAAATGAAGCTAAAGCCGATAATGGCTGCAGTTCCTTGAGTGGTTGACCCACTGTGAGGGATTAGCAAGGCCTGTGCTCAGCCCTGCACTGATACTCAGGCTGCACACACACACACACACACGCACGCACGCACACACACGATTAACTGCTATTGGAATCCTTGTTGGCTCTTCATTCTATGAGGAAATAACTGCTGAAACTATTTTATCCATACATATAGATTTTTTTCATTGATAAAAAGTCAGTATTTGCTTTGACAATTCCAGCATGTGGCTATAGTTGATGGATTTACAGCTCGCTGATTGGCTAATCTTCCATGTCAACATCAATAACGTGGCGAATCAGTCGGACCTGTCGGCAGGAGCCGTCCGAGCCGGTCTCCCACATACAGTACGCACATGTCATGTCTACACACCTGTGAGCGTGCATGTGTTGGTGTATGCATGTGTGTGTATCTACGCACTGTGTGTGTGTGTGTGTCTGTGTGTGTGTGTCTGTCAGCTGGTGTGGTCTGTGGCGACGTGCCCGCGAGCTGTAACATGCTCAAACAATCACGTCGGCGATTAAACCCGTGGCGGCCCCTTCACTTTTCTGCCACGGGGAAAGCCGTCCATCCGAAGGAGCGCTGCCAGATGTCTGGAGATTTTTTGTATATTGGAAGGGGGGGTTACTCATGTACTTCTTATTAAATATTGTGAGGTTGCCTTAAGCTTGTGCAGCAATAAATACATATATGTGTTTAAACTGATCACAAGTGAATTCATATGAGAGCCTGAATGATCTTAGATTTTTTCATATATCCCTGAAGTTCATCTGACTTGGTGTTACACTGTGACGATTAAGTGTTCCCTTAACTTTTCATGTTTTTAAGCTATAGGGGGATTTTCTGTTGTTTACCACTTATCGATGCAGTGCACTTATTGACTAACAGTCAAACGGTATGGGGCAGTCCTAGGATATCATCATGTTTGGATTATTTAATTGATCAAGCGTGTGTGGCCTATAGGTGGTGGTCTTTCTTCTGAAACTAACTGATGCCTATGGCTGCTCCTCTCACAGCTCAACCAGTTGTGAAGCATTGTTTTAATTAATTAAGGATATTTTTGAGGGTGAATTTGAGCCTTTATTTGGGAGACAGACAGCGTTGCGTGAAAGGGGGAGAGAGAGAGAGAGAGTGGGGGACTACACGCAAGCGAAGGGCCAAAGGTCGGAGCCGAACTGGCAACCAGGTGAGATACAGAGTTCCCCTTTCAAAACATCTCGTTTTTTCGATGAGAAATGGTCAAAGACGTTACCTTAAAAAAAGAGTTTTCCGTCTCCCTGTGACGCTCCGTCCTCTGCAGTGGAGGGAAGAGGATTGATTTCAATGTGCCTTTTTCGAAGGCGGACTGACCGGTGAGCGTTCGAGCGGAGGGCACCTGAAGGATGGTCACCGATTGATAACAACATCCGGCGGCGGGCTTATTTTTCATCCTTAATTGTCAGAGCCCCTTTGTCAGGGCGCCGGTGTGGCTTGGCATTCTTGACTTCCTGCCAACTCTGCCTCTCTCCCCGTATCTATCTTCCTCGCTCGCTTTAAGCCTCACTAATGGAATTCTTTCCCGTGTTTGTTGTTGCCATGGCGAAGGGATCACTGTCGGGGGCGCGTTGTTGCGCTCACGCGTCTTCCGCTGCGCAGGTTGGAATGTAGAAACGCTGTGAAGAAGAGGAGGCTTGGCACGAATGTCATGGAGGAGGACGGAGGGAAGAGTCTGAGCCCCTCTTTGTATTCTGTAATTTGTGACTTTTACTTGTAATGGAGTATATGAGTCATATTTCTACTGTTACCTCAGGAAAACATTGTTTATAAGTGGTATAATTTATGACGACATGCAGTTTTCCCAATGTCATTCATAGCATGAATGTGAAAATATGACAGCATATGATATTAAGCAGGTGTCAAACTTTTGTATCTTTGTATCCGATTACATTCACGTTTTAGGTATTGTGAAAATCATTTTCACGTGCAATACATTTTTACCTGTGAAATAAAACAAAACAACCACACAGTATCTAAATCTACATTTGAGTTAGTCGGCATTATTTTATGGAATGTCCTTTATCACCAAGCAGATGAGCAGTGGGGGAATTATCGCGCATCATCTTGTTGTAATAGACCCAAATCATTGCTTTTATGTTTTCTGCCAACGAGCGACAATGTTGGCAGGGGCCTGGATGTGCGCAGACTCGCACAAGGTCAGTCGGTTCGATCGATGCAGGGACACATTTTTCATTCGGGTTCATGAGCAACGATGATTTTCCAGCAAAGGTAAAAGAAAAACAGTTTGTTTTTTAAATTTGTGTTTTCCCTGAGTTGACATTTCACAGAAATGACGTTTTTAAACCCTTCGGTGTCGCGCACGAGCACACGCACCTCCGCTACTTCCCACAAATCGTAACCCCCCCTCGGATCCCTGCCTTCTTCCCTCCCATTGTTCCTCCCCTGTCAGCCATTACCATCATAAAGGCTGCGAGGATATGCATGGTTTCATTCACAAAATCATCTCCCGGTGCATGGGCGATGAAATCTAGTAAGGCAGAGGGAGAGAAAAAAAACAAAAAAAAAAAACTGCCCCAGGAGCAACCACTAAATGAAAACAGCAGTCGCAACCCAAAGCATGTTCGCTCGAGCGGGAACTCGCGGAAACAAAAAGGAGGGGGGGGCTGTTGTGTGTTTTCAGCAACCCCGGTGTTGTACGGGGGCCTTGACCCTCCGCCGAGCCTGACCCCAACCTCTAAGAGAAGGGGCTGTTTGTTTGGAAGTGACACATTACACCTCGTGTGTCGGGGCGACAAAGCTGCTGTCAGTCACGCTGACTCTCATTCTGCGGGGGGGGGGGGACTGTGGATATCGATAGATTCATTATTGGAACATTTAGTTAAACCTCGACCTGTAAACATATGATCAGTTAAAGGTACAAAATCAAATCCCATGATACTTGCCCATGAAATATGTTCATGACGAGTCCTGAGCCGTCTTCATGTTGGCGCTGAAAACTATTTCATTTTTCTACCTCGTCGAGGTTATGTTTTCACCCCTGTCCTGTTTTGCGTGTTTGGTTGTTTTCTGCTTGGCTGGTTGGTTTATCAGCAGAATGACAGAGGAAAATAAACGACTAAAATTGGTTTTCACGAAACTTGGTTGAGGGACGGGACACGGGCCAAGGAAAGAACCCATTCAATTTTGGCGCTAATTCAGTAATGTTGCAACACTTTTGCTTGTTTTGGGGGGGGGGGCGTGGGGGATTTTGCGATTTCTGAGCGAATAACGCACCGATCTTTTAGTGTAGCTGATTGTTGTGTTGATACAAATTTGTGTTGTTGTTTTTTTTTCTTCCACAATGGAGATGATGATTTCATGATCTGCATTCATTTTGTTGGCTTGGCTGTACGTCTCGGATTTAAGAGGGTCTGTCGGCACTTGGCGGAGGCATGCGCTCTACTGTCTGCCATTCTATGTAGGAATGGCAATAACACAGCCTTGATATTTTCTGAGCTCTGGGCACCATAGTTTTTAGTTAAAAAAAATAAAAGGCTGACGGCTACGTTCGGCTGCACTTGCAATTATGTATGCGGGCGGGAAAAAACCTTATTGATGTGTTTTTATTTGAATTGAATGAAGCAGAGGCATCAGGTTTTGGAAACAAACGCAATAAAGTGCGTGTAGGATTGTTGTCATTTGTTGACCCCCCCCCCCGCCCACTGTCCCTAAAGGCTCTGAACATGAGGCGACTTTCAACAATGCTTCACAAGAGAAAGCATGACCTTTCGCCTTAAGAGTGGAATAAAACCGCCAAAGACAGACCAACCCACGACGACAAATGTTTTTTAAATCGGCAAAAAAAGCTTGGTTAATGGAAATCCCGAACGTCTCGCAGGATACATTCTGATCAACGTCCGCCTTAAAGGAGTTTCGACATCCAGACGTTTATGCGAAGAGACTGCTGCAAAGCACTCAGACAAATGCAATTTCACTTTATCGGGCGGGAACATACTTTAGCAATCATCTCATTTTCCACTCGGGCTCCCTTTTACGTTTCCCAATCTGTATTATTTTCACATGCCAATACGGTGATCATACAGCCTGTCCACCGGAGAGGGGGAGATGGATTTGCATACAGGTTCTCGTGGTGAATGTTGAGACTATATCAGGTGCAGGGGAAGGGGGGGGGGGGGGACATGATGTGTATGTCTACACACAGAAAGGCATGTGATATGCAAAATATAATGTGAACATAGTAAAGGATTTTTCTTCGTGAACATTGCATATGCTTGTAACAGATGTAACAGTGTATCTGTTACGTTCCATGCTTCTTCATACTTTCAAGTTGGTGCACTTACAGACAAAAACAAGTTGAAACGAGATCAAAACCAATATTGGAAACATCTGGAAACATCGAAAAATTATTTAAAACTACCTCCAAGGTCTCCATGTCAATGGAGGCCCAACACTAAATTCCTGAAGTTACTTGCTCATTCATTCGTTTAATCATGATCTCTTTTAGATTGTAATCTTTTCAGAAACACGCAGGGGTCAGACACGAACTACACCCAAAATATAAATATACATATATTCTAATCACACAAAGCACACAGAGACCGTACTGTAGGTTTGCGCAAAGTCCACGTTGACAGAACATTAAAAACCCAATGCAATAATTAATTGAGAGATGTCGATGATTGACTCCCGGTTCTCTCCCAGCAGCTTTGGCGGCAGTGGGGTGTGTGTGTGTGTGTGTGTGTGTGTGTGTGTGTGTGTGTGTGTGGGGGGGGGTTGTCGTCTCCTTTTGACAATCAAAGCTGGCCTCGCTGATTGTTTCAATATGTATGCTTGGTCAAATATTTCGACTTGTGATTTGCAATATGCAGAGGTCAAGCGCGGCGGCGCAGCAGCCCTCCGATGGTGGTGCTTGATAATTGGAGGGTGCAGTTTTTCTCCTCTGCTTTTGCACACCTTGCAGGCCGGCGTTTACCACTGACTTCTGAATGCCTTTGTTAAACAGCCGTTTACACCCGCGTCCAGTGAATACATTTTCCTGTGGGGGGGGGGGGGGGGGGTTGGGGGGAGGATTCCATAATTTTTCATGTGCCAATGTGATGGATCGTCCCGATTTTTTTAGATCCCAACTTTGACAAGCAAGCAGCCAAAGAGGGGCCACACCCTGGCATTTTTTTGTTGTTGTTTTTTTGCATTGCGGCCCATTTACTGATAGACAATAAATCTTCCCCCCTGCCCCCCCCCCCCCCCCCCCCCCCATGCAAATTCATAGTTTTTTTTTTATCTCCCTTAAAGTCTGTGATGCTTCCTGAAGGTTAACACGGATTGTGATGGAGTTTTTTCTTTTTTGCATTTCAGCCGAGCACGAGCGGTGTCCGCGCTTGTGCTCGCGGGGAAGTAAGCCGCGCAGATAAACTGGCAATACAGTCGGGGAAGGGTGGGGGGATTAGTGACGATGAGTGATTTTATGTTGGTTGTTACAATTTGATGGCTCTTCCTGCTGTAAATGCTTGAAATAAAACCCATTAAAGTTTTTTTTTTTTCCCAGTGTACACTGTCTACGCACTCTCCAGTACTTTTACAAAACCGTCTGAAATTGCCCCTTCAGGATTCCTATGAGCCATTATGCATTACACGTGTGTATGCGCGCGTGTGTGTGTGCGTGCGTGCGTGTGTGTGTGTCTGAATTGAACCCGCCAGCTTGAGTACCTGCAACCAGCGAGCCTGCACACAGAAGGACGCACAACAAAAGCGGGACGGGCCATTCTCCCTCTGATAAACAGACATAATTCAAATGTCAGCATTTGAATGTCATCCTCAAAGAGGCCTCTCCATCAGCGCTCCAGTCATTACAGACGATAGTGTGGGGTGGGGGGGTGGGGGTGGAGGGGGACATTGTTTCATCTGTTTGAGCTTTCTATCCCTCTAATTATTAAAGCGCCTTTCTTCCCCCCACCCCCTCCCCCTTTTTGAAAATGCACAGAGGGAGAAAGAGATTAGAAGTATTGTTGCCTTTTGACAATTCTACCCCACCCCCCCCCCCACCCCACCCCACCCCACCTCCATACAGGTTGAGTTTTAATTTGTGGCCGTTGAAGAAACAGGGCCCAGATGGCGAGAGGCAACAAACGTCGTCATCCCTCTGTTTGTCGTTCCCCTCTCTACCTTTTTCCCTCCCTCTGAACCGGCACCGCGATAACAAAGATATATGCAAATGAGGCGGCGAGGCTCTGGATCGGCGCCAGAGAGATCGTCTCTCACAAAAAAAAAAAGCAAATTGATGTGTCCCGCAAAACTGTGCCACAGTAGCAGCGGGGTTACGCAGCGCGGCCTGCCAAGTCCGCCGGCCGACCGTGCCAGGCGGCGTGGCCCCGGTGGCAAAGTGGGGACATCGGCCCCGCTGAGCGATTGCCAGGGGGACCGCGACACAACATGCAGCATCGGTGTCAACGACGTCATTAGACATATGAAAAATGCTGCCAGCAAACTCATTAGCCCGAGTGGAAGTGACCCAACTCTTGGTTAGAGCCAGCGATTTGCGCAACAAATGCACTCCTGGAGGATGTTTTGAGCGCTCTGATAGTTTTCAAGTGCTGCGATTCCTCCCAGTTTGGAGGTTAATGCGCTCCGACTGATAAGACCCTGCATTACGGGACAACAGTGCATCACGCTTTATTACTATTGAGTAGCGTGCCGTCCATTAGCGTGTAGAAAAGTTGAGAAAAATGTGAGAATGTGAATACACTAGTACTTCAACTGCAACATGAAAACGTGGCCTGTGATTGGTCAATCGATGAACCCTGTGTTTTTCGTAGTCGTGATGGCTACGATAGATGGTAGAAAAAGTGGATGAGTATTTGCTCACTAAAAGTGGCAAACTTTTTTTTTGGAGTGAGGTCCAACTCTGTGGTCATGGCCCCGGCCCAGACGTCCAGCTGTGCAAAATAAGAATAATCTGATATCACAACTGTGCTATATGTTATGTTGAGTGACGCTTACGTCAACTCCGAGCAATTGTCCACCATGTGGACCTTTTGACGGGAGAGTAGAGTGCAAGCTGAAAAATAAAATGTGTTTTGTCATTGGTAATATCAGCATCTTCATTGACCCCAGAAGATAAAATTGTCTCGTATGAATTATATTCATTAGCTTGCATATTGGAGATCGATCAATAGAGCCGCGAAGTATCACATATTTCAGGATTCAGGAAACAACAATCACGCTGAGTGAAATTATATCAGTGCACTGGCAGGTTGTCGTTTTTTGTCACTCCATTGATTGAAAAGTTAGATCTTAGAACATCTGAATCTACTGTACATTGCACATTTTGACGTCATGGTGAGAAACCTGACAAATGACCCCCCCCAAAACAACCCCAGAACACATCCCTTTTCAACCACATTTTTCCCTACCTCCGGTGAGGGGCCGATCCTCTGTGCAAAAAACATCCACGCAGAGAGGAAGCTGGACTGGATGATCCGAGCCGGAGACCGCGCGGGCCCGCAGAGACGCCAGCGGGCCCCCGGTGGGGATCCTCTGCGCCTCCCCCACCATCTTTGATGCGTAATGAGTCTCCCTGCTTTTGCACAATCAGCACAAATCAATATACATGCAGCGAACATGCCTAAACCCCCCCCCCCCCCCCCCCGCACCCCTCTTCTGATGAATGGCCGGGGCTGGGGAGGGAGTGAGAGAATGTGGGGGTGGAGTGGAGGAGGAGAGTAGAGATAATCATATTTCCGCCCTGAGTCAATAAGCCCACACCTCATTACCGATGCACAAGGGAGGGGTGAAAGAGATGGAGATGGTCACATACTGTCGTTACCTTAAATTAGCAGCAGAACATGATTATGCCCAACTTAACGCCACCGTGTTCATATATGAAAATTGCCATGGCTTTCGTCTACACTTTGCCCGAGGAGGCAATCACATATACGCTGAAAAACCCCTCGACCATGATTTAGCAAAAAAAGAAAAATGTCAATACTCAAGCAGAAGTAGGAAAAAAATAGCTCTTGAGTTTGTGTTTTATCAGTATAAAAGATCAGAATGGCGGGTTTCCTCCCACAGAAGTTTTTTTTTGTTCTAACTACACCGTGTTATTATGACTCAGGTCTAAAAAATGGCTTCTTCTTTTTTTTTCAGAGTAGGAGGGAAAGTGCCGCCTTAATTGCAGGGATTCAGAATATCATGCGCTGGCCCGAGCTGAACCCTCGCCGCCCGCAAATCTGACGGTGAACAAAAAAAAACCCAGATGCCGTTCGGTGGAGGGATTTGTGTCAGAGTGAGATATTGTTTAAGGTGGTATTACGTGTTTGTGCGCCGCTCAAATCGGAGATCGCGTGTCAGTCGAAACAGTGTGGGCGGAACTGGACCGTCTTAATTCTTAGCAGTTGTTTGATTTTCGATTGGGCGCCGCTCTTTTCCAGGTCTGTTCAGCCGCGGCTGCTCCAGTACATTTATATATGCAGTGCATATATGAAAACACCTCTTTCACATATGATATCATATGTGAACCAGCATTTGAACGTGATAAAATTCACATATATGGCTGAAGTGGAGGTTCAATTAGGGCCTGTTCTTGCCTCCGCATGCAGCATCCATCACTCCTCGCACTTCCCATTATCTGCTGCATCCCTTGAACCACAGATCCCTCCGAGATCAGGGTTTAAACTCTCACAACTTCCAGGGGCCATCTCTCCAGGGGCTTTTGGAAGGGGGCCACCGATCCTGAGGGTCCCCCGAGTTCGCTTGCTTTAGCCAGATTGACGGATACTAATAGCGCGGGCGCCTCTCGTCCCGCGGAGACGTCCTATTAGGGGCAGGGAGCCGAGGGGAGAGCGGGAAAGTAGCCAACTAGCGGCGGACTTATTAGCGAGATTGGCCCGTCCGTGCGCTGCCGTGTGGGGCCGCCGCACCGAAATGCAAATGTCACATCGTCCTCTCCACCGCTCACTCCCCCCTGTCCTCCATACATCGTCCGCTCCTATCTTCCGCCCCGCCCTTTGCTCCCTCCTCCCCCCCCCCCTCTTCATCACCTCTATCGCTCCTCTACCTCACTTGTACTCTCAGCACTTCTTCTCCTCCTCCCTCCCTCCCTCTGAAGGGCAGCTCCCCTTCCTAATTGATCTGTGGAGATTTCGGCTAACCTTCTTCCTCTCGCAAAGAGAGATGAGAGAGCGGAGATTAGAGGCGGCGAAAGGGGGAGGAGACGAGAAAGATGGATGGGCACTCTTTATGGCACCGCTGATATGGCGAGCGGACGACACAACAGGCCCATTATGTAAACAACGTAGTGGAAAAATGTTTTTTTTAAATAAGGTGCCACTGTATTCTCCTCTTTTGTATTTGTTTCAGGGGATTTGGCTGGAAAATGAAATGTTAGCGTCCTCGTTCTGATGAGAGAAGAGGATGATTCAGGCCAAAGTGCGCCGCCGTTCATACACAAAAGCGGAAAAGGGGTGAGAGAGAGAAAAGAGATGAAAGACGCCCAGGATGTCTCTGAACGGCTCTGGCATTTGCCCCCTTTAGAAACCTGGGAGGTGATAAGCAGAACCATCATCCGGGGCCGATCGATGAAGGCGGGAGGGGACCGTGATTAATGTCACCCCGAGCTTTTCGTGTCCCAGGGCGAGGCCGCGGGGGACTACTGGTGCCCCCTCTCAATACACGCCTTGCAGTGGCTCATAACAGGCTTCACGGACGAGAGACAATTACTGTACCGTCGCGTCACGGTAGATTATTTACATCGAGCGTCCTCCGAGATCACCTCATACTATTTGATCACGTTTCCTTTCCTGAAACTTACTGCAACTCAACACAGGACTGGCACGGGATGACTTGTCAGGAGAGTTCCATCACAGCCCAAAACACAAAAGACAGCTGCGTTCGTACGGCAGCAACAGACCTAAGCCATCGGAGACTCTCGTGATAACATTAGCCTATCGTCATGAAAGTCATCCGGGGTGATGACTGAAGTTTTCGCTGACGGCTGTGGGGTTCACTTCAGACACAGCTGGTCCTGAGGAGATTCCTCACCAATGATATCGCTCCACCAGAGCCGCAAGAGGGACGGGTGGTGAGGATGCTGCAGCAACCCTGTACTTATAATTGTATTATTATTAGCTATGCAAGTTGCCCAGGTAGTTTCCTTCGCATCCCAAACGGGTGTTCAAGTGCCGGAGGTGTGTGCAACAAGTCAGACTTTTATATTTTGAGTTAACAAAACCTTTCCTTCTTACCTTAAATAGTGATTCACATTAAAAAGCAAATGTATTCAAGGTTTTCAAAATATGGAGGCTCCTACGGTTGACGTGGTGTGCGGCTAATTGACTCAAAGTAAGTTATTAGCAACTTCATTCCAAGGCTTGAAAAAATATATATATATTTTTGTTCTTCCAGCAGGTATTGAAGCAGATGTGAAATCAGTTGGCACTTTGATGTTCGTACTAGAAAGGATTTTGTCTTTAGAAAAAAAATAGTCAATTAAGTGTGGAAACACACACACGTCACACGCAATTATCTCGTGGCATCATGGCGATTAACGTGGCATCGCACTGATGTGTACAGATGCCACCTTTTGACTGTGCACCTGTGCAATGAACCCAGCCATCAGTCCGTCCATCCAGACTCGGCTCTTTCCCAGTGTCACTCAGCGAACGGTGAGCAGCTCTCTCCTCTCTCCCCCATGCAGCTATTATTTACAGGATTAGAGTGGTAGAGATCTTAGCACGAACACTCCTCTGCTGAGAGTGGAGGGGGAAAAAAAAAGACAGGCAAATTACCAGCTAATGGACCACCGGGCACTAATATCTAAATCCCCAATCTGTCTGTAATTGCTGCAAAATGCCCCGGCTCGTGCTTTACGGGAGACTTCTAAGCAACTCTCTCTTCCCCCCCTTCGCTCTAGTTCCTTTCCTCGCTTTATTAAAGCAACAAGGAACAGGGGAAGAAGAAGAAGGAAAAAAATATAAGTAGTGCTCTCATTTTGCCTTACCACTTTCCCCCTTGTGGAATCCCCGAGACATCATTAATGTCTCTCCCCTCTCTTTCATATCTCCACAGAAAGAGAGGGAAGTGACTGTCCCGCAGCTGGCTGCCTCCCTTTTGCCGTCCCCCCCGCCCCCTCTCTCCGCCTAGGAGTGAGTGATTAATTTTCCCTGTGAGGAGGGATACGGAGAGGGAGAGCGCTCCGTTTGAAAGGTGCTTTATTTGCATTAGCATTCATAATTACTTAATGGCGAATCAGATATGGTTCATTGCGACTAACTGCAGAAACAAGCTGTCGGAGTCGTGTGTTTCAATTAGAATACCACTAAAACATGGTCCTCCGTGACCGTCCAATATAAGGGGGACTTTATTTATTCAACTGGGGAATTATTATTGCAGCGGAGGCGCCGCCGCTTCCTCCTTCGTTGTCTCACTACGGGACAGTGTCCTTGTTAAAGGAGAAGTGTGAAGTCCTATGTAATTTAAAAAATTTAAGAAAATGGAATTTGGGGAAACCAATAATCTTAGATATATATATATATATATATATATCTGCTTTGCATAGCGCCCATTATTCTATGATTAATCCTTAGATTAAAAAAAGGAGCAGTATTCGGCAAATAGAAAACAAGTTCACGAAATTTAGTCGGGGCCTGTTACAACTCATCCCCGAACAATGATAACTTCATAACTTGAATCTGGGAACACCACATGGACTACTGCTAGTACGCGTGTTTTTAACACGGGACACTGTTACTGATCCTATCTTTAGCCCCTCCCCCCAAAAAACTTGCAATACTTCAAAAAAAGAACAAGTGGGAAAAGTCCCTCACAACAAAGTAACTAACTTCTCGTTCTCCCGTCGCAGTGTGCAAAAAAAAAAGTGCCTCCTTAGCAATATCCCCTTTAATCAAGCCGAGCCACAATAGGAGACAGCAGGAAGCGTGTGTAAATAATGCATTAATAACCATCCCATCCACACTCCCGGAGGCAGCGCCGGCACGTAGGGAGTTTAAATATCTCTAAGGGATACCTTCATCTGAAAAGTGCTCAGCTCACTGCTCAGAGCCTCTGCTGGAAAGAAAAGAGGAGGGGGGGGTGGTGGGCTGGCGGGGTGGACTCAAACTAATTGTGAGGAGTTCAATGGCAGTTCAGCATGGAGTGCACTTTCTGAGGCCTCGGCAGAGAGCGGTGGAGGATGGCCGATCGTGTCCGCGTCGCCCTCGTTGACGGCTACTTTAGAGGGCCGTAACCTTTGACGATGAGCCACTGACGATGGTTTTAAAAAACTCCTCTCCCTCTCGATACTGACATTAACAGCAAGCGCGTTGTTTTAAAGCTGCTTCCTCCGCGCAAAGCCATATTTGTCGCAGCTCATTTTACATGCGGAGACCAAAAGCCACACTGGAGTCGACATAACCTCGTTGAGCTTCTTCATAACCCGAGGATAAAGGTTTTTCACGAGCCGTCAAAAATGCAAGATCTCTCAAGACATGTGAACAGAGGAGGAAAAAAGTGAACTCTGTGTATTTCTGAGTTCTATTTAATATTGTGGTGTAATGTCCAGTTATCGTACAGGGGTAACAGGCTGGTAAACATATGATTTGTCATCACTCAGATGATAGTATTATGAACTTTAACTGGCACAATTTATTTTGTTCATAAAAGAAAAATCAATATTGCAAAACCACAAATTACAGATGATCACAATCCCTTTTTTTTTTTTACGACCATTACAAATTCTTGGCAAATAAACTATAATGTGTCCCTCTCCAGTGTCTTGCATGAAATGCCCACCCCGAGCTCAAAAACTCAATGTATTGATTTGTAAGTGATCAATTTTTCGCGACTTTCGAAATGATGTGTTTCAACAATGTTGAGGTCAGAGGTCAACTGACATATTAAGCTGCTACATAATCCTGTTTCTGTCTTGTGTGTTTAGAACCATAATATAAAGCATAGTCTACCCTGCTATAATTTGTTTTCCTTAAATGAGGGTGGAAATGTAAATCATGAATTGCTATTTGAACATTTTTTTAATAAGATAAAAACAGATATTAGAGGTCTCTACTGTATACAGTGTAAACAATGTGCAGATCAGGTTTAAGAAAAAAAATACACACGCGATCACTGTTATGGCTCGACTAATTAATATTTCACTGAATTCTATAGCGGCGGCCACGCCGTGCATACCAAACACACTTGTTTTGGCCGTCAGACCAACGTGTGCTGGCCTCGCCTCCGCTGCCGCAGCCTTGATGAGGAGCCCGATCAATGTGTTGAAAAGCTCAACCAGTGCTACCTCGAATCCAATACTGTCCGTGTCGGCCGCGGTCGATAGCCCGTAACCTTGGACGTCGGGGGCGTGCCTCTCGCCTTCACTTCACCGCCGTCGCGGCGCGAAAAAGAAACCTCATAACTGTGCATGTCTTCCATCGGTTTTCATGTTCTCACCTCGGTTTTGAAAGAAAGGCGCTGGAAAAAAAAAACCTTGCTGTCGCCACGCCAAAACTGAGGCTGCTGGAAAGTTCACATTGTAGAAGATAGTTTTTGGTTTTTTTTTGCCCTACAGCGTGATATAGAATCCTGCTGTGGACGCCTGGTGTGTGAACTTGAACATCTGGTCTGAGGGGGAGAGTGCGCGCGCGTGCCCGTGTGTGTTTATGAACAGATGCGTGTCCGTGTACACAATGACACAAACCCACTCAGTGCCTGCCAACTCTTTAGTATATGAAACCCCCAGTACAAGTCCCCTCAGTTGTCCCATTCAACGCGGGGGGTGCAGCGGCGGCCTCGGCTCGCCACCAACAGAGACCCTCTGCCAGTGTTAAGCCCTTTTAATGACTGGATTTCCTCCCGATTGCCAAGTTCCCGTGTAATTGCTTGATGGTCAGCCGCGGTGCCGTGCCAGAGCCGGGGGGGATCGCTTGGCAAGTCCGTCTGGCGTTGGCTAGGGACGAGGGGCCGAGCAGAAATAGCCGCGGCGGAAGCTTTTTCGGGAGTCGCCCGTTCGGACCGTCACAGTCCGGGGTTTTCACACTGAGAGGGGACGGGAATGAAATGGGGCCTTGTAGTCTGAGAGAAGCGGGGATAATGGAGAGACTGTTTCTGTTTGTCGAACCCAATGAGGATTGTGTTACCCCAAAAGCATCACTTTACACACACACACATGCACACACACACACACACACACACACACACACACACACGGGCAATCCAAATCTCTCACTGTGTTCCCCTCGCCTTCTCGCTCCCCCCTCGCTTTTCCCCCTTTTCTGCAAAATCATTATTCCTGTTCCTTTTAATCACCGGGCTTTTATCCCCACTGCACTAATTTCTGAAAATAGAAAATGCAGGTTAGCAGAATCGGGCTAACTAAGTCAAACACAGCAGGGCGAAAAAGGGAGTTCAAGTGCAAAAAAACCCTCAATGTAATCTACTTCACATGCCGTGGCTGCAGGTTGTCAGTCGCCTTTGAGCATGTCAACCCGCCGAAAAACGGCGATAGCTGCCCTTTACTCGCATACCGGTGACCTTACACCCCACCACACTTAGTCCGTCTTTTGTCTTAGCAACACAAAGATATCCGGAGAGACAGGGGAAGGGGGGGGGGACCAAAACAAAGATGGTATGGTAATGCCCTGTCCGGCTGCACTGGCGCTGCCGCTGTGGCAAACAAAACGCTCTCTTAAAAAGACCCATAGAGGGAACGAGGTAAGGAGATACATCAATCAATTAACAATTACCCCTGCTGCTAATCAGCTGTCCCCGGCCCGCGCCAGCCGGCCCTTTTGTAATCCCGTTGGCAGCATCAATTAAATTCTTAAGGTTAGTCTATTGAATTTTTCAGATAGTGGAGGATGTGGGAGGGGGGGGTGGGGGGTGTGTGTGTGTGGGGGGGGGGGGGGGGGGGGGGGGGGGGTGGAGGAGGACAAACTGTAGCCCAAACCTTCACCTCCTCCTTTTTTTTCTTTTTTTCCATCCTGCCCCTTCCCCTCATATATACTGTATGTGCCATTGGTATCTGAACTTTAAAAAAAAAGAAGAAATAAAATGCTGCGGAATTAATAGAATGGCCAAGGACAAAGCAGGACGCAGCTGACAGAGGGGATGGTGAGATATTAAACGGACAGGAAGGAAAGGGCTATACCTGTATGTGACGGAGTGAGAGGAGGGGGGGGGGACCAGTAATACAATAAAGCATAATACAACAAGACAGAGCAGAGCGGGGCAGGGGAACAGGGGGCGGTTAAATTCCCCAGTGTATAAGCGCCGTGCGGCTGAAATACAAGTGAACAGGGTGACGGATCTTGTAAGCTGAAGGGTAAGAGGCTGTGATTTTATGGAGTGAGACCATGAAGCTGTGCTCCCTCTTTCTATAACTCTGTGTGTGTGTGTGTGTGTGTGTGTGTGTGTGTGTGTGTGTGTGTGTGTGTGTGTGTGTGTGTGTGTGTGTGTGTGTGTGTGTGTGTGTGTGTGTGTGTGTGTGTGTGTGTGTGTGTGTGTGTGTGTGTGTGTGTGTGTGTGTGTGTGTGTGTTTCTACCTCTATGAGAACCTGTAAGAGGTTCAAATCCGTAAAAGGCGAGGGGACGTTTTTGGAAGGGGAGGAGATATTGTTTTTGCCCCTTTTTTACTGCCTATTTCACTGGTATCACATTTACAAAGTAAACGTGGAAAAAACATGCATATGAGCTATAGGAATATAACACCTCTTTCACCCCAAAATTACCGTCTAGACCCGGGTTTTTAAGACCCACGTTTAATCGGCAATTGGCCACGTTCACACTGCGAGCAGACCAGGGTCTGATGATCGTGTAGTGACAGTTGGCGGCCATAGATGGCAGTAGAGAGCGGTGTGCGCCATAAAACGAGGAAGAAGACAAAATGTAATAAACAACAGAAAGCATGGTAGCCGGTGAGCCGGTGGTCGACGTTACCTTATATCTTGTACTTGTCACTGTCACTCTTTCAAAGTTTACAAACTCAGCGCAGTGTTACGAGCCGAGCCTGGTCCTTTAAGCAGGTGGCCATATGGGGTGTGTGTATGAGAGAAGAAGAAGTTTGGCTCTGCACGCTGTTGTTGTGTACGTAGCTGCAGCCACAAGGGGAATGGGCTCCGCACATCATCCATGTTACCAACAGTTTATGGCCACTGTGTAATGAGAGACCGCCTGATGAGGCCGTGTGTGTCCACCGAAGGGTTGAAATAAAGTGCCCCGTTCTGAACCACCAACGAGCCAAAGCTAGGCTAAGCCAGCTAGCTACATGCGAGAGGTCACTTTACTACAGCTGGTGAGGCTTGCCTCCGTCATCGCGCAAATTAGCGGGTTCACCCGGGTGTGACGTTCACATCATTGCAGATCGGAGGTGAAGCCGATTATTACCCGGGTCTATTGCAGAGTCATTTGACCCGGGGCTGAATGCCGATTAAATGTTTTCACACTGCGGAAGACGCCGGGTGTTAGCGGGTTTAAACGGGTTATTCGGCCAGTGTGAAAGGGGCTTAAGAAAGTCAGGAGGAGGAAGAAGCAACGATCTGTATTACCTATTACAGGTGTTTCTCTTTCACTTCTAGTGGACAAAAAAAACATATATACTCTAATTCCCTCAGTGCACTACTTTGCAGTCTGTGTACAAGAAACACGAAGTGATGCAGGCCATATAAACTTCACAAAGTGAAAGATTTAATATGATTCATGAAGTTTTTGGTTTGTGGTTTCTGGGGTAGACCTGGGGCTGTTTCGCCGCGGTCCGCAATTTGTTTTCCTCCTCAATGTCGTTTTTTTAGTGCAGTTAATATGTATGTTGTTGGGTATATCGTGTTGCATATTCATTTGGTTTTGGTTTCTGTGTTAAGGTCAGAGTTGGGTTCAGTTGTCAAAAATCTATTTCCCAATGCCACCTGCAAGTGAACCAGCTATAGACACATATACGCGTCCGACCTAGTTTGTTTGAAGCGCATCCTGGGCTTTTAGGGTAAAGTAAGTTTTGATTCTGCTGAGAGGCGGATGTACAGTAATGCATTATGTGCCGTACATCGGGATCCGCACAAGAACAGAGGGACAAACGTCTTTGCGTCTCCTTTGCCTAGTATGCACAAACGCACGCAAAATTGCGACGGTGGAGCAAATAAAAGATGGGGAGTGGGAATCTTCTGATCTGTCCTCAATGACCTGTAAGCAAAGCGAGAATCACATCATTATGTTAAAACAATCCCCCCCCCCCTTCCACACACACA
Source organism: Scophthalmus maximus (assembly GCF_022379125.1). Lineage (NCBI taxonomy): Eukaryota > Metazoa > Chordata > Actinopteri > Pleuronectiformes > Scophthalmidae > Scophthalmus > Scophthalmus maximus. The sequence continues at coordinate 22,845,443 of NC_061515.1, read as the reverse complement.
CATTTGCTGACCATACTAATTACCCATCACCTAATCAATACATTATTTAATCTCCTACCCGGGCAACACAAAGCTCCGAGGAAGAAACCAAACAGCTCCTTTTATTTTTCGCTCTTCTTCTTCCCATTGTTCTTTTATTGCTCGCTGTTTATTGCTCTCTTGCTCTAAACAAAAAAAAGCCATTTGTAATTTAAACCAGGATGCACGTGAACCAGATAGGAGCGGTGTCGGAGCCCGCCGGAGGATGAGAGCGGAGAGCGCTGACGCCGCTCGTATTTCCTCGAGTGAAACTCTAACTGGCTGACTCTCGGTGGCCTCGGTTGCCTCGCCGAACAGGCCGCTGCGCGCGATTATCATCAGGCGAGATGTGGCGAAGGAAATGACGAAATCGGGCCTCAGAATTACACTTCCGCCATTAACTAGGGATGAAAGACAAAGACACGACAGGTCAGCCTGGGTGAAGAGAAAGAAAAGCAGAGTGGAGCTCCCTGCGTGGGTATTCAGACACCACAACTGTACCGCAGCCACTGTGATGAAAGACTTCACCAAAACAAAAGCAGAGGCCGCTTGCACCTCCCGCGGCATCTCCCCATCACGCGTCTGGCTGCGCGTCGGAGCGTGAACGGGCAGATTTTCCGGTAGCACAAGCCTGAGATGGGCTCCTGCGTCTTGGTGAGCTCGCTTTGCCCGAGCCTCCCGCCGAGCCCCCCCCCTCCCACCGCCGCCGCACAGAGACGAGACTCTGAGGCCCCCAGGACACAGTCACCACGGGGGGAAAAAAGAGGGGATATGAAGGCAGGGAGTGGGGGTAGAAACAGAGGGAGGGAAAGGATGAGTTGGATGGAGGGTGGGGTGAAGAAAAGACGTAGTGGAGGAAGAGGCATGAAAGGTATAGGGACAGATAATGAGAGGTAGAGAAGATGAAGGGACGGAGATGAGAAGGAAGGCAGCGAGGGGAGGGGAGTAGCAGAAAGAGGTAAACAGAAAGCAAAGGAGAAGTCGACAAACAGAGAGCGACGGAGGGGAAGTGGGGGAGGTGCAGAAGGAGAAGGAGAGAATGATTGCTCGCGGCTCATTTCTCCACACATGAGCCCATCTGTACAGCGCCCAGGGTGGGACGGCACCACTGCACTGTCTGAAATGACTGAGCGAGCCAAAGACACCCCAGCACCACGGGAAGCCAAATGCAATCCCGTGAATCCCGGGCTCGCCTATTATTCTGCAGAAAGGCTTTTTAAAGTGCCATTTCTTTTTTTTCTTCTTCTTCTCGCTGATGGCGCCTTGTTGATTTACTTTTCTTTTCCATCATGACTTAAGTTGACCATAATGTGTTCGAAAGAGGCTCACGGTTGAATAGACAGTTTTGGCCTTACATGCATATTCATATATATATATTCATTTGTATATAGACCAGACCAGCAGCACCACGGGGGTAAAAGGGAAGAATTGACTGGCAGAGAGCAAGAAATGGTGTTTGCACTGAGCATCTTGTGGTATTGTAATATTTACTGTTAGCACCTCAGGCTACACGATACGCTCCACTGTCACCATCAAACAAGCAGCGCTCTGAAGGAGGGTGCACATCTGTTGTCACCCCTCCATCCTCCCTCCCCTTTCTATCCTATCTCTGGAGTGAGAAAAAAAAATAAAGGACAGAGAAAGGAGAACCCTGGAGTTACAAAATACACAACTTTTTGACTCCCCCCCCTCCTTTCTCCTCGCTCGTACACATAAATATAGTCGCACGCACCACACCCTTCCTCTTCCCTTTTGACCACGGCTTAGGATGCAAGCCGATCCAAATTGATCATCCCTCTGACCAATAATTCATTGTGATGGAGCAGACGTGCGGTGTGCATGGCGAGCGCCTGGCCGCGCAATTGCACCTGCATACTAAGCGGCCCCGCGGGCCAATCGTGCGCCGGCGATCCCGGTCATGTGACCCCGCTGTTTATCCTCTGATAAATGGCAGGTCAAGCCGGGTGGCGTTCACCGCCACATCCCTCAGCGCCATGTCACCCGCGCTCCCGGGCCGCTCATCAAACCCCCTCGCTCCCTTTCCTCAAAGCCCTCTCGGTTCCCCCCGCCCCTCGAAACCCCCTCTCCTGCAATCACAGCCCACACCGCCGCCGCCACCACCCCCCCCCCCCCCCCCCACGGCATTTGCCCCACATGCATCCATTATTCTCCACGCTCGCTGCACCGTCAGCACAGTCATGATTGCTGACTTCTCCTTCCACTGCCAGCCTCCACTTTGAACACAATTAACTTTGTAATTGCATTTGTTTTAGGAGTATGGGTGTGATTATCAAAGCCACCTATGATCCTCCAAGCATATACACACTTGCCGCCTTCCCTGTCTGTTGACGGCCGCTTGTGCAGGCGAGACCACCGGGGGGGTCGGGGGGCCGTAGATAGGGCCGGGAGCACTTCAAAGCAAACCCGATGCCCTTGCTCAAACTCGTACACTTATTAGAATGCGCTGATTGCCAAAACACCCTCTGTTGCTTTTGTTTATCTGTTTGCTTCTCGGGCCACAAGAGGCTTTTTTCGAAAATCCAGGGGGTCAATTTTCAGCTCAGTTGCCACTAACAATGCAAAATTCAGGGAGAGATTGTAGCAGCGGAGACGACGTGAAAACCCTGCACCGCAGAAGCGGTTTTGATTTAAATTTGAAGAGGCGAACGTGGAAAACCAGTGTTCAGAATGAAGTATTTTGCTTTTAAGATGGTCGTCTGTCACAATCAAAGGGAGGAAGGGTCTGTTTGTTGCATTAGAAAGAAGTATAAATGTGTTTCCTGCAAAAATCAACATATTTTCAAGGTCTTTAGTATATAGTATTACATTGAAAGAAGACATAATACGCCAGATTGCTGCAACAACAGACTGTATTTTTTTTTTTTTTTTTACGTTTGCAAAACAACCACCTCGCCTTTTAAAGATAATCCTACTCTATCACAACCCGGGCTCATGACCCCTTGATTAAAGTCTTCAAAAAGGCATCTGTTCACATTTGCTTCAGCCATTTTCCTTTCACGCCGCAGTAAGAAACTGAACATCCCTTTTACATCGGAATACAGTAGCACTGCATTGTGGAGTCCGAACGACGTCCCCCGCATTGTTACACATATACACAAAATGCACTATTCCGGCCGCATTTTGTGGATCCTTCTTACGACATTGACTTTGAATAAAGGAGCAGCATTGCAGCCCCTTTTTTAATTGAAATGCAAACTACATCAGCGGCCAGGCGGCGGAATTGGCAATACTCTCCTGGCGGCGTGATAAAGGCTTTTTTGCTGTTTCCGTGGCTATCGACTTGGTCATGTGTGTAATTGCTTAAAGCGTTTCTGAAGCCTCCGATGCACCAATGTAAATATTAAAGAGAAGCGCTCGGCTTAATAAAATGCTGTTCAAACAATATGGGGCCACCGAGTTATCTTCGCCGGTCCATTTTTTCATTTTTTTTTTCTTCCAGCGGTGCCCGGGAGTCGAGGAGTTCTGCACAAGAGACGGGGGTCAGTATCAAGATGAGACCGACTCCTTTCTAAGCAACGGCGGACGTGAAGGGGAGCGAGGCGACAGCCGATTAAGTGAATCCACTAAAGAGTGAATAGGGCTGAAGTATACGAAAAAGGAAGTGAAAATGGGAGATGTTATAACCACTGAGAACTGTTCTGAAGGGGAGAGGAAGAGGAGGAGGAGGAGGAGGAAGGGGCGAGACAGGGGTAGGGAGGGGAGTGATGGATCAGACACCTCTAATGGTATTGATCCTGTCCAAGGCCATGGCGGGGATGAAGGCCTCCCTGCACCAGATTCCCCCGCCGTCACCTTGACCTTGGGCCAATCCCTCACCTCTGACCCTGCGACCCCCTCCGGCCTCGCCCCTCCTGACCGCCCCCGTCACCTCCCGTGCTGGTCCCCGCACCCCCCATCCTAAATGAGAATTGACTCTGCCGCCCTGCGCAGGGTGGAAATGCAGGTTAAAGTGTGTCAATAATGTTTCACGAGAACAATTGCTCTGGCCGCCTCGGCGCGCGGGCGTAGCGTTTTGACATTTGCCCGCTGTGTGGATACCATGCCGTGGCCTGCGAGGCGGTTGAAGGGAGCTGCAGGGCCACTAACTGCCTTTGGCTATTGATCCGTCGGTTAAATTGCACGCGGGAGCCCGGCGGTGAGGGTGCATTGAGAGTCAGCCGCTAGGGTGATGCGCACTCGTCTCACGATAGCCACCGTCTAATGGTAATTGCTTTCGATCTTTCCCCCACAGACCTATGGTTTAGGATTTACGGGGGCTCTTCTCATGAACAGGTGACAACAAATATTTAGTGTATGTGTGTGGGTGCGGGTGTGGGCAAGGGAGGAAAAATGTATCATAGTTTGTTCTCACGCTCAGGCAGTTGAGGAAGTGTACCAGAAAGAACGAGAGGAGTTCATCGACATCGGGAGGAAGGGGGAAAAAAACAAAACAATAGCACGAACAATGGTTGTAAAAAAACATGATAGTTGATCATCTCTAAAAAGGGACACTTGGCTTTCTCCACACCCAGCACTTCATCACTGTGTCGCCGCTGAATGGTGTTTAGGGAGTTGAGGAGGGGGGGGGGTTGGCAATGGCGATGCTTCTCTCGCGGCCCCAGGTGATTTCACTGAATGGATTACAGCGGGGAAACGGCTGTCCTTCTTTCAAACTGCCAGGTGGCGTCCATTTTTCTCCCGCGCCTCATTGTCGGGGCCCTGTGTACAGGACAGATTTAGCCGACCCAATAAAGTCCCGTCTTTTCAGGCGAGACAGCTTGATGCAGCACCTCCTGATCTCAAAGGGGATACAGTAGATCAACGGCCTCGCCGTTAACTCGGGGGAGGCGCCGAGACAAAAGGTAGAGCCTGAAATGATGTCCTGAGTCCGTGCTCGCTTGGAAATCGTCCTCAAGCCGTTAAAGAAACTGACCCCCCCCCGGACATTTTCCAAACTAATCAATCTTGTGCCCAATCACTCTCAACTTTTTTTCTTTTCTCTCCCCGCTCATCTCTTCCTCTTGTTAGAAACAGCCTCCGAGTTCATTAGCTGGTTATTTGCATCAGTCCTCTCCTCGCAGAGCAGAGGGGCTGTTTGTATCCCTCGTAGCCGGGTACCTGCCAATGCTAATCCTGTTTACACTAGCGCTGGAACGCAACTTAGTGGGTCATCCATCCCAAACATCCCTTCCACCTGTCAATAGGCTCAACACACCAACCACATTTATGTCAGAGTCGTCGCTCGGGATTATGTAAGCCATTTGTACCACTTATCCCGCCGCGTCCCGGCTGATAACAAACAAATCACTGCTGTTGGGTTGAAACCTCGTGTTCCCAAGTACATTTCGGCAGCTCAAGCGAAATACTTTATTTCTATTTCGGAAAATGTGCATTCCATTGGTTCTGCAGTTTTTTTAAACGCTTGCAAAACCCTCTCAACCCCCAGACTTCTAATGTTCCAACAGGAACATGTTCTCGTAACATTCCAAGAGGCAACATGGTCAATTTGGCATCGAGTATAAGAAATATATAGCATATTAAATGTTTTAATAATCAATGTGTTGGAGCGTATCACTGGGGGTGGAGGGTCCCTTCGCTGCTTAATGGTTATTGTTTGTAATATGATAAATTATTATGTCAATTGGACATATAGTGCGTGTGTGAGTCCTAATGCCGTCGCCTCTTTTTTGAGGCAAACGGATTACGCACGCTTCTGTCTTGTCAGCGTTCTTCTTCTATGGTAAACACAAACACACAAAATGTGTGGCTTCACATCGCAGACGATTTACTCGGACAGTGTGAGTTGGAGTTTAACAACAGCATTTGTAAAATGTTGTTGTGTAGGCCCAACGTAAGGGGTCCCTACAAGAACAATGTTCTTTTAATGTACCAACAGTATCATGTTCTTTAAATGTTCTTCCTGGCACATGTTCTAGCAGGAATATGTTCTTCAATGTTCCTACTGCCTGGTACATGCTATTTAATGTTCCTAAAGGGAACATGTTCTTCCGTGTCATAACTTAGCTGTCAATATTTGATGCTTGATGCAATGATGATCTTACCTGAAGTTTATTCATAATGTTTTTACCTAACAACAACAACAACAACCAGAACAAAATTATGATTTCGAACATTGGCTACTTTGATTGAAAACTTGCCTATTATGGGTTTTAAACTTTGATTTATGGCTGTTGCATAGCAATATTATTCATATATATATATATATATACAAACCTATATGGGATAATTTCCATTAATTTCTGCTGCTCAACAGCAGAGGTTGCGTGATTTGGTTGACAGCCCTGGTCCTGCCGTCGATTCTGTCTCCTAAGTGTTTGCTTTGCCCATAGCCGGCGTTAAAATGGATTCCTGGAAGTTTTCCAAACGCTGTTTTGTTCTCGCCTTTGTCGCCATTTGAGTATTGTGTATGATAGTGGGACCACTGGGACTGTTTGTCACACTGATCCTCTTATGCCGCCTCTATCCCTTTGTTTAAAGCAACAATTAAAACTGTTAAGCCACCGACTGTTGTGGGTTTTTTTTCCCTCTGAGAGCAATTTTTTATCACTTCAAAGAGTTTAAGAGCCTTGATTTAAAAAATAGCGTATTTTGAACAGCTCTCATTTTTGTGTGAACAAATAATGTCACTTTATATTATAAGCAGGGGGAGAGGAAGTGCTGTAGGTTGGCAGGTGCAAATTAAATGTTTTTTTGCTGTTTTATTAATTATTTTTTGTTGCTCATAGTAATTCTTGCCCCATAAATAAAATGACTAACTGCTAGTTGTATGCCGTTGTTTACAAGTGTCCGTCTAACTTGAAGTAATCTTTTGTGACATACAGCCAACATATAGAGGCTCCCAGAGTTGTGATTTATAATACCTCCCGCTGCTTGTGTTACGATTACCCAGTGATAATTCCCTCATAATGAAGTCATTTTCATTTTTTTTTTTTTGGGGAGTATCCTTGGCCTTGCTCCAGGTTCCCTCAGATGGTGACCAGATGCCGAGATGTATCTCCAAAGACTCCCAACACTTCAACATTTTGATTTTTTAAGGGCTCCTCCTCTCGACGCGAGAATATGCCATTCACACACGAAAAGGGAAAAAGCATGAAATCAACCCACCCCCCTCGGCAAAAAAACCTTTGGACTTGCAAAAATATTGATCAGCATCCATGAGTCTTTTTGAGTGAGAGGGACTTGATTGTTGGCAAAACATTTAAACATGCAATATGGTAGAGGCTGCCTCTCTCATTAAGCCACTGCACAAGGCTGAATTTAAAGTGATGACAAGTTAGTGGCGAGTGTAAACAGGCAGGATTTGCCTGCCAGTGGAGGCGAGTGTGTTAGTAAGAGGGTCTCCGGAGCTAGAGCTACTCTTGAAATATTTATAGGGTTTGACTGGGATCCCTCCCCGAGGAGCAGGCATTGAAAACTTGCAATCTGTGGATCGCCGGTGGCAAACAGACGCGGAGGTCAAGCCTATAGGTTTTTCTTTACATGAAAACAACTCGTAAAAAGAAAAGGGAAAGAGACAGAGGAAGGGGAGAGGATAATATATTCCGCGGCCGGGAGCAGGATTTTAGCTTGAGAGGGTTATGGATTTTTTTCTTCCTCTTCTTTCCCATTTTTTTTCTTTTTTTTCTGTTGTTGTTACAGACATCTCCCCTCATTTTCCTGGGATCAAAAATCCATTTTTTGGATCATCCATTCAATATTAAATCTGGCAGCTACTTGTATACACAACAAACTCAATTTGCCGAGACGAGTTCTGAGATCTCCCGTGGACGTGTCAATGACAGACAACTGAGATCCTTTCTTTCTTTTATTTAATATAAACGGCAACAGGTCGAGTCGCATCTAGCCGTGCATCTAAGGCACTGAGGACAATGGACAGTGCCTTTTATTATTGACTGTTTTTGGACATTTTCCTCATCGCAATGCAGATATTATGAATATTTAAAAGAAATAACAACTAGGTCATATCATCTATGAAATGGGGGCAAGACTTTTTCCCACATTCATCTACATGACACTCAAATGCGTTTTCACACCGAAACAAGAGACCACTCCGCCGAAACTGCCATCCACGACTCCTATCGAAACGGAGAAAGGTCGACTGCTCATTTCCCCGTGGTTACCCGGGCAATGAGGCCCGGAAATTGGACAGTAGGAGGCAGCCTCTCCTTGCACCACCTGCCATGCCTCGAATCCCCCTTTTTCTAGAGAAGTCAGAGCCACGCCTGATTACTTTCACAATCTTTATTTCAGCATCTCCCTCCAATCCGAAATACCTTTCTTTTTGCGTGAAACGATCATGTTTCAGTGGAGTCACAGGTAATCGGTGTAAATCGCCTGTCCGACGCGTGGTGTAATCCCACGTAATGAGGCGAGGCCGGCGTCCTGTGGTCTCAAGCGCTCTCGTTCAATATTCGCATTTGGCAAAAAAAAAAAAAATCGCCATTATTTGGAGCCAAACACCAACACTCAAAGTAATTACAAGGCAACAATCACCCAGGCGAGGCCAGACGTAATCGATAGGCCATCAGACAGTCGGGTCAGGGGCCAAAGGTCAGCGGGGTCAAGGTTCAGCTTCTCTCTGACTCTTGTGTGTGTATGTGTATGCACGCTTTTTTTTTTTCTTCTTTTTTTCGTCCTCTGGAGGAAGAGGATGCTGATTCATAACTAGCAGGGGGATGGACAGTGAGGTGGGAGTCCAGCTGTAGCTCCGTGATCCGTTCTCCTCGAGGCGGGCGAGTATTGATCAGAATCTACCACATTATTGTAACCCTGAGGGGAGGCAGCACAAACAGCTGGGATATAACACTCCAGGTCCCTGCCCCAACAACACCTGGGGAACAGAGCAGTGATAACTGTATATATATAAAAAAAAAAAAAAATTAGGTGTCCTGATTTTGTGCTAAATTTTTCCATATTTATTTTGATTTAGAAAGCTTTTTATTTTTCTCCTGAGCTGCTAATGACGAGAGAGATATTTTCTGTCTCAAGCTTTCGTTCGCTTTCAAAACCCGTCACCAGGTCTACCATATGCCAGGTGTGCCAGCGTATATTGCTCGGTAACATCATTTAAGTTAATGATGCCGTGAAAAAAAAAAAAGAGAGGATGGTTTCAGGAAAAAGAAGACGCAGGGTGACGTCGAAAGTCCAGCGGAGCGAGTCTGCTGCTTAAAGAAGCGCTTGCCTTTTAAATGGAATGTGACATTTTGAGTCTGAAACTGTCTAAAGAATCACATAATATTGTCTCTGTGAGTCATTGATTCATACGGCGACACCCTTTCTCACAAATCACCGGTGTGTGGGCCTGTGACATCTTTATCCTAATTACTATTATATAGCTACTGTACGTAGCGGTAGCATCTGTCTGGACTACTTCCATGGAGTCCTGTCCCGGGATACCCCAGAAGGACCTGGACACCCTGTATGTGCACAACTCGGCTGCCAAGGTTCTCACCTGGACCGAACCCTGGCAGCGCATCTCCCCCAACCCTAATCGTTCTTCATTGGCTTTGCGTCAAGGCCCATGTCCTTTTACAAAATCCTTCTCACCACCTATGAATCCCTTCATTCCCTGAAGCAATACCCGTCTGACCTCCTCCACCGCTTCACCCCATCGCAGAACCTTCAGTCCTCAGACAAAAGCTCTTCTCGCCATTCCCTCGTACCAGCCTGAAGACCCTATGGTCTCAAGAGCCATGTGTTCGCAAAGGGTTAACACACAAAAAGTGCTTCACAGGTTTCCACGAAAACTTAGTCGAAGGATTGGACGGGGACCGAGAAAGAACCCATTCGATGTTGGCCCCGGATCCAGGCGAAGGGGGAAAAAAAATTCAGGCATGTATATTCAGTGCGGCTTGATTGAATTTAAGGGCACTGTCGGACCTTGGCGGATGTAAACGCTCTACCGTTGCCATTCGCTTAATTTTCAGCTCTTTTTGTTTGTGCTCGTACTCTGTAAAGTGGCCTTGGGTACCTTGAAAGACGCTATATATATCCATGTTGTAAGACGGAGGTCCTTTGCGTTGTTGTCAAACTTTGTGCTTGACGTAAAAGCTCCCCATGTCCCTTGATGTTACCGGTTAGCGGTGGAAAAAAGGAAAAAAAGAAAAAGAGAAAACAGGTGGATTCAAATCACTCAGGTGACATCAAACCACATCAGGGCATCCAGCGGCTGGACCAAATGATCCAGAACCTTCTGCCGTAAAGTGGATGGCCTGCAATGCACAGGAGGAAGAGGCACAGTCCATCATCAGCCTCCCCCAGTGTTAGAGACCCCCAACCCCCCTTTACTTCTCTCTCTAGCAGAGATGTGTCCATGAAATATGTGCGACTTGCCGTCGAAATTAGAGGGCCCTGAACCATGAAAGGCACCACAGGTATTGGCTGTACGGTGCAGCAGCAGCAGCAGCAGCCCTGCTACGCCACATGCCCCGGCCTCTGCGCTGTAAAGCTCCAAAAGGCAGAAAGACACACGACCGCTCGTCCGTAACATATTAAAACCGAGGGAAATAAATTACCCACGGTGCTCTGATGAATTATGAGCTGTGTCTCGGGAGCTGGAAAACGCTTCATAACTTGGAAATCTTCTTTGGAGTATGGGTGAACATCACCTGATTTTCTCCCCCTCCCCTCCCTCTGGACCCTTTAAATCCTGGTTAATTACAACTTTGACTTAAGAAGCATGTTCACTCTTACAAACCCTCTAACTCTACTCTGACAAACTATCAAGAGGAATGGTAAAAAAGACAAATGCAACTGCATTTATCTAGCACTTCTCTAGTCTTATCGACCACTGTAAGCGTTTTACAGCTTATACACACATTTATACAGAGCGTGAATATCTACAGTAGCACTTCTGTCCGACAGACATGCATCTCATTCACACGCTGCCGGCACAGTTGTCAGGCGCAATTTGCCGTTCGAAGGACACTCTGGCACGCCGAGTGGACGGGCTGGAAAACGAGAAACGAGCAACTCCTTTGAAAATCATAGTTTGAATCCCTAAATTTGCAAAATTACAGGGGTGGCAAATGTCAAACTGAATAACAATCCAAAATGTCTTTTTTTTGTTGTTGTTGTTGTTTTGTTTCTCCGTTCAATTTCTGCTACGCCATGTAAAACGTCAATTATGAAACAATGAATTTTCAAGAACGCCAAATACACCAGGGCTGACAGACACTCTGCTCGCGCAAGAGACAAACAGGAGCGGCAACAAGGCTGCAGGTTCAAACTCTTGCATTCAAATTTTTTTTGAAAGCATGTGGTGAACCATCCATCATTATCATCATCATCATCATCATCATCATCGTCTTTGGCACTAATGTTAGAAGTAGCAGTTGGAAACATATTGACATCAAGGGGATGATTTGGATGTAGCGTACCAGAACTGCTTTGCAGTCTTGTTTACATGGCTACGCTCCGTCTATATTTTTTTTCTGTTGGTAAATCAATACTTGCCCCCCCCGCCCCCTCTGCATCTCTTCTTTTTCTGCTCAGGAGCATGTGGAAATGATTCTGGACAATGTAAAGCAACGCTGTTATTATCCTTCAATGCTAAATCCATACAGGAGAGTAATGAATTGAGGGCCACTAAGCACGAGAGTAAATATTTGTGTCGTAAATAAATCCAATCCATTGTCTGATTCAATTAAGAGCGGAGCCTTATTGCACTCCCGCCCCTCCCATTTGGCTCATCTGGCCTGTTTATTGACTGGTACAGTGCAGCTTGAGGTGGTAGCCTGAGACGTCTTCATCAGCAAAACGGCAGCTCGAATGCCGGGTCTCCGCAGCTTTCCGGGAGCAGTCCGTCTTCCTGAGGGCACCTCTGACTGACAGGCTGCGCGTTTGTCTCTCCGCAGCATTTCAAAGGTGGACAACTTTATCTCGTGGAACTTTAAAGAACATCAGCTTTTTCCCCGAGCGATCGGCGAAGATTGACACTGTCAGGCGCGAGAGCGTTGTTGGGCCTCATGACTGATGGGCCGCTCAGAGGAAAAGTGGAGCGCTTGATGAGATATTAATCAGGCGGCGTCGGGGAGGGGTGGAGCATCGGCGCGGCGCGCGGCCCCCTAAATGTGATGGAGATGTTGGAGATCTGAGGTGTCTTCGGCGAGGCGGAGCTTGTTGGAAAAGGGGGAATAATGAATCGTCCCATTAGCATATTGTCACCGGTTGTCTTGTTTACTCCAAGGTGTTTGCCAAGCAGCTCTCCCCAAGGAGAAACGGGCGCTCCACTGTAACTTCTGGAGTAAACAGTGATATGCTAATGCGCATGCAAATAGACACACACACACACACACACACACACATGCCCGCACACGTACTGTATGCTCGCAGACGGCAAACACACAATAAACTTTGCTTTTAACAACCTGCGATGGGAGCGATGGCTCAGGGTTCTTTGTCAATATTTATCGCAAACAGGGAGGGTGGGGAAGGGTTCAACGCGGAAATGCAAGGCCCCTCGAAACTTCTCATCTAATATCGCTTGTTGTGTGGAATCAAAGGGTACAAAACAGCCAAGTTTACCCACGGCAAACATTCGAGCTGCGCTTTCCGATGCTCATGTTATCCACGCGGGCCTAAACAGCCCGGCACAATAGAGTTTCCGAAGCCGTCTTCATTGACGTTTCCATCAGTTCTCATGACCCGAACATGCTCGTGTCACCATTTACGGTTGATTACAGTTGTATTCGCAAAAGAGGTTGGGATTTCCATCAGTCGATTCTGTCAGTTTCTTTTCACCCCCGCGCCCCCCCCCCCCCCCTCACTGTTTCTCTCTCTCAGGCGCTTTGTCTGTCCACATCCCCTCTCCCGGTGGCAAACTCTCCGTCGGGCGCTCGCTCGGGCTCTCATAATTGCTGGTAGTCTGCTTAAGAGTCCCAGTGCCTTACTGTAATCAAAGAACTGACAAAAGACCCCTTTCATTTCGCCGTCTGCCTCTGTGTACAGTGTAATAAGCTCCCAATCTCGCTCGCGTGTCGAGAAGCCAAGGACCCCGGCGCAGTAATTTTTTTCTTGTTGCATTGAATGAGATGCAGGTGATCAAAGTCCGCGTAGTCTTTTTGATTTCTCCAGAATAGTCAGGCCCTCCCTTGGCTATGCCTTTTGAACATCTTAAGATTTACTCGGTGGAAAAAAAAAGGAGGACAAAAAAAAAAAATGCTATTCCTGCATTCTTCTTGTAGATATTCCCAGTCCGCGCCTGCCTGGGAAGCTGGCTCCCCAGCGGGTTTTTTTTTTGGGGGGGGGGGGGGGGGGGCTTTGAAGGAAAGTAAAGGACAAGCATGCTTTTGGTGGAATGAAACCCAGGCGTGGCCTGGACATTTGTTCAAATGTCATATGTAGGTCTGAGGACTTTCCTGCTGTGGTCGATATTTTACAATACATGCATAGACGGTTTATGTCTTCCTCTAAACACATTAGTGCTAAGATGCCAGAAATTCTCCTGTGCCAAAAGTGCAGCCCCTCCCTATTCATCCTCTCCACTCGTCACACTCCTCCTTGCGCTTAACCCGTTTCTTGTATCGTCACGTTGTCGAATGTCAGGCTTGCTCCTGGCGTGTTGTGGAGGTAGGTGGTGCCTGCCAGGAAGTTTGGTAAACACCTGCCGAGCCGCTCTCCGCGCTCTCCCACATTCAATTATAGCGTTTCTCAGGTGCTGAGGTCCAGCCAGCAGGGGCGACATCCCTGGAGGGGGGGGGGGTCCCCGGCCGTCCTGTCCCCCGTTCCATCCCGTACAGGGAGTCCCAAATCCGTTGTCAGAATTATGGCGAGCAGTTCAATAATTCAGATTAGAGCTCATGTTTATTAATGTCCTACATCTGTGCAAACAACGTGTCAAGCCGAGAGTTTATTGTAATTGCCTGAGCAAACAAAACCCGAAAGAAGCAATTTCCAGTTACAATGTGCGATGACAAGTAATGAGGCCATTGGCATTCCGCTCCCGTCGCCGCGGCCGCTTCTTCTTTCATCGCCCCAGTATTGTGTGTGATAGATATTTTTATAAGGAATGAAGGTGCCGGATAATGCGGTGGCGCCACTAGAGGCAGGTTAGTGATTAAAGATAATCATCATTCCCCCCCCCCCCCCCCCCCTGCAAGATCTTATTAGGTTTCTCTCAGCATTACTTACCTTGGCTTCCACGTGGGACTGTGAATGCCGTCCCCCGCAAACCACCACCACTACGAGATGACAACTATTAATTTGCATTCTTGGAAGGAGGAAAAAAAAAAAAAAAGTAATAATAATATTGCCTTGTGCCACCTGAGGGACCCACACTGCCTCACAGTCGCACTCTTTGGAAAATGGCTGTTGCGTAATCTGCCAGAGGAGCCTCCAAAAGTAGAGAGCTCTGAATAATTGGAATTGACACAGGATATCAACCCCCCCACCCGTCCCCCCCCCCCCCGACTTTCCCTATCTGTGCCTAACATATTAGCCATCTCTGTATATTAGCTACTATTGCCCTAATTGAATTTTGGCTGCCAAATGCATAATTAAACAGCGGTTTTCATTGAATTCAGCCCGTGTTTACAAGCAAGAGACCTGTGAGCAGATTATGGGGAAGTGGCTGCGGTTTGATGAACTTCCCCTTCCCCTCTCTGGTGTTTTAACACGATCACAGCCTTTGTTCTCAGTCACAGATGGTTCGGGAGCGACCGAGGGGCTTGTCGCGCGACAGAGGAGCCACGCCGATACACTTGCAGCCGACGGACCCACGGGGACTCGGGGATGCCGGGTGATGTCTCTGCTCGGCGCCCGCGCTTGTACCCAAACTCGTCTCTTTTGGGTGAGACGGAGCCCCGCGCATGCTGGAATGCGCCGGTGGAGACATTTATCTTGTTGGGGGCCTCTTGTACCCAGAGATTTAATGAAATACGTTTTGCTTTTGCTTGTATACACTCATTACTCTCATATGTCATCAGTGTCTTTAAAAAAAAAAATACCAGGACAGATGGTATTCTTTTTCTTTTTGAAGTTCCCCACGGGGGTTTTTAGGGTCATACAGGTTTGTGTGCTTTGTTTTCGAAACATCTCTTAAAGATCTCAAATTCCCTCCCTAGTGCAATTTCAGGAATGAATAAATATGGATCATCGTACTCAAATCCCCTCCTTTGGCCTTTTTTTTCCCGTTTTTTGGACTGGAACATTAAAAAGCTGCTGAAAAGCTCTTTTCTGCTAACGACACTCTGAAAATGATCGTGCCTCTGCTTGTGTTTGCGCGTGTGTGTGTGGTAGCGGCCGGCTCTGTCCCCTCCGAAGTGCTGCGTTAACTGTACACCGAGGGGTGTGCTCGCCGCCGCCGCCGA
Organism: Scophthalmus maximus; assembly: GCF_022379125.1. Lineage (NCBI taxonomy): Eukaryota > Metazoa > Chordata > Actinopteri > Pleuronectiformes > Scophthalmidae > Scophthalmus > Scophthalmus maximus. Next base: position 22,830,096 of record NC_061515.1, on the reverse strand, counting down.
GGGCCGCTCGCTGCGTGACAAAGTGTTTAGGTTGCAACTCTGTCTGATGGCTCGGGGATTAGAAAAACCCCCGTTATGATTGATGGATTTATTTGTCGCCGCTGTCTGGACGCGAGCGGCTTTGCAACCCTGCCAAAGCCGGGAAAGCCATTAATCAGTGTAAATAACACTCTTCTTATACACATATCAGGAGTCCGTACGTGAAGACATCTGACACCCCGGGGGGGGGCAGCAAAGCTTATTTGCAGCAAATAGGCGTGCGACCGGACGATCAGAAAGTAGTGGCGTGTGCGGATGTCGGCGAGGAGCTGACTCGCACGCTCGAGGAGCGCTGCCTTTGCTGCTGACGCTAACCGAGAGGAAATTAGTCGGGTTTTTTTTTCTTCTTTTTCTGCTGTGGGGCTGATGTTGTGGAGCTTGGGACAGTAGGGTGTGAGTTGATTAATGACTCTCTCTCTCTCTCTCTCGGATGTCCCCGCGTCGAGGACGGCGTCTTACTTCGTGAAACATCGATGGATTCATCACTTAGGTTATGACACGGGGCCGCGGCCAAAAATCAGTTTGCAGAAACTTGCGGATAGTCGCTGGGAAAAAAAAACAAACGAAGCGTTTCATGATCGCCGGGCGATTATTACTCTATTAATTATCGCCCCTAAATACACATTTTGATGACTATCGCACGTGCGTTTCATGCGCTGCATAACAATGGTCAGAAAAATGCCCGCCGGATGCATTTAGTCCAAGTCCATTGTTGTCCAAAGAAATGATCTGATCGGGCAACTTCTTCGGGGGGGTATCAATCGCTTTGCTATTATCTTTTGCACAAATGCACACCTTGTCATTATTTACTGCTTAATTAGCGCGCCGCCTAATTAAATCGGCATTAATCAGGCAGACAGAGGTGGAGCTCGGGGAGCACTTTACACGTGTTAGCGATACTGTACTTTATTATCCAAGGAAGCATAACTCAAGCGTCCCCCTCGCTGGAATTAACTGATAATAGTTGGTTTGGTTGAGAGAGAGACAGAGAGGGGGGGGGGGGGGGCACCCGAGTTCCGCTGTGCTCCCCGCGGTGTAAGAGAGGTTTGTCCTGGAAGTGTGCACTGGGAAAAAGTGGACAGCAAGGGGAGACGCTGTCTTCTTAGTTCTCCCTGGCAATTGGAGGGGAATTAAGAAAGTATTACATGATACAAGGTGATGAGATTACTTCCCAATTTTTCTTGTTTTTCTGGAGCTGGAAACCAAGGTGTCACATTTTCTGAAACATCACGAAACAACACGCTCCCATCAAAATCTGTGTTGTTGTCCTTTTTCTTTTTTTGGGGGGGACAAAATCCCTCATATCATCATCTGCAGGGCGTGCCTGAACACATGAATCATTTTTAATTTGCCTCCCGGTTCCAACATTTATCATGTAAGGGTAAGCGAAAAAAAGAAATAAAGAAATAAGATGTGTGAAAAGACATTTGAAGCCGAAAATGGTATTTGCTCCCTGCCGCATGTGTGGAAGTGGCAGACTCTGCAGGCTCCCTTTCCCCCCTCGCTCTCTCAATCTTAATGGAGAGGAGACGAGGAGTGCGCCCCTGTGGAGAGGGAGAGATAGGCGGCGGAGAGGGTGGGGGTTAGGGGAGTGGGGGGGGGGGGGGGGGGGGGACTTGGAGGAGTCATCTCTGTGTAATTAAAGCTATTTTAATGGGAGGTGCCAGGCAGTGGAAGGGAGGTCAGTCCCGATGGAGAACGACCGGCCCCCGTGCCCGCCCGCCCCTCACTCCCTCCCTCCTGTCCCACAAGGCAAGGTGGGCGCAGGCTCCTCTGCCACTAAGCGGATTTCACCAGTGGCCCTCTCTTGGGAAAGGGTGCTTCGGTTGGAGGGGGAAAGAAGGGGGGGGGGGGGGGGCACAAAATTGAAGCCCCTTGCTATGGCACCATGGAAAGCTCTGATTAACTCCCTCCGCCGGTCCAAACCCCCCCCCCCCGCGCCATGCAAATGAAGGCAGCCCTGGCGCTTTCATGAAGGGGGGTGGGGGGGGGGGGGTTGCTTGTCAGTCAGACTTGGCCGTTCCTTGATGTGCTTCCATTGTAATTCTAGGTGTGCTGCTTGTACCGTTGTAGATACGGAGCGCAGGCGCAAGGTTGATTCATCCCCGTAGGATTGTGAAAAGGTGGATCCGCTAAGTTTTCAAAGTGACTCAAATGGGGGGGAAGGGTGGGGGTAGAGGGGTTGGCTGGCACTCTCTTGTCAGCTCTTTCTTTAGCCCATCACAGACGTTGCTTTTGAAGATTTCGCCGTCTGACTTTGTGATAATACATAATGGGGAATTATTTTGATTTTATTTTTGACAGTAAAGTCCCCCCCCCCCCCCCCCCCCCCACTGAGGACAGGCGCCCTGAGGTACATGGTCTGCAGCGTCTCGGCCTTGTTCACAGTCATGTAAGTGCTCCACTGAGTGAAGCGTCTCCCTTTTTTCATGAAGTTGTTTCCATTGAATGTCGTCTGCAGGCGCATTCCTCTCACTGTTCAGGCCCAAGCCCGTGTGTTAAAACGGATCCCTGCAAATTGTGCAAGATCCCAATGATTAATGGAACGCAAATAAGCTGACAAAGTGTCCCCGACGATATTTCAGGGGGTCATGGGTTCACATTTTCAACCTTTTCCGGTGTGTTCTCATGTCCTCTGGTATTGTTTCATGAACCCTCCTGTTGCTGTGTGAGAGCTGATTTGTTGAGTTTTAGATGATCCTCCAAAACCAGTGTGGGAGAAAAGGCCGAAACAAAAGCACAACACTCTTGAGAAAGCAGCACCACCGTAAATCAGAACCTGTGGGTAGGTTCGATGTTTTCGGGGCTCACACAAGTCATTTCTCTCGTCCTGTGGCTCTGCAACCTTTAACCCTCTGTGACGTTGTCCAGGCGATCGTCCGGAGGAATCTGGTAGTCACACTTTAAGTCTGCAATTCCCCCAAACATGTCAGTCATTCATCTGACCTGCTGGTCTTGCTGGATCTCCATTTTCCGACCACAGTCGAGAATAACAGAAAAGTACAATCATCTTACTAACTAATCATTCAATCTACTTCGTGGTTATACAACTCAGTCATTTGCGAGAGTGAGATAGCGCCCGGCCTCGCCCCTGGCAGAGCAAAAGTCTTAATTTTAAGGGGGGGGGCAGGACTGAGTTAAAATGAATGGATGGCAAACCCTCCCGTCTCCCGCATTTGTCATCTGTTAATGCACTTGACCTCCTAATCAGACTGCCAAGCGCAACACGGCAGCAAACAAGCCACATCATGTTATCAATTTATCCGACATGACAAAGTAATAACGGCAATAAATGAACATGTACTTTGGAACGGCGGGCGTCGCAAATTGAAACGCCGGCGTGCGAGATGTGCTTTACTCGCCGCAAGAAGGGGCAATGAAGATGATGGAAAATCTAATATGAAAGAAGACAAGTGTTTACATTGGGGCTTTGTGCGTTTTTACATCCTAAGTACTCTCCGTCTCTGTTGTCGGTATCCCCAGGGCTGCCTTCGCTGCTCGCTGAGCGCATGCAGCAGAATAGGAATGCACAGTCGCACATCTGTAGGGAGGAGGCGCGCTGGATGTGGCAAACGGAACACACACAGCGGCCGATTTCGATGAGACAATACTTGCAAAATTGAAAAAGCTTGATTGTTATCATTTTGGTTGCGTTAGGTTGATTTTGTAGAGGGATTGCCTGGTTTTGTCCTCGCGGGACAAGTTAGGCCGGCCCCGGGTCCAAATCATCCGTCGGTGACACGGGAAAAAGAATTTCAAGGCCAGTCTTGACTCGAGCTGCGCTACACCTCGGTACATGTTTCATGCACTTGACCGACCTCAGGAGTCACTCTCGTTTGACATCAATTCTCGGTCGCGGCCCACGAATCGGCCTTGGGCGGTTCACCTGCCCCCCCGGGCACTTCACAGTTCAGCGGCTCTGCACACAAAACAGCCCATCGGCTCGACAAATACGGCAGAGCGATGGAACGCCGCATTCCTCGGCCGCGTTGTCTCACTCGCTGCGAGAGAGAGAGAGAGAGCAACAGGCCGGGCTGCAGAGTTACCTGGGGGTCTTCCCCTTCAAACTGTACATGTGGTCAGTATGCTGGTGGATTTCTATGTCTTTATGAGCTGGATTGTGTAAACTGAGGTACTTGAATCTGCGCATTAATCTTATGGAAAGAAAAATTGAGAAAAGAACCTTTAATACACATAGACTAACATTTCCGTACTGATCTGTGTCAAAACATCAGAGAAAACATTTACGCCTCGTCATGATGTGACATATTCCTCATTCAGTCTGATAATGTGATTGATTCATTGAGAAGTCCTTTTATATATGTGTTTTCTGAACGTGTAAAATGGTATTTTTTGTGACAAGTGACGGCTGTCTTTAAGAGTCCACGTCTGAAGTGGTGCGGCATAGTTGTAGTTCTCCATCATCTCCTCATGAGCAGGTCGATGTTTAAGGTTGAGCATAACAGTGATCTTTCCGTCCCCTCAACCGTGCAGTAGCCTGAACATAGTCAAACCATAACGGAAATCATTTGCAAAGGTATTTTGGAAGGAATGTGAGAAGACGCTGCCAACAGTTGTACCAAATCGGAATGACCTCTTTTGGAGATGAACTTTTAAAAAAGGCCGTACGACGAACAAATGTGTTTTCATATTGTTTTCTTCAACGCAAGTGCTCTGGTTTCACCCTTAGTTTTTTTTTTTTTTCCCAGTTCCACTTTCATGTCAGTTTAAAATACCACAGCTTGCTTCACTTTGCACGGCTCCAACACCCTCCTTTGTCGTGCCTGCCACGTTTTTTGAAGCTTTGCAGGAATCAAATTCCGCAGAAATCTGATTTGCCACAACGGAAGCTCGTTTAATGTCTCGCAATAGAAGTTCATGTTTTGTTTGTTTGGTGTTTTTTTTTTTTTTAAATACACAGGTACAAAAGCTTTCTCCATGTTGCCGTTTAAATCAAAATGTATTTGCATTGCTTTAAATAAGCTTTTAGCCTTCATTATGATTGTAGTTCTTCCTGTTCCTTTGGTATCAGTCAGCAAAACAACTTCCTGTTGTAATGAAAAGACATTAATGACGATGACAACGCAGGCGAACTACGATGATGAGTGTTTGCATTCCACTTGTGTAGCACCTGCTCTCTCTCCCTCCGTCCCACTCTACCAGACGTCGCCCCGGTGCCTTCTCCTCCCAACTTTCTCGCCGCGCCGTCAAACGGGATATGAAGCCAAAAGTATACCCTGTCATCTTTTGCTTGTAATTGCCCGACTCGCCGTTGCCCCCTTCGTTTCTCCCGGGCTCCGGCAATTACAGAAATACAATGAGGCTTGGCTTCTTCTCGCGGGGTGTAGAATGTATATACTAATTCGCAATAAAGTGCTACAGCTGTCAGGTCATTTTCTGCTCGGTTACTCCGATAAATTGGAGCTCTGAGTAGGGAAGGAAAAAATGGGAATATCGTATCATGCGCTGCCCTCGCTGGATGCGGGCGCACCCCCCCCCCCCCCCCGACTCTCGCAAACACAATTTGAACAATTCCATTTTTTTCCTGCGCGGAGAAAAAGATGTGACGTGTCGTTTTTCGGAAATAGACAAACGCCGATTTCCTCCGCGCTCCCCTAACAATGGATTTCACTTCTCAGGAAACAATTATCAGGGGCTAGGAATGAAACGGCGCAGTCCTGACGGGTTCCATTTTCAAATTATGTAAATTGACACGAACAAATGTGCTTGATTACAGTTGACGACCTTCTTCTCCGTCCCTTAGGAGAGACCTACTTTACCTGCATTGTACTGTCAGAGTCTGTGGCTGTTTGGACTGTTGCCGCGTGATCCGTCCTCCGCCTCGACCCTCAGCACAGCTTCTTCATTGTTTAGTATCAACGATGACCGGGGCCGGCTGGAGGGTCAGAGTCGCTTCCAGATGATTAGCCATTACCCCCCCCCCCCTTCGCTCCTCCCTAAACGCCGCGATCTCTCTTCATTTCCCCCCTTTCTCAGAGCCGCTATCACTCACATCTGTTCCCAACGGCTCAGCTGCGTTTCGTCTGTGCCGGGGCCGGCACCCGGAAGCGCCGCGGCCACAATCCAGGAACGGTGCCGGAAGCACTTGGAAATCGAGGCTCTAATGATGCCACTGCATAATGCAGGGTTCTGCGGGACGATGTGCGATGCGGGGCGGGGGCAAAGGAGACGGCGGGCGAAAAAGAAAAGGGGGCAGATGAGGCAATAGAGGGTTCCCAGCATCCAAATGAAAGCAGAAGGACTGAGATGGTGAAGTGGAGGCCAGAGACTGCGTTAGCAGTGTTGTTCCGCGACTGCGCGGCGTTAACATCTGCCCCTGCCATCAACACAATGGGAGAGAGCGAAAGAGAGGGCTCCTTGTTAGGGATCATTTATTAACCGAGATCATCTTTTCGTTAGCCCCGGGGGTAATGACTAATGTCAATGGCGAATTTCACAGTTGTCTAGAGAAATGAATTAGATCTGCAATAAAAAGGCCCCTCGGCTTGTTGTACACGCTCATTTGTGGGACTTGGTGAACTTGGAGAACTGTAAAGAAAACCGAGGATCCTGGCTTAATTTGCTCCTCCCCCCCCCTGCTCCTCCTCATCCTCCTCCTCTACGCCAGACACTGACCTTTTTCTCTCATTATGAGGAAAGGGGTAAAAAAAAAAAAAAAAAAAAGGCAGTACGGCATCTATAAAAAAGAAGCCTTACAGTACGGGCCGCGGCACGGGTAACATCATTACGACGCAATGCAAATGAAACATATAGATGCTGGTGTAACCTCCGATGTGAGCGTTTATCGAAACACACACACACACACACACACACACACACAAGCTGCGTGGGACCCAACCCTTAATTCAGCTGTGTGCGTGTGTGTGTGTGTGTGTGTGTGTGTGTGTGTGTGTGTGTTTGTGCGTCTGTGTCTGTGCAGTTCAAAGATTACGAATCAGGCGTATTCTTTAATCCGCCCATTGAGCAGTAGCAGGGCGTGGAGACAGAATTGAGTGGGTACAATGACCCCCCGTCGGCGGCGACTCACGCCATCTCAGACGTTCCCGATGGCACCACAAAACTGGCCCTCACCTACGTGCACCCCCACCCCTCCCTTCGCCACCTCCTGCTCTACCCCCCCCCCTCCTGCCTTACAAAAGAACCTGTCAGGATGGACCCCCGCCCCCTGCTCACACACACACACACACACGCACACACAGAGACACGGAAACAAAAACCCTACGCCGCTGTCGTCGCCCCCGGGGGTACCCTGCTAAGAATGGTGGACCCCCGAAAAAGCAGGCACTCTTTCTCCCTCGCTGTGTCTCTTTTCCCCCTTTCTCCCCGCTCTTTTTTCGTTGCAGGACAGATGACACAATGCGGCGATTCACAAACACACGCACACACACACACCGAGCTGGGCACTCTCCGTACTGTAGGCAGCACCGGATTGGCCCATGTGCGGCGGGCGCACAGCGTGGGGTTAATTGCGAGCAAGGTTAACAAAATAGGAGACAAAAATCAGTTTCAGAAGAGGGCCGGGGGACCCAGGAGGCAGCACTGTGATGAAGTGGAGCCTAAAACACAACGTGTGTGTGCGTGTGTGTGATTTGTGAATAATTCTCACTGTTTGGCTTTACAGCATGAGGACAGTTCCGGCAGCTTTATTTTAAAAAGAAAATAGTGTGACTGCAATTCTTTAAATAGTCATACATCAATCTCATTGCCAATAAACAAATACAAGTTTGCCAATCAATCAGTTGATAGACTAAGATAAACGGTGAATGGATTAAGTTATGTAAGGCAATGCACATGTCAAGGCTGTGGGCCACGAGGGGGCAGCAGCTCTAGCTGTGAATGTCACGTCCCTCAAACTGTACATGCATATTAACAACTTCATTGGATGACGGCGTCTCAAACGGTTTCCGCTTTGATTTTTTTTCCCAGATCCAGACAACGCATCTTTTATTTAGTCATGTGATGTCATGTCTGTGTGTCCAAGTCTAATATTCACTGTTGTTTTTAGCTCTGTTTTGGTCTCGCCAGCCACTCACTGTGAAGATGAAGTTAAAAACAACATTGAGGTTTGAAAGATGAGCGTCAAGATGCTTAATGATGTTGGAGATGAAGGGCACCTTGACCGTGAATTATTCGAAAATGCTAAACGAGACATTGTCCCCTTTAATCCAAGCCAGGTTTCTTCCTTTGAGATCGTAAAAGTCGGGCCCCAAAATGTCCATTCTCAGAAAACAAGTAGAGTACGATGAAGATTAAAACATGCAGAAGAATCACAGTACGTAATAACTGTGACACAAAATTGTTCTGCCCAGCAGCTAGAAGATGACAATAAAAAAAGAAAGGTTTGCCCGAATGGACGCGCAATGCTAAATATGTGTTACCTCGACGGTGCGGCGCCGCGGAGCCTCCTCTGTGGGTCATTACGGAGCACTATAGCAGTCGGCCACTCACTGTACAGTTTCTACGCAATCAACGTTTTTTTCTTTCTTTTTTTTTCTTTTTGAAAAATGGCTGTAACATTTAGCTGTTAATACCAGCTGCTGGAAGTGTTCGTCTTCAGATGATTTAATTGCCCGGCAATTTCCCCCTGTCGAAAAAGCAATGTGCACCTCGGAATGAGAGCGAGCGAGCGCAAGTGGGAGAGTTAATTAGCGACCTCGTTAGAGACCTGGAAGTGTCTGCTCGGCCCTCGGCCCGCGCGCGCGTGTGTGTGTGTGTGTGTGTGTGTGTGTGTGTGTGTGTGTGTGTGTGTCTGTTTCTATCTGTGTCTGTGTCGCCTTTGTCTGTACTCCTGTGTGTGTGTGTGTGTGTGTGTGTGTGTCTCTATGGGTGTTAGGTGATGACTAGGAAAGCCGAGGAGGAATGTACAAGGACCTAATCTGTCATTGGATTGTATACATGGCCAGCTTACCCTGTGTGCGACTGACATGATGCTCGTGTGCGTGTGTGTGTGTGTGTGTGTGTGGAGACAATACGTGCAGCTTTGGGAGGTGTGTCCCTCAGATATGTTAGACGTGGTTTAGAGTGCATACAATCAGGCTCTATGGGGAGGAAATCGATATTCAAATGTGTCTTTCTGTTATTATTATTCAAGTTGGAAATCCGTATAAGTCAAGTGCAAAGCCTCTGATATAACCCGCTTTCATGTTAGATGTTTTCACGTGCATGATGGCTGCCCCCCATGCATGTGTCCTGCGTGTCTTCAGAATGTGTGTGTGTGTGTGTGTGTGTGTCCTCGGGAATATCAGCCACACGACGCTAGGGTGTGTTTGTGCCCGTGATCACTGAGGTCGGCAGAAATAAGAACTGAAAATGCATGGGATAATGTAAACAATGCTACGTTGCTGCAGCTCCATGCATTAATAAAGGCAAACGCATATATCACAACCTGCAGGGAGCATAAACAGTGAAAGAGAAAAATTGTACAATCATTTCTTACCTGTGTTTATCAATCATTACATAAATCATTACTTTATGTCTAAAACAAAGCCAAACTCTTCAGATCGATACCCAAAAATATTGCGACCACTGCTTCGTCCGTCTAAAAAAACGGATCGGATGACGCAGGAGATTTAGCGCCTGTGCTGGAAAACGCCGCCGTCATATTCCGAGGGCGCGTCGGATGTTGGATGAACGGGCCCCTGCTTGTGTGTGTGTGTGTGTGTGAGTGTGTGTGTGGCGCTCTGGCTGAGTGAACTCTGTTGGTTTGGGGAGTGGTGCAGTAATTTGTTGAGACTGGGCCCCCTGAATTATTTAAGGCATATGAGTGTAAATAATTCACTGATCACCAAACAGCATGACAGGCCATTCATCAGCATGTGTCCCGTTGTGTGTGTGTGTGTGTGTGTGTGTGTGTGTGTGTGTGTGTGTGTGTGTGAGGGGCAAACGTGTTTATGATGTGTGTGTGTGTGTGTGTGTGTGTGTGTGGGAGGAGAAGGTGGCAGAGGGTGGGAGGTCGCAGGGTAGAGCTGAGGTTTTTTAAGGAGGAAGCTGACCTCCAAGTAAGTGTGTAACTTTTTATTTTTTTTTAATAGGTTTAGGGGGTTCGGTTTCAACTGTGTTTTGCTACTAAGATGAATTTCCGCACAAGTGTACTTCAATCACACTTCCATAAGCTAAGGTATTACTAACAGAAGCGGGAGGCAGGCATGAGGAAAACTCAGCGTATGAGGGGGTGTTTTTTTTTTTTCACTTTGTGGAATCATCTGAATGAAAGTGCTTCATCATAACCCGCTTTGAATTTTTTACTCCCGAGAATCTAGCCTTGCACTACTTTTTTTTTCATCTTTTCTTTTTTTCAACCTGTGCCTCTTCTCAATGGCAAAGCCAGTATGGTGACAAATTGCCATAAACAGGCGGCAAAGCATGCAAATGCGGCGACGGAGACAAATGTCCAACCTTGTGTTTAGTCTGAAGCTAAGGTCATCCGCCCCCCCATCTATCACTGTTCTAATCAGCTCCACGCAGCCCCCCAATGCATAGCCCCGGTACCTGCTGCATAGATAACACAGAGAGAAGGGGGGGGGAGGGAGAAGGAGGGAGGGGGAGAGATAAAAACTAAAAAAAAAACTGATTAAAGATTCAACAAGTAAACATTCATATTGCTCCGGAGCAGCCTGTGTTTCGTCTGTGTGTTCTTTCCCTCCGCCACCGAGTCAGCGTTCCACTCCGCACACTCGTATTCTCACATCCCCCTTGACCGCGTCGTGTTTGTTTCGCGTGTCGGCTGTGGGCAGAAGGGGTTTGACCTGGGATCCCTGAGCTATACTTTGAAGATGATTGGAGATGAGTTGTATTGAAACGTTCAGATGTCAAATCCAGATGTCTGGCTCGGTTGTCGCTGCAGTTACACCCGTCTTTTCAGATTGCGTCACCCGGTTGCATAATTGAGAAGACAGAGCGTCTAGTATTTTTTAGATTTCACTTTCTCTCACTCCCTCTTTGTTCTGCTAAGTTAATTTTCATATAAATTGAACCCTTCACCGCTCGCTGTTTCATACGTCTCCCGGTTTCGTTTGGCCCCGTCAAGCGACCCACAGATAGTTGAATTAGAGCTTTGCCCCGCGCAATTAAAATCGTATTATTGCTCGAGTGTGACCCGGACTAATTTAATTGCTGTACGCGCTCAAAAAAAAGAAAAGATGAATAGATAACAGTTTATGAGTAACGCCGGAGATGCGGTTAGTTGAGTGCATTATTTCTCGCTGAAGTAAACATTTGGATGAGGCGTTGGGCTGCAGCACGTCGGTTTTCCTGAAATGTTTGCATCGGCGGGTGGCTTATGGAAATATCTCTAGATTAAAGCCCAAAGACACACGGCGGCCTCCCGAGGGACAAAGACTTTCATTCAGCCAGCCTACTGTGAGCGACTCTGCAGTGGATATTTGTGACACACCACATGTTGTCTCCGAGAGGGCGTTGGCAAAGGCCCCGCTTGAAAGTTTTAGAAGGTGTGTGTCGCGTAGAGACATTTTCACTTTGCCACTTTAATCTGTCAGGTTGCGTCCAGTAGTTGCAGGCGGTAGAAAAAGAAGTACTGTCGCGGAAATGCGAGAGTCCCACGTGCACGTGCCGCTGTGTACCCCGCTGTCCAGCGGTGCAAGGTAAACGGGCGTGCGCTCATTAATCTCAGGAGCGGCTTTGCGAGGGAGCAGGGTGGACGGCCAAGCTGCTGAATGTCTAAGCAGGGGCTGCTGCGCATGTGATTTATTGGGAGGAGCGCGCATTAGGGCCCATTCGTAGCCATTAGCCCGGACAGCTAAGGACGCCGCCACCTACCAGCGCGGCGACGGGGACGGTGGGCGGGTTCCTTGGACTTCTTCAGTCCCAAGGATGTTCTACAATATGGTCCGTCACTTAGGCGCGGATGGAATGGTGATGTTTTGGCGTCGCCGGCAGCTTTGTTGTGCGACGTGTCGTCGCGGTGGTCTGCACATCCCAAAGATCATCTATCAATCAGGGAGCATGCACGACAGCGTCTTTCTCTTCGGACGGTGGCTTGGTGGAGTTTGCCTTTCCATACCGCAGCTTGCTCTCTTTTCTTCATGCACTTAGTTCGTCTGTTTACTTCACAATAAGTATAAAATAACAACAATAAATGTAAAGTGTCTTCCTACCCTTTTGTAAAATGTCTCTGCCGTGGGACAGTTAAAGGGTTATCTTATCTTTCCACGCAGATATTCCCCTCTAACACCTTCGCAACACGGTGCAGGTTTGTCCCACCATTCGGGAAAGGTGAAGCCAGATTAAAGAGAAACACCGATGTACCGTATGTCCAGGCTCACCTCCAGGAAGCAGGGATTTCGTCTCAGACTTGACACCGGCACCACTGCCCGAGCTCAGAAGTATTTTCTCCAAAAAAAAAGGTGCCGAAAGATGCATGCTCTCACGGTGCAGCAAGGTGGGCATCCACCTAACGGCATATGTTATTAAAAACAAGAGAAAGAAACTCACTCCCTCACTGTGGGGTCCATGCGAAGGAAATAGCCATCGTCTTCCAAAATCAGTTTGATTTTACAACCCCACTGACAAGCTGCAATATAAGTCGAAATATGTAAAAGCACAAAGCTTAAAGTTTCATGTAAAATTGGTGAAATATGTAAAAAAAAAAATATATATATATATATATATATATATATATATACTGTATAATACACCCTATCTCGCAATGTTAAAGAAAGTGATAACAGTAACTAATAAGTCTGTATACAGCCCAAGTTCTTCCAACAAATTTCAAAAACGGACAGGGGTGAAAACATGATCTCATTGTCGGGGGTAACAAAACCCTTTTTTTGCCGAAGTTGGATTTGACATTATCCCCTACTAGATATTTGAATCCTAATTTTGCAGTGCTTTGGAAACTGCGTGGTTATACTTGTACATGTGTGCACCTACAAGCGCTCTTACATTCAGTATTTTGGCCCGCATCTGTGTCCGAGTGTGTGTGTGTGTGTGTGTGTGTGTGTGTGTGTGTGTGTGTGTGTGTGTGTGTGTGTGTGTGTGTGTGTGTTTGTGTGTGTGTGTTTGTGTGTGTGTGTGTGTGTGTGTGTGTGTGTGTGTGTGTGTGTGTGTGTGTGTGTGTGTGTGTGTGTGTGTGTGTGTGTGTGTGTATGTGTGTGTGTGTGTGTGTGTGTGTGTGCGTGCGTGCGTGCGTGCGTGCGTGCGTGCGTGCGTGCGTGCGTGCGTGCGTGCGTGCGTGCGTGTGTGTGTGTTTGCATCGCCCAGCGTAGCTATGTGTCAGCGACTGTGTGAATAGGCGAGGTGGGTGGGTGGGGCTATGAGGGGTCGGGTATTGGGGGAGAGGTGGTCGCTCTATTTTGGCTGAGGTAATCCATCCATTGTGTTGAACTTCTTCATCTGTATCAGTTCATTGAAAACACACCGGCCCTGTGGAGTGAAACTGAGCCTGCCCGGCCCTTTTTCTGAACAGGGAGTGAGTGAGCGAGAGAGAAGAGGTTTGGGGGGGGGGGTCCAAAAAGGGAGACTTGGGGGTGGGTGTGGGGGTGTAGTGGACCATGGGAAAGACACAATCTCTGGCCCTCATAGCACTTGTTCCACCCCACTTCACCCACACACCCACCCTGTGTGTGCCACTTGTCAGTGACCCCTGCAACCCCCTTCCCATTCTCCCCGAGCCTTTGAGCCTCGTCTCTTTCTCTGGGCTGCAGATGTGTGTTAGACGCCGTCAACCCCCCCCCCCCCCCCCCCCCCCCCCCCCCACCCACACACACACACACACACCCCCCCACCTCCTCTTCCTCCACCTCCCAAGGCCTGCGTAGACCTCCACACTCTCGGCCCCTCTGCCTCTACCTCTCACGCCCAGGAAAAGGTGAAGCGTGGTGGGGCAGAGGCTGCGGCCGGGGGAATAACACAGAGGATCCCTTGTCTTTGTGGTGGCACAAAGGGGAAGCGGGGCTGGGGAAAACAGAGGGGGAAAAAATAGAAATAATAATACGTCTCTGTGATTATTTGTGGTTATTGTGCACATACACATGTTCTGGCTTTGTGTCTTAAGTACACTGTGTACACGTCTCGTCTGTCGGGCTGTGGGAGGAAGAAGGGGCGGGGGGGGTTATTGCAACATGCCCCCTCAGTGACGGAATAGTAATTGGTCTGAGGGCGTCCGCTCCCTTTGCCACCACGCGACGATGTAAGCTTTCATTACAGCATACAGCAACAAATAAATAAATAAATACTCACGAAAATGAATCATTACCACGGCCCATTAGCCCGTCTTCTTTTCAATAATTGAATTTGTCAGCGGTAGCCTTTTTTCAACCACTGGAAGCCACCGTCATAATTCTGATGATGAAGGGCGATCGCTAAACAGCCGCTACAGGAATAACTGTATCCCTTAATCATTCCCCTCCTTCTTCTCCGGCTTGTCAATCACTGCCGTTGATGAACCCGAGTCAGATGACTGAGCGCTAGCGCCGACGTTCCGAGATGGATTTTAATCTGCGATGAGGGTTTCTTATCAATACCATTGATTCATTTGCCAACACGTGGCAATTCGGTAGATGGCTTTAATCTGAAGTAATCATGGCCCGCGTGGCCCCCGTGGCAGTGTTAGTGCCACGCGCGTTCGACATTCAGATATGCAAAGCGTTAAGTAGCATTTGATTCTGTTTTTTGCCCTGTAAAATGTAAAACTAATGCTAATTGCAACGGCGCCAAGGGATTTCTGCATCCCCCGCCCCCCAAACTCATGACACAGCACTTGGCGAAAATGCGAATCTGCATTACAGCATCACCCTGCTTTTTCCTACCTTCTTTATTTTTTCCATGTTAAGCTCGTCTGGAGCTGCAGTGCTACAGAGCAAGCCAGCGCGAGACGTCTGAGGGAGGAGGGGAAAAAGAGAGGCAGCCAGCAGGGGGAGGTAAGACAAAAGGAAAAGTAAAGGAGAGCAAGAGAGCACGGGGACGGAGCATGAGGAAGGATGCGAGAGCGAAAAGAAGACGGAGGGGGGAAGGTTGAAGGAGGGATGGGGGTCTCTCTGCTGGAGCCCTTATCGATCTCATTGGTTTTGGGTCATATATTACAAGCGTGCCCCGGCTGAGTGGCGGCCAGGGCCAGACGTCCCCCAGTTTGGGCGGCCCGGGGAGAGGGGGGCAAGCATGGCGGCGGGGGTTTTGGCCTTTTCCTGTGTCCAGCTGTGTCCTCTGTAGGGGAGTACAGTACTGTATGTTGTCGCTGACTGGCAGGGGGAAATGTGTCCTAATGTACTTTCACACCCCAGAGAGAGGAGCGAGAAAGAGGAGGTGGGGGGGGGGGGGCTGCTTACTCGCATGACCCATGTACAGTAGAGCTTCCTAAAAAAATGCGTTATATACTATATTGTAAGGGAGTATAGTCAATATTTCAGAATGCAGGCGATTCTGTCTGCTTAGTCGTTTGGTTGATTGACTACAATTGAGTTATATAGTCTGATCCTTTTAATACGTTTTATATGCTTTCATATAGTTTACACTGTCTCTCAGTTTGTATTTGTGAGTGTTCACAAGCCACGAATGAGCAAATATTATATCCACTCGGTTAATTCAGACCAGGAATATTCTCTCTTGTGATTTTGGTAAAAAAAAGAAAATTTGACTGCCATTTGACAAGCTTCGCCTGGATTCGAGCTGCGTTCACCCCTAAGCGGTGTGTTGGCAGTTATGGAGAGACAACATATCACTTAACTATTGTTTCATTATCTCAGAGTTTCAAGATCACAGTCTATTTTCAGGGTGTGACCCCCCCCCCCCCCACAGAAGGGCTGTGAAGTTTTCCCTTCGCAAAAAAAAAGGCAAATGTGTGCAGTAGTAGACATACGTGCTATGATTCTGCTTTCACCGTGCAACAGACCATACTGTGCTCTCGTTGCCTCTCGAGCTGTGAAACAAATGCCACATTGGACATGAAATGGAGCTTGTTTTTTTATTCAACAGGGTTCATCAAATCCTCGGTAGACGTCTCATCTCTTAAAGATTCATCTCCTCAGTTTTTTCGATGATTGCCTACAGGTCCCGCGGGTCAACGTCGAATTCGAAAAATCTCTAATACTGGTGTTTTGTGAAGTCTGATGCCCCTCTTCTTTCTCTTCCCACTTTTCTGCACACACACACACACAAAACGAGAACGGGTGGAATTTCTTTTCTCTGCGTAAAAAAAAAAACGAGCCACTCGCTGTTATTAGTTACTGAGACCATAAATCCTCAGTCTGGCTTTTTAAAAGTATCCTCTTCTTTCCTCTTTCTTTTTTTTTTTATTTCCCCACAAGCCCGCTGTACCAGCCTTGGATGTTTTCACACCAGCACAAGTATTGCTTTACATTTCTGCTCAGCTGTCAATCACCTGACACCCACAGGAAGAAACTGAAGTCTCCTCCAGGAGAGGGAAGCTTCAGAAACATGCTGCTTTACAAACTGTTACTGTCACATTCGGGTCTTTTTTTTTTCATCGAGAAAGGCTTTTTGTTAGATGGGACAGCAGTAACTTTCAGGTTAGATTTCAAACCAGACAGCGTAAAAAACCCAACAATTCAAACCCATAGAGTCAGTTAGCCCTGAAGGATTTTTCAGCAAATAACATGCGTGTGTGTGTGTGTGTGTGTGTGTGTGTGTGTGTGTGTGTGTGTAGGTGAGTCATGCTCTGCGGCTTGAGTGAAAGGTGTTAGCGATGACGGCGGAGCACAGATCAGGGTAAGTGTCCAAGGGCCCTCCAGTTTGCCCCGTCGCCCTGAGCTGCCTCTGTGCGTGCACGAGGCTCATTTCTCAGAGACGAGGAGGAGGACGAAAGGAGACGAAAAAAAGAAAAAGCGGCAAAAAAATAAAGGATGTAAGGGTCTGAGGGGGATGAAGGAAGGAGAGGAGAGGTCCGAGAGGGCGAGAGAGAGAGAGGTGAAGGAGAGGGGGGGGGGGGGGCCGAGGGATCCGCAGCTGCCCCCCCCGCCCCTTCCTCTTCGGCGGCTCCTCCGGTGAAAAGGGCCCTGAGTGGCGAGCGGATCCATTTCAGTGCGGAAACCCCGCACACACACAAAGCTCTGAAAGCTGCTCTTATGCCACGTCTCGGTATCTCTTACCTGTTAGCCCGATTAATTATTCCCCCAAGTACAGGAGCCAGGGTAAGGGGAGACGCCGCGGATGGGCCGGCAAGATTACGGGCCCTGCGCTCTCGACTGAACGAGAGAGAGAGAGAGAGAGAGAGAGAGAGGGTCCACATAAAAGAAAGAGCTGGGGTGGTGGGGGGAGAAGGGGAGAGCGCTCTGTTGTCTCTCCTTTGTCCTCTCAGCCTACAGTAAGAGCCTTCAATCTCCAGCGGCCAATGTACTAGAAAGTTACTCTTACAACGTACCCGCACTTTCTTAGTCACAGCAGAGTGGGTTGAAAGAGCCGGTGGCGTAGTTAATAACAAATTTTTTCCTTCTTTTTTTGTGTGTCAATCCATCAGCTCAAGCGACGGCGTGCAGGAGACGTGAACGACCCCTTATCCCTTCGGTGGGAACAAGAAAAAAGTAAGAAAGAAAAGTGAATCTAGGTCGTTTCCTCTGCTGGGGTCGCGCACCCTGGCAGCATATCGTTGTGGATGCCGCTAGGAAAAACGCCAGACATGGTGACCAGGCACTCACCGCATCCCCAGATTGTCGTGTTAGTGTGATGCTGGTCAGCTGATTTTTACTTTGTATTTAATACACAAAAAAAACAAAAACCTGAAGACTAAAAGTATCATAGATCTACACAAATCTGGCCCCAGCGTGTCTCTCCGCAACTTCTTGACGACATCCGTTCCCCCCCTCAGATCTGAGCGTCCAATCGCCTTCTCGTGAAACGAGCACTTCCTGGTTATGCAGAGCAGGGGGGTTTCCATGGCTATCAATCAGCCAATGGCCGGGTGGCTCTTCCAGAGCGGCGCGTCGAGAGAGCCGGGGGTCTCTAGGGCGGCCTGTCTTTTTTAAACAAGGCCAGGCACTTCACAGACAGGGAGAGGGCCAATTAATTCTGCCGGGGGCCAACGCTCCCAGGTTAGCATTTGCTTATAGTGATAAATTGGCGCTTTGTATCCTCGGTAAACTACCTCGGCTCCCCGTGTTTTGGCCGGCTTAGCGGGTCCTGGAGAGATGTCACGGGGGTTCAGGCTGATTACTCGGGTGCGCCTCGTCCTTTTTTTTTATTCACGGGGTCACTGCACTGCCTGCCTGTGTGAAATTAATTAAAAGCTGGCCGGGGTGAGCGTCTGCGCCGATTCCGGCCTCGCCGCTAACATCTGCTGCGGAGGAAAACGACGGAGCATCAGTGTGAACTCGAAGCGAAGGGGGAGAACCGTGGTATTTACGGCATCGCTATGGCGGAATTCTTACTTTGTACATGAGTTTGTTCACATAAAGAGAGAACAAATATTTGAAGAGAAAGACATTTAATTTCATTTTGCCAAAATGAAATCACAAAAAAAAAAGGATATTGACTTCATATAAAAGGAAAAACATGCAGCAGTCGCTCAGCTTTCCCCCCGCGGCACTTGATGACTCTGTCAGTAACGATCATCCCGCATCTTGATGTGAACAGTGTGCATCTTCATCCGTTGTACTTCCTGCTCCCAATTCCACTTTTCATAAAGCTACCGTGACTAGGAGTAGCCCCTGGTGACTCGCCTCGCGCGGCCATGTGGTCTGAATTTAGCCATCCTTTATCTTGCTCTCCCATCCGGCTTCCTTTCCTTTCCTCTCAGTCTCCGCTAAGTGGTTGCACACATACATGTGTCTTCGGAGTCCTAGCGAAGGAGCGATACCGCAGACCCAGAGGAGGAGGATATTATATTTACTCATTATTTAAATACTTTTTAAAAAATGTTTTGCTTCCCAGTGACTCATTATTTCAGTATAGCAACCTTGCAGAATTCCCCTTTAAAAATCTCCCCCCAAGGTGAGAAAGGGGTGAAAATGTTTCTTTCTTTTCATCCGAAGCGGCGTGAACGAAAGTCACGGCCAATTTCCCTTTTAACGTGGACACGGGGAGAAAAAAAAAAACAACAAGTACTAAAGCAGCAAAACAGCCTTCAGTTGCCAGAGCGGGATCTTTGATTTTGGCATATCAAAGGGGAGCACGATCCCAGGGTTGCCGTGGCTCCCAAGGTCGGAACACACACATCTAGTTTGCCTGAATCTGGTTGGCTGGCTGTTGAGTGCTGCTGCACCTTTGCTTAAGGGGAAAAAAAAAGGCCTCCATTAGAGTATAGGTAGTAAATGTATTTTCCACTAAACAAATAATCAAAGCGTGTAAAACGGTGTTTCAGGGGCATGTTGGTTATTGTAAATTATGATGAAATAGCTTGTAATCCCTTAACTACCTTTTATTTGTTTATCACGTTGTTGTAAATTGAATTTTCACCAAGGACTCGGGTGAAATGGTGCAAATGTGAAGTGGGCTACACCGCCATTGATGAAACGGGTGCACGTGTTGTTGTAAGGATTAGACGTTTGAAGTTTTTAGGTTCTTTGTGTCAAAATGTTCATTTACATTTTGCAAAAAACCTGAGTACCGATGTTTTGAAATGAGCTTTTCCAACACCACTTAATTGTGCGAACACATCCACGGTGACTAAATGACGAATATTCACGGAAAGCAGTTTTATTTTCTAACAGTCTAACCCCTTTGCCTCCCTGTGCGGGCAACGCGTTACGTTCAGCCGACTGGTTTTATCAGAGCTCGTCTGGGACGCGAGCCGTGCGGGATGGAGGCGGCCCCGCCGATCCTCCGGCAGACTGGAAGAGAGAAAGGTTTCCCCAATCATGGAGAGTGAGGGGGTTGAGGGATGCCGAGAATGTCACCAAACAGTAGACCCCTCCCCATTTCCCACCTCCTCCTGCCATTATATTTACCTAAATTATCTCCAAATGTCACAGAGAGTAAAACCGGTAGCACAGGGAGAATTTATCAAGGGGGGGGGGGGGGTTACGAGGTGCCTAATGGAGGCATGTAAACCAGCGGAAGTGACTTTAGCTCAATGTAAGATGTGTTTATCACCCATGGAGCGGCTGCTTCTGATGTTGAAATGTGTAATGGAAATGTGTGAAATAAATGCAAGCAGTTGGTCCTCCTAAAAGACTGGATGTAGACTCCGGGTCAAGAAAGTGAAGCCAATGGAGACAAGCTCGAAGACTGTAATTTCTCGGGGTTTCTATTGAAGTCCTTTCCTAAAGAGTTTATGATCTCAGTCTTCGTCAATACAATGTGAAGTTGTAAAAACATGGTCCCATTTGGATTAAAATAGACTATAAAGCACGCCATGCATTGGGGGGGGGGGGGGGGGGGGGGGGGTGTGTGGATACCGTGGTGGTTGACAACCAGTAGCTTCCAATGGGTGCAGGTCACAGTTGTAGGTGGACGTGCATGTGTCCTCCATCTCTCAGTCAGGCCCGCCCACCCTCTCTGCTCCTCCCAATTATGGTTACTTGTGGTGATGTCACGATTGGGTTGCCACTTCATCCTCCCCAGATATACCAGATATTAGATGTCAGTGTATGTCGTCCTATCGTTTTTATCCACAATGGTCCAATTATTACATGATATCACAAAATATTCATTATTCTCAGCTTTCACAAAGAGTCAGAAAAGAGCCGTTAAATCTCATATAGCTCCTCTCCTCTGTGCCGTCATTACTGTATTGAGCCACACCCCTGCACACTAAGATAGATAGATAGATAGATACTTTATTCATCCCAAGCTGGGAAATTCTGGTGTAGCAGCAGCATGTTTCACACAGCACACATTACAAATATATGCATGACAATATATACACAAATAAATTTAAAATATACGAATTGCAAAAAATATAGAGAATAAGAACAATAACATTTTAAGAATTTACATGAAGTATTAACAGTGGAAATAGTGCAAATGTGCCGGGATTTATGTTTACTGTTTGGCTTAAACAAAGTCTATCTGTCAGCCAGAGGTGAGGTGTTATAAAGTGTTATGGCTTGTGGCAGGAAAGATTTCCTGTAACGTTCTTTGTAACAGCGAAGCTGAATCAGTCTATTGGAGAAGGAGCTCCGCTGTCTGTCCAGTGTGAGGTGGAGAGGATGGTCCGGGTCATCCATGATGAACAACAGTTTGTTCATAGTCCTCCTCTCCACCACTGCTTCAAATGCGTCCATCTTGCAGCCTATTAGGGAGCCAGCTTTCTTGATCAGTTTGTTCAATCTGTTCGTGTCGCTGGCTCCGATGCTGCTCCCCCCAGCAGACCACAGTGAAGAACAGTACGCTGGCAACAACAGACTGATAGAACATTTTTCCAACATCCTGCTGCACACATTAAGTGACATGTATTCCTTCCCTCACTCGGGTGCTGCAGTTTATTTCAAGCCGACTCCATGAACATCATTGTGCGACTGTAAATACTAGCTCACCACATGAGCCCCTGAAAATAGGCCCCAGCAAATAGAGTGAAATTTTATTTCTGCAGTCCAATATTACAAATCACACATTTGCATCGAGGGGTTTAAATGGCTCGGCAGCAATATGACCCCCTTTTGTACAAAGAGTATACAACCTTCAAACAGTGCACATGTATTTTTACTCCAGTATAAGCAGGCGTTGCTAAAAACGACAGCACCAAAGTGTTTAAGTATAATTTAGACTCAAATCAGTTTATATCATACCGATTTGATTCACATCTTCAGTAGGAACCAATGTGATAGGAGCTGAGAGAATTGGGAGATGGACGAACACCTGGAATTGTTGAATGTCACAAGGCTAATCCTTTTTATCCCTGTTGGCACTGACTCACATACATACATAGAGGAAGTAACTGCATATCTTAACCGATTTTCATTGTATTTTTCTGAGGAAACGTAATACTTTTCTTTGGATCACGTGTCATGTTAAATGAATGATTCATGCACGTGTCGAGGGAGCTTTAAGTACATCACACAGTCAGCATGTTTTCCTCTGTTGGCTTGGCTCATTTTAACTGCAGTTCTATGGAATGTGACGCTGTGAATTGTGGGGAAAAAAATGAGATGTTTGTCAGTTTTTTTGCATGATCTGGAATATCAGGTGGTTGAACTGTGGGAATTTGACGGATCTTTCCCGAAAGGCCACACACACAGACACACACACCTGGTGGTTATTGGTTCAGACAGCAGACATTTCATATTGATGCCTCCCTCCCTCCCAAAAAAAAAAAAGAAAAAGAAAAACCTCAGCAGCACCCCGAGCTCTGGCTTTTGTGGACTCTTTTTTTTTTTTTACAACACTCAAATTGTCAATCGAGTCAGTGGCCTGGACAAGCTCTTTCTTTGTGACGCCGGGGCTTTAGAATGGTGCCAACCAAGCAGCATGGACGAAGGATTTGAAAAAGGCACAATGAGGTGGAAGAAGAAAAAGAAGAAAAAAAAAGATCCTAAGGCTACCTGGGAAACAAAACCAGGGGCAGGCGAGAAAATGTCGAAGAAAGAAAAAAAATGGTGAGGGAGGAAGGAGAAAGGGGGGGAAAAAAGTATCACAGACTGACCCTCCCTCCTCTCTATTCCCCAGCCAATTCCGAGTCCTCGGATTGAGCGGCAGGCCTTTTTCTGGTCTTCAGAGCAGTGAGGGAGAGAAAGGAAGGGACCGAAAAACAAGAGAGAAAGTGAGAGCCCATCCAAAAGAGGGGGGAGAACAAGAGAGAAGAGAGTGGCAAGGGGGGGAGGGATGGAGGGGGCGCGACTTGAATCGTTGTCATCAGCTCCGTCACGTTGAATAGGCCTAATGAATGCAAGTGAGTGTTGAGGAGCCGCGGCCGGCTCCATCAAGGCAGGTAATACCGCCCAGATTTAATTGGGACCAGGTATTGCGAGGGCTGTATTACTTTAATTGGGTAGGGATTCTCTAAATGGAAAAGACAAAGTATAATGGCCAAATTGTGGCGCACAATAGCACTTAGCCCGGGATTGTATGTATTTGCTAATCTGCCCTGGAATGAGGCAATTCTGAACAATTTTCTCAGCGACAAAAAAAACCCCAGCTGCAGAGAACTAGTCCCCCTCTCCTTTTTTTTTTGTTCTCCCCTGGGAAAATGTAAGATTGAAACAGAAAATACCTTCACCCAGGCAATCATTTGCCACGTGTGGAAAGCGGATACAAGCAGTGAGTGGTAAAGAAAGAAAGAAAAAAGAAAAGCAAGGGAGAGAAAGGGGAATCTTTGCATTGGGGAGGGGGAGAATTGAAGGCAAAAGGAGATAAAGCGGGGGCTCAAAGTGGGGGCCTGTCACGGTCGCCAACGGGAGAATAAAGTGATGACATTTACAGTGACAGATGAGACTGCGAGGGAAAACTGCCCACTATTTAGAGGGAGGAATCTGATATTTAACAGACATGACCTCTGATAATTAACGGTGGACATGTATTTAGTGGTGGGCCTTGTCATTATTAATGACAGGCTCAGATACTCATACCCCCCCCCCCCCGCCCCCCAAGGATGCCAGGATCTTGGGATGCGGGCACTGCGAGGAAAGCCGATGCCAGTTGTGGGAAAACACAGCAAGTGTACTACCCCTGCAATTGCTGTGGACAGGAAGTGCTCAGCAGCATGGCCGCCACATCCTCCCGGCTTGCGCTGCGCCGGGGTCGCGCTCATCCTCGTGTATCTCATCGCCGAGGGGAATGGAGGAAAGGGGAGAGACGGCAGACGAAGTCGAAGCCATGTTCGCATCGAAAAGAAAGAAGTCACTCCTTTATCTTTCTTGTTTTTTCTTCTGCTCCCACTTTCTTGCAGGGATTGGGGAGGGGGGGGGGGGGGCAGGGGGAGCTAAGTTGTACCGTAATTGTGTCGGTGAAGTGAGAATGATTGCTTCTTATTGTCCATTGTCCCCACAGGTTAGCGCGAGGAAGGTATTGTGTATCCTCGCGGCGGAGAGGGAGAGAGGGTGGGGGCCGGACAAAGCCTCGCGGTGACCTCTCCTTCAGCCGAGGTGGGTTTTGTATTTAGCCTGAAAGCAGACTAAGATATGAGATAACAGCGGCCGGACCGCCGTGCCCCGCTAAAAGGACGCTGATGGGATGGCCGCTGACCCGCAATGCGGAACGTTCGTTCCACTCGAGGCACACATGCTCGCCTTCACACAGACTCAAAGTTTCTTAGGACGGATTTCACCGGGTCCAAACTGTAATGACTATATCTCGTATTCAGGATTGTAACAAGGAAAAAAACAAAAAAAAACAACAACAGCAGTATTGTCCCAAGGAAGCAAACCTTGGCATATTGTTTGAAGGCTAAATTGCTCCCTGCGAAATGCACCCTCTGCTTTATTGCAGGCGTCTCACCCATTAAATGTGTGGGTATTGTGCATGGATTACAATGGCTAAGAGGAACCCAGGGACAGCTTAACCGCTCGGAGAGACTGAGAGGGAGAGTCTATAAAAAGCCACCGAGAAGTGGCTGGGGTTTTTTCTTTCTCTTTATTTTTGGAAGGGGAGACGCACGCTTTGCTTTCCCCACCTGGTGCGGAGAGGAGAAGGGTTTTTTGGGTGGAAGAACTCATTGTCATGAATATTGCATGTGGAGGCGAGGAGGCGGGGGGAAGTAGCCAACTCCAGAATAGAACATTCCAGTACATTAGATTACACTACAGCGATTCCTTGGGGTGGGACACACACACACACACACACACACACACACACACTCTTGATTAACTTGTACCAAGTGTGTCTATCAATTAGTTACACTGTGCAGTGGGTAATCCATCGGTATCGGAATGACTTAGTAATGATATGTAATTAAAAGATGAATGAATATGTTGCTCGCGTTTAATACAAATTGGATCGAGAGCACACTTTGAAAAGCCACCGGACTCATATTACAATTCATTAGATCCGTGTGGCAATGCATCAGTCCCTAATTTTTACCTGCCAGTCTGATTTACCAACTTCAAACAACCTCCGAGCCATTTTCAGTGATGGAGTATCTCCCTTTTTTTTCTCCATTCCACTGATTATGAAATTAAGAAACTATCATCTCAGCAGTTGCGTTACTACACAGCTACCAGAGTCTCATTCGGTGGGTTGATTAACAAAAGTCCAGCTTTTTTTTTTGCAGTTTTATAGATTTTTGTTGAAGATGATTTCTTGGGGCCCTGTGATAGGCTGGCGACCTGTCCAGGGTGTACCCCGCCTCTTGCCCAATGTTAGCTGGGATTGGCTCCAGCGACCCCCCGCGACCCTTAAATGGATAAAGCGGTAGACGATGAATGAATGAATGAATGATTTCTTGGGGGCACAAGCAAACGGCATTGGCCTGTTGACCCTGACATAAAACTAACTATTCCCCTGTTTGCCAAGTTGTCAATCACTTTGCCTGTGAGGCTTTCAATGAAACTATCACATGAGAACCACAGATATATTATCTTCTGCATATACAAAACATATGTCTAGTCTCCAAACCGAGACTCAACACCAAATACCCCTAAGTAAAGACAATGCTGAAGAAACTGATAAAAGACTAGAATGGCACTCAGGAGAACACGTACCTTGGCCGAAGCGCAAGAGTCCCCTTAAAATTCAATTGAACTCCCCCAAATAGGTAGATATCAGTCCCCTAAATATAGTACGCATCATCTTTGATGGATCAACATGATCCATGAATTATACCCTGGGAAACCGGTGAAATCGCCAAAAAATTGCCAAAAATGTCCGAAATATCACATCGGATCCACCCATTTGTCCGGATCCGGGCCACAATGGAATGGGTTCTTTCTTGGCCCACGTGTCCCTTCCTTCCGCAAAGTTTAGTGGAAATCCATTTTGTACAAACCGGACAAACAAACAAACCAACAAACCAACCAACAAAAAAAATGGAGAGGTAAAAACAACTGCTTGCATGCAGCGATATATTGTAAACCCCAGTAAAAGTGCAGTGCCTGTTCTTAACATGAATTTGCATTACCTTATGAAAGTGCTGTGCGAATGCTGATTGGCTGAAAAGCGGTGATGTCGCCGGAAGAGTGCAGTGCTACAGACTGGAATTCCAGTATGATGGGCGCAAAATAGAGTTTTCCATTGCGGCGCATTAATGCAGAATTAACCTGTCCGC
Source organism: Scophthalmus maximus (assembly GCF_022379125.1). Classification (NCBI taxonomy): domain Eukaryota; kingdom Metazoa; phylum Chordata; class Actinopteri; order Pleuronectiformes; family Scophthalmidae; genus Scophthalmus; species Scophthalmus maximus. The sequence goes on along the minus strand of NC_061515.1, from coordinate 22,803,989 downwards.
AGGCAACGGGTCAAAAATAAGTCGTTCTTCCCACACTGCATCTTGTACAGTCTGTGTGAGCTGGAGATGGAACTTGGTAAACACTCAGTTCTCAGCGTGCGGGCACACAGACAGATGTATGGACACATTGATGAAAATTAGCACTTTGAGATCGCTTTTAGCAATGAAAAGTGCTCTATAAATTAAATGTATTATTATTATTATTATTATTATTATTACATCTCCCTTTTGCTTGAGTTCCAAAGCTTTTGCATTTTTCACAAGTCTCCCTTTCGCCATCCGCATTCCCACATGTCGCTCCCTCTCGACACATGTTGCGTTCGGTGCCTTCTTTACAAACCAGGCATTTGACACGTTTAATGAACATTATTTGGCACCTGGCACGGGGACAATCTGCCGTACAGATGTGCGTTATTCGAGCGCCGCTGCCGCTTCTGCTCGCAGCTTCTGTTTGGACCGAAGTTTCAAAAGGTGCTATATTTTTTTTTTGAGGGAGTTGTATTTTTAACACGCCATCATCACACGATCAAAAAGCTGAAGATGTGAGAGCAGTGGCTGGAGGAAAACAGGTACTGTATCAGATCCATTGGGTTGGAATTGTAATTAACTGCAAAAGAGCCTGATACTTCAAAATGCAACCGAGGCAGCACTTTGAAATTTTCACTTTCTTATATATAAAAAAGAAAACAGCAATCTTTTCTGTTGATTATCCACTTTAAAAAACAAAAATACTAAACTATTTATTCAATTCATCTTTAAAACGACAAATCATTTTCCCTTTCAGCGCACATATTTTTAACTGATATCAATGTCTGATTGAAGCAACAGAAAAACATGTCAACAACACGACAGACCTCGGTTGTCCTACTTTGTGGCTCCGTTTTTCCAATTAAGGATAATGCGAGCTACGCTTTGGGTGGATGGTTGTGGTGGTTTGGCGGGGGCGGAGGGGTTGCTGCCGTAGTAATTTGTTTTGTCTGGTGGAGGCACGTTGTGTTGATGAGGATGGGGGGCCCCTGTATGATCCCAGAGGTCTCAGGGCCCCAGGTGGCGGTAACATACCCACATCCTCCTGATAGTGTGAGCCCACGGAGGGCCTCCACCGGTAGTCCTGAGAGTCAGATAAAACACACACACACACACACACACACACATATAGACACCCGCCACTGGCCGACAATGTTTCCCTTCACTCACAGTTACAACATTTTCAGTGACAAGTCAGGCAGGTATATCCTTTCCTCTGCAACCTGGACCACTTTCCTCTCAATCGGGCCCCTCTCTGTACAGCAGCTTGTCTCGGCCCGGGCCCGGTGTCAGTTATTTTTGACGGTAGCGGGGGAGAACTGAGGCCGACGTGGGTTTTTTTTTTCCGGCCGAAACCCTTCCCCCGCGGTCGAGTCTGCCGGGGGGGGGGGCTCCGCGCTGATGAGAACTGACAGCCAAGGTAGATCCACGGGGCGCGATAGAAGTCAACGGAGGATTTCTCCGCTTCTCAAAGGGTTTCGTCAGTGGAGGATTTCTGGGCACCTCAAAGTGTTACATCACTTCCACTGCAGTGATTTACAGTAACAAAGTGTAGTTGCCTGTGGAGAGAGGTATGACTCCTGAAAATACCACCGCCTTTTGTCCGCTAAAGGTAATGTTTTTTGTGTTGTATTAAACACAGTTTGTGCAGTTGGGATGGCAGGTTAATCACCTAGTTGTGTCTGGCACTACACGCTGTAAAAAAAAAAAAAATATCTGACATATTGTCCCCTTTATTGTTCATGAAAATGAAAATAAATCACTGTATTGTAAAGAACCTTTACCTGCACTTTCTTACAAAGTAAAAAAGACTTCTCCATACCCCCTTTAGTTTTTAGCTCTTAGTTTATTTACTCTCCCCCCCTCTGCCCCTCTTCTGCACCAGCGAGGGAATGAAATCATCTGGGTTATGTCCAGAGAGGATAATCAGACGCATGTTTGTATACATTTCAGCAAGCGCGCCCGGCCGTGCACGTTTCACAGCTCGTTGGTTTTCCATCCTTGTGTTGTTACGTGAGTCACTGCGGCGAAATGTACTGCATGTGAGCAATTTTGGGGGGGGGGGGAATAAGTGGGAGTTGGTGACTGGAAGATTGTCGGTTAAAAACCTGTTGAGACGCCTCTGAGCAAGGCACACTGTCTGGTCGAGGGAGGGGCTTCGCTGTTGAAAGTTCCTGTGAGCTGTCAGTCTGCGGCGGCAGAGGCAGGGATGAGGTAGTGGACAGCAGTGGAGGCCTGTGATGAAACAATATGTGTGTGTGTGTGTGTGTGTGTGCGTGTGTGTGTGTGTGTGTGTGTGTGTTTGGGCTGGGGTGGTAGCCGGCAGCAAGGTTAATGCAGAAATCCGTTCACACGCGGGCGCCCTGGTTTGTCTTTGTCTGTCTGTCTCAAAGACGTAGATGAAAAGACACACAGACACACGGACACGGACACAAACACACACACACACACACACACACACATGCAAACCATGGGTTCAAAGCTAAATGCTTTCATTTGAAGTGAAGGCCAGGCAGACGTCATTAGGCCGGACATTCAGTATCAGTTGTGTGAAGCCTCGGATCAGATTTAGTGCAAGTTTTGTCGTACAGAATGTACATGTTGAAGACAACACTGCTCAGTTGGCAGCACTACCATGCCAAACCAATTAAAGAAAGTTTGACATCTTCTATTCCGCATTAAAATGCCACTATGAAAGCTGTTACCATATGTAGCTGACAGACACCGTGTGCTTATTGTGGCACGTTCTCGACACGCAAGCATTTTGTCACGAGGTTACAGACAGGATATAGATTTATTTTCTTTTTTCCCCCCAGCGCGTGGAAAGACTGTCTAATGTGTACAACGGGAGATCCTTCAGCAAAGTGATTTCCATCATCCCTTCTCGTTGCTGCTAACAGCCTGTTCATTGTGAAGTCTGCGCGCCCGCTCGGAGATGACACAGTCCTGATTGTCCCTGTGATTTGTGATATCATCGCTCTCGACGTCTCATCCCGCAACCTCTCTCCTCTCTCCTCACTCCTGCTCTGTTTGCGGGTAAATGTTTTGTGTGTGTGTGTGTGTGTGTGTGTGTGTGTGTGTGGATGGTGGGCTTTGAGAGAAAACACCAAACACAGCTGGTGGTGATATATGCCAGTATGTATTTCTGGATTCAATTAGTTGAATGTACATCCCTCCTATTTCAGTGGATGCTGCAGGAGATGACGTGCGGATAGCGTGACATCACATCTACAGTGTTTAGATTGTCGTGTTGCGGTGTCGAGGCCTCACACTCGCACAAGCCCCCGTGACAACGTGTTCCACTGCAATCGAGTCTTTTCAATGAAATCACTACCATCAGTAGGTGTGCAAACCACAAAGTCATCCCATCGACCAACTGCAAACCTGCCTGACGGTGCTGATATTTCGCAGAATCAAAGATCTGCAGGGTCAATGCTGGTGAGATCTTTGTTAACTGTGTCAGAAAACGTACGGAGGTCAGGTGGGTCCAAATCTTTTTCTTTTCTTTTTTCTGCAGACTGCGGAATAAACCGGAGCACAACCCACATATGTAAGCCTGATGCAGAAAGAAATACGGAGGAAGATGAGAAAGTAAAGTGTCTCGTCAGGACAGGGTAGTACTTGGTAAGGTCAGAAGGTCCAAATCCTTTTATTTCTTCATTTTTGGACCGTATCACCCAGGGTAAACCCACACATGTAACCTTAAAACAGCAAGGGATACAAGCAATGATTAGTAAGAAAAGAGAAATGTTTTGGGGGGAAAAGCGCTCGTATTTTTCACCTTCATGTCTCTGGTTTGTTGTACTATGCTGTAGTTATTGCTCCCAGTTATTCACCTTAAACTGAGCATTTATTATGTCAGCCTCTTTTCGGGCTAAGAAAACTTGATTTAGGCATATTCCTGAAATTTCCCGGAGGCCCTGTCACGTGAGGACGCAACCTTTTCCCGCCGGCCCCCTGGTATGGGTTTCCAGGAAAACGCCCGACTGAGCCCACGTAAACACACAGCCGTTTAAAAGCTGTGTGTTCACTGTGCAACCTTGGCCTTTTTGTGTGTCTTGTTTATATGGCCCTTTTAGTGTGATTTGTGTCCTTTCACGGACGCTCCTTCCGAGGCGATCAATCTCCCCACGAAGCCTTTTATTTAACCATTGGCTTGCATTATGAAAAAAAGTGTATTCATTATAATAAGAGCCGGCCGGCTGTCTTTCACGTCACTGGAACGGATCAAACCGGGATATTTATCGATCGCTCGGCACGGAACAAAGCTTTTTTGCCCGAAAGACGATCCTCGGTGACCTTGACTGCTGCAGAGGTTATGTGCGTTATGATGGAAGCGCTGATGGCGATCGTACGTGTCAGGCAGCAAACGGAGGGGCTTCGCTTGTTGTCGCCGGCTCATCAGTGATGACACGGTGACGTATCGATGTACCCAACCCAACTGCAACCGGCGTTTTTAGTGTCCATCAATGTGTAGGAAAAAGACGTAAAAAGTGGCACGTTTTATAGTTCAGGCTGATATTTTTACGCAGGGCATAAATCCCCGTGGCCGACGTTCATGTTTTCCGTCCATTTGATTGGTATTTTGTAGTAAGAGAGCTCCAACCTCAGCCCGGGGACTGATATTTACAAAACAGATCACACTTTGCCGCACCGCGCAGGCCAGCGTCTTCCAAATCCCGACGAAGTTTACTTAAAGGCCCCGTCTCGTTTGCAATGATTGATTAACGTCACAATTAAAATTCCCCGCGCGAGATTGTTTTGATTAATATTCCCCTCCTTGTCTTGAGGTTCCAAACCACCCATGATGACATGGAAATAAATGAACGCGCGGAATTCTCCGAGACGGAACAACATCTACCCGGGATCTTTTGGCGGGCGAGAGGGGGAGAAGGGGGGGGGTGGAAGCGAGGGAGAGGGAGCACTTCCCATATTTCTGCGGCTGATTGACAAGGCTGACATATGGAATAGTTCACCTATCCCCCAGTGACTGCAAGATGGGGGAGAGTGCAGGGAGAGGCGGGTAAACTCGCCTGCGAGGCTGAGCACATTTCTCTCCCTGTTTTTTCTTTCCTTTTCTTTTCTTTTTTTTTCTTAGATTCAGCGCTTCTGATCAAAAGGACTCATATCTCCCCCTTACTAAATTTAGCACCAGTGGCAATTAGTGGCAGAGTCACACAGCCACTCCAGGAGAGGCTGACAAATGGTACCTTAACAAGTCGGAGATATACGCTGCAGTTTGATGGATTTGTGTGTACAGCTGAGGGGGGGCTTATTGGTGTTTTTCTTTTCCCGTGTGCATGGTACAGTATGTGCTTGTGATACACGTACTGTGTGTGTGCGTGTGTGTGCGTGTGTGTGCGTGTGCGAGTGTGTACAGTTGGCAGAGCGGTGGAAGCACGGTGATCAGCTTCAGCTCTCGATGATTAAAGGAGGCATAATGTATTTTGTGTATGAGTCCGTTTTTTAATCAAGTTGCTAAACCTGTTCTGGGAATTGCACAACATTTGCCTAACATTTTGTGGTTTTAATTTCTGAAATGTGGGGATTCCCCTACTATTCTCTGTGAATTGAGCATCTCTGGGTGGGATTTGGGGAATTTGAAGACGCAAAAAAACGATTGACTGATGATGAAGATGATGATGCATTGTTTTACAGCATGTCTGAACAGAGTGAGGACACGTTTTCTTATTCCCACTGTGGCCATTTCAATTGTTACGTTCAAGCTGGTGAAATATAATTTACAATAAAAAAAATCTTATTTTCTTTGGGAAACATACAGCTTTCTAAATGTAACAACTGTCTGCCAATTGTCATTTTTACAATATGACCCATATTCTTCACATTCTAGATTATAGCATAAAAAAAAACCTCTTCACCAGTGTCCTGATTCATCAGATTAGGTGATTATCAGTGACCAAAAGGCAAATATGGACGACAGACAGCAACCCCCCACATGACCGACTCTGCAGATGATAAAACTCTCACATATCTCTATGACTGCTGATCGGATTCAATATTAGAAACAACAGCAACCGGTCTCTCGAGCTGTTGAGTGCCATAGATGGCAAATTGAATATGAACACCTTGTGAGACATTGTGTATTGTCATCAGTGAAAACACATTGAGAAAAAGAGTCAAGAGCAAAAACTACAGTATGTCCATGACGCCACTCGACGCATCTTCACTGCAACAAGTATGTCCATAAGAATCAGAAAAATAAAATAACTGAGCACCGTTACAGCGTCATGACTACTGCAAATCATATTACCGTCACAGCATTCGGGTCTGATCTGGCCATTAGATATGTGGACACTCTGCCCTAAACAAATCAGATGTGAGACAAAAGGAACCACTTGGAAGGACAGGGAGACAGACAAACACACCGAGAGGCAGACGGTTGAATCACACGCGCGACACAAAGGATACGAATCGACATCACGGCTCATTTGAGTCACTTCCCAGTTAATGCAAAGTTGCAGTGATAGCGACAGAGCGACATCCATTTTAAATTACCAGGACAACCCACGAGGACAAACAGAAGAGCGGGATGGATAGAAAAAAAAAAACAGCAGGGGTTTATTTTCATCATCTTTCCTGGTGCAAATCTTTATATTTTGGCATTTATTCAATATAAACAGGAAATGTACTCATTGCAGCCTCTGGTTCTGTGCGACATGCCCGCGAGTCTGTGCGCCGTGCGACCTGCGCAGAACTTTTAAGAATTGTACTTTGTGGCCGGTGCACAGAGTGAAGTCAATGAACTGCCCTCACATCATCCTCACTTTCCCAGGAGAGCCTACTAGATGCAGGTGCACACACACACACACACACACACACACACACACACGCACGCACACATAAAAGTGGGACCAGTCAAAATGTCTATACACAAAATGGTCTTCACAAAGATATTAGAAAAAGAAAACACACACACACACACACACACACTTTCACACTCTTCACATGGCTAGCCAACCTCCTGAGAGAGAAGGCAACTAACCGTCTCAGTAGAGGAAATGAGCTATCTGCTCCACTTCTTCCTGAGACACACACACACACACACACACACACGCCGTTCCCCCTGACATTTTTAGACTCTCTGTTCTCCTTGCAGATCTTCTATTTGTTTGTATCTGTTCCCACGAATACATGCGTGCACATCTTGTGTTTGTGTGTGTGCGTGTGCGTGTGTGTGGGTGTGTGTGTATCGGAGCACACCGAGCCGTGAGTGAGTTTGACCTTAAGCTTCTCCTCCCCCTTTACAGTGCCAGCTCTTGTGTACATTTCCTGGGCCTAAGATATGAGAGGGGAAAATATCCGCCGACAGCCCATCACAGTTCACGGCTCTTTGTTTATCCATTAATAATTGAGCATAGCTGAAGACAATACAAGGTGTGCTAGTGTCTGCGTGTGTGGGTGTGTGTGCGAGAGAGAGAGAGAAAGAGAGAGAGAGAGAGAGGGAGTGGGTGTATTTAGCTGAAGATCGGAGGTGGGATGGAGAAGGATGTCACTGAGGGAATTTGCACCTCACAGTTTGGGCTAAACTGAAGGTCATCTCCCTGAAGAGAGCCCACAAGACAGACGGAGTGCTCTTGTTTGTTACTGCTAGTATTTGCTATTATGTCCTCTCTGGGGTTATTCGTGGACAGGGGGGGGGGGGGTATAATAACTTAGGAGGAAAACTTAATTTGAAATAGCGCTGTGTGCAAAACCACTATCAAAAGTATGTGCAGTGGGTTGTGGGGTGATTTTGTGGAATGGACTCGAGGAAGAAATGAAACAAAGTAAAAAGACATACGAAGAAAATCATTTTTTGAGAGATACTGGAACGATGAAGGTGAATTTAAAGTGCACCAAAGTAGATTGGTTGATTGGGTTATCTTGAGTTTATTTTGTTTTTTTACACTTCTTGCATATGTTATGAAAACGACTGATTACTGATTATTATTATGATTGTACTATATAGAATAGTGGTAGGGCCAGATAAGCATTTTGCTTTTCCCTCTCTTTTTTTGGACAGATAAAGGCGGTGATGTACATATTTATATATATAAACTGAAACTGGACTTGACCTCATTAGCTTGTTGTGTGTGACACTAGCTAGCGGAGAATTATGGATATCATTTTGTGTTTTGAAATACGATCGGACTGTATTGGCACAGTAGCATCTTTCCCGGGTGCCGCCAACCGATATGTGACATTAGAGAGTTGTACTACAGTCCAGGCCTGAGTTGATTTACTATTTGGAGTTCACATCCAACCCAGAATTTTGTCTTCCTCTCTCTCTCTCGCGCCCCCCCCCCCCCTTCTAATTATGTGGGCCTTTTAGACATCTCTCTCCCCGCAGAGTGCTCGCTGCCAGAACAAAGTAGAAACTGTTTCCCCCATCAGAGCCAGCCCCTGAGTGAGCGTCTCCTGATGTCTCGGCGCACAGAGAGGCGAAGACTTCAGTCCTCTGGGGGCTTTCAGCGGAAAATAAGTCGTACAACCGGGTGGCTCTGACAGGAAAAGGGAGCAAGAACGAAAAGAAAAAGCGAGGGACCGGCAGGAAGGATAGTGTAATGACACAGTGATTGCTGTTTCTCCGTTGATTGCCAGGGAAGCCACCGCTCCATATGTCTTGTCGAGAGTGAGGGGCAGAGTTTGGAGTCAAATTAAAAATGGAAAACCAAGTAATCAGCTGAGGCTGCAACGCCCCGGGAGAGAGAATTCCCTCCTGTGTTGCAGCTCTACCCGTTTCAGACACACGCCGATGAGCGTAGCGCGCTCGGCTTTAGACTCCAAATGTGGGAGGTCAGTGTCTGCACGCAAAAGGAAACGCTTCAGAAGTTCAATACACGTTTGCTGTGCAATACCGTGGCGTCATTCCTATATGGGAATAAACAAATAAGTTGTCAAAATTTACAAGGAAGGTCTAGGTGACAGAAAACTGATCCTTGTTTAGTCATCTGCACATAAATACATGATATGTATTTATATCTAATTTCCTTTACAAGTCAAGAGCAGGGGAATCCTTCCAAACCATCAGCTATATTGCACTCTAAAAGACAATTATTCATTTATTTTACTATCACTGCTGCCCTCCCAATGATGCGAGAACACTTTTTTTCCAGCCTCCATTCGAAACTGAGGTCCAAAACAGGTAGCTGAACGACAGGCGTTAACACCGGGGTAGCATCCTTTTTTTTGATATTCGACTGTTACCCGGCAGCGCAGGCGCGACGCTGAATTCAGATCAGCCTGTAATCGAACAGCAGCGGGTCGCTGCGGTAACGCCCTGTCATCCAGCGGCCGAGTTGCAAATGAGGTCAGAGGGTCAATTATTAAAAGTGGGGCAAAACTTTTCTTTTACGCTACCTATATTCTGCTATTATCACAGATGGACTTTTAGATCATCATATACAGCTTTTGAGTGACGGTAAAATACTTTATTTTTAGTTTTGTTCACAAGTCTCTTGTTTTGCTTCGGGATGCGTGGCCTGTTTTTTTTCTATTTCAGCATGAGCAACATGTGTTGATTTGTGCACCCAAATGAAATTAAGCAAAAAAAAAGCACCTGCCTGTTTGGGCCCGATGACCACTGTCAATAAATGATGATATTTATTCACCGCGCGCAGGCGGCTCCTCGGTTCTAAACTGCAATTTTCTTTTTCCTGGCCCTCGTTCCTCAATAGCAATGTTTCAAAAAAAATTGAATGAACGCCAAAGTCACAGTTGCAGTCGTGAGCTTCCCCCGCGGATCTCGGTGAGTTGGTCCCGGCCAATCAGCACACCTGCAGCACACAAGGAAGCCAGGGCACGGGCCGCGTGTCTCTGCAAGAGAGAGAGAGAGAGAGAGAGACATCGGAGAGCATTAGAGACATTTGATGATAAACCGTACATGACACGGTGTTTCATTTTTTGGGAAGCAGAACTCCACCCACAAGGCGTGCGATCTGATCCCACACACACTCTGACATTCATGTCATCCAGCATTGGGAGAAGTTAAAACCCTAAAAGGGAACATAATCCATAATCCTAGTCCAAGTGCCGCAAAGTGAGTCTTCCCTCCTTTTTTGCAGCTGCTGTGGAACACGGTGCGTCGGCTTCAGTGGCGCCGCCGCCGCTGACCAACAACACAGTGTGCCTGTAAGTATCTGATGCAAGAAAACCAAAAACAAACATACATTCTGACATTCATCATCTTGCATAATGTCATTTCGTCTGTCACTTATACTTTTAAGTTTATTTGCTGTGTCTTTGTGTGTGTGTGTGTGTGTGTGTGTGCGTGCGTGTGTGTGTGCGTTCGCCGTCCAACTCACCGTCCGTCCCTCTTCCTGTCTGGCAGTGTCTGCGTCCATCTCCCCCACGTCCATCAAGTGTCTACAGAAGTCCACCGCCGTGCTCTCCCCGTCAACTTGCCGGCAGACAGCCGCGCGGCCCGCGGACGCCACTTCCTTTGATATGGTAAAGCAATGTTGCACTTCATCTCCCGTTCTATTTTTGCCCATTTGTGAAGGAGATGCCATTAGCGGCGTATGATGCTCCTCTGGCTGGGGGAAGAAGTGTCTCCAAAAGGGATATAGTTGGCGGCTGCCCGCGTCCTGCAACGCCTCATTAGTGCGTCGCCTCTTCGAACAAACGTATCAACAATGTTCTGAGCTAATAAGCTTTTATAGTCCCGGGCTATGTGATGTAGAAAGAGGCAGCGCTGAAGGTCACGGGTGCGTTTGAACGCAGCAAGTGGCTCCGTGAGGGAGTGATTTATCTGGAATTATTGCTGCGCTTTGCTCCAGAGAGTCAGCTATTGATGTGCGTGGTAGAAATGGCTTCTTCAAGAGGGGGAGATAGCGAGAGAGAGCTTCAGTGGTGACACACACACACACACACACACACACACACACACACACACACACACAAGCCCGCACATCTTTGCTATCATCAGCTGGACACAGCCTCTTCTGTCTGTGATTCATTTCATTCAGCCTGTCATCTGTTTTCTTACATGCGGCTCGTGCTGCATGCATACGCGTGGCAAGGCCGGGAATAAAAAACAGCTCTGTGGCCAAAATGTTGTGTGGTTGGTTTAACAATCAATATGTACCTTGAAGGGAACAATCCCTAAAATCAGGTTAATATATATATCTATACATATATATTTTTTGTACTTGACAAGACGGCTGCAGTCAGTCAACATCGTGATGCTTCTCGTGCTGCAGCGACAGGAACGAACTCTGTGATGACAGGCCTTGGCCCGAATGGCTCGAGGCTTCACTTCACCAGCTTGACGCATATTCCGTTTTGTATTCTAGGCAGTTCCGATGCGATGTGTTTGATTTCCATCTGGCACTTTATTTATTTGCACATGGTCACTGCGCATTGTAGTTTTCACATTTTCAGCTAGAAAGTTGTGAAACCAGTTTAGAAGGATCTCGGTCAGTCCTCGTTTCAACGCATCCGTTTATTCCGCGACGAAAAAGGTGAACTCCGCAATGTCGGCCATTGTCGTTGAAGGTGTCCGAGTTGACAGCTGTCTTTTTACACTCCACCCCTGCAGCCACCAGCAGATCATGTTGACTTATCAATCAATAACCCATGTAATGTGACTTGTGAGATATGTCCTGGAAATCCCACATCCACTCCATCTCGAGAGCAAGGACAAAAAAATCCTGAATACATGATAGAAGGGGATGCATCTAGCAAAATATTCTAATTCGGTCACTGCAAACATGCCGCTGTGAATACCAGAGTTGGCTTATTTGCCCAAAAATAAACGTCTGGCCCGTGTGGACAGACACGCAAACACTCGTGAATGTAAAAAGAACCCCCAAAAAACATACATACCGCATCCCACTCCTCCCCTCGTCATCATTCCGAATCCACAATAAAATGCAATAACGAGCGAGGTAACAAACTAATTAAACCAATTAGCTCACTGCTCATGCGAGCCAGCTCCGCCGTGTCCGTTATCATCCCACTATTCCAGAAAGGCGTCCCTCTGGGGGATTGCGGGCGGCATTGCGGCGCACACCCCGCCCCTTTCCCCACAAAACATCTGGCCGCGCGCGGTGGGACGTTGAGATTGTATTGTTTTCTCATCATCCTCTCTTCATCTCTTAGTTCTCTCTCTCTTCAGGGTTTTGAGATTTTTTATTTAACATCGCAGTTTGCTTTGCCGCTATCAGGAGCTCAGTTTTCTAGAAGTTGTGCCGGTTTTTCAGGCATCCCCCCCCCCCCCCCCCACCCTCCTTGTGTTTATATGAGTGTTTGAACGTGTAGTCCTGGTGGGATTGTGGGAGTCGGAGTACTGTCATTTCTAATTGCCGTGTGGTGTTTGGAATGGAAGATGGTCCTGATTAGGAAAGGGGGGCGAGGGAAAACATCATGTCCCCACTCTCTTCTCTCACTGTCTCACCCCATTTCCCTCTCTCCAGCCAGCTCTTCTTCTTTCTTTCTCTCCTCCCTCTGACTCTCTACATGACTACACGGAATGATGGCAGTCCTGCACGGCTCATTAGCTGGCAGAGGGAGACGGACGGACACAAAAGGATGGGGAAAAGAGAGAGGGGATGTAGAGAGGGCAGCCCACAGACTTCTCTGACACAGGTTACCACGGTGCTCGCCCAGCGTCATGCCGACCGGATCAAAGCCTTTAGATGCCAGTCGAGGGGCAGCGCGAGCCACCAAATGAGCTGGGAATATTGGATGGTGGGAGCAAGAACTAGCAAGGACTAAATTACCTGTTATACTTCTGCTTTTTTTGCCAAGAAACTCAAATAATAATTTGATAAGTCAGTGTCATGTAACCTGTCCATCCGTCGTGATTGCAGTCAGTGCGTTATTTTATTTCATTTATCGTACAGAACACAGGAAAGAAGTGATATAAAATTGACGCGTTTTTAAAAGTAGCGGTCGGAACTACTGTAGTTCAGTAGACTCCTTAAAACCAGCTGCCAGCTCTGTGTCAAATATGTGTATAGGTAATGATATTAAATTCCGGTTAGCCAGCTAATCGACTAGGACGCGGTCGTGAAGCTTCATTCTTGAACCGCATCTCACACCCTTCATCTTCCGATGGAGATAGCTCAGTCGTCATCACATGACCTATACGTATGGAACTAGATTCACATGACAACTGTTGATCGTGTGCATCAATTGAAGTGTCCTTGGACACTTACCCGAAATTGCCTCTGACCACACCCTGATGTGATGTGTGGTATAAAAAGTGTTGTATCTAAAAGGGCTGTATGCATTTGTGTGCGAATGGATGAATGTGACTTGTGCCGCAAAAGCACGTTGGTTCTTCTATAAGACTAAAAAAGTGCTATATCAATACAGTCAATTCACATTTCCTGGTCCAGCAAGTCATCAGGCCTCAGTGACCATGTAGGTTGTCTGTCCCGCATCCTCTGGTACAATCCATAGTTGTACACTCGACAGTCCGCCATTTTCCATTCTATGCAGACGCTAGTGCACTGTTTTGTCATATATATATATATATATTGAAAGGCTTCCATATACCTCAAGTTGAGGATGCGTTTGAGAGATGAGGTAGCTCTACGTTCAGTGCTTTGTAAACTTATTCCTAGATGCGATCAAGACGCTTGTGAAATAATCATCAAAGGATCTTTCCCCCGTTTTGAGTCGTGGGGTGAAGGATAACAAGAGACAAACAGAGTTGGAGAGAGGAGGGTGAAGATGGACACAAGCAGGAGAGGAATAAAAAAAAAAAAAAGAGCAGAAAGAGCTTTAGAACAAGCAAGGGTGAAAGTCTAAATCTTTCATCCTCTCTCTGGGTTCGGAACGAGAGGAGACTCGTGGGTTGGAAGGATTACCGGCAGAGAGAGCTCAACTGCGGCTCTTCTCCCAATGTCCTGAAGACAGGCGGACTATCCACCACCTGACTCATTGCCAGACAGGAATATCTGCGATCACGACTCACTGGCCACTCTGAATGGAGTCATTGTGGACCCGAGGGTCATTTAATTTGCCATTTAATTTCGGCCCTGAATAGAAGAATACTGTATCAAATTCCCCCTGATCATCAACAGCGGTGGCATCATTGTGGTCGCCATCTTCGCGATGAAAAAAAGAAGCAATGACGACCTCAGTCAGGCAAGCATTTGTACAAGAAATAATTTCTTTTTGCCACATTTACAGATTCTCTGTGTTGGTATCTCTGGGTGGTTGCATGCGGGTCGTAACTGGCTGCCCCCCCCCCCCCCCCCCCCCCCTCCTTCAGCCCCCCTGTGTTGACACCAGCCAGTTATTCCCGATGGGAGATTCGACACGAGTCCAGAAGAAAACACTTGAAACACTATTAAGTCTGCAAGTGGGGCTTGTGTGTGGCAGTCGTAAGCCTCCTCTTGTCGATGCGATCGTAGGATGCACACAAGTGTGCGCCGACTGGATGGAGAGGAAGGGAGAGGGGGGGGGGACACACTGCAAAAAATGCCGCTTGCACAGTCACCCGTCACGAAATCAAAAATGATCTCTGATCAAGTGAGAAATTGAGTGGATAACTTCACTGGCGGCCACTGCACTGAACTGTTTTTTGAAATTCTAAAAAGTTTGAAAGATTGCAGGTACGCTATCAGAACGCTTTTTATACGTTCCCTAAAAATGTAATTGTAAGCAATTGAACAAAAGCAGTTGAATAACTCGCTGCCGACGGACACTTCTTGCAGCGGAGGGAGAGACTGACTCCGAGGAGAGATTGCTTGTCAGGGCCCTGATTTCGCCGCTCTCTCCGCGCTGATGACGATAATAATAACCATTCTCAGGAGTGGCGCGGCAAATGGGGAGGGTAGAGAGCGCGCGCACGTGGCGTCCCTTTTTAAGGAGGCGTACGCGCAGTTACTTTCTGCAATCAAAACACAGATTTTCTTCTTCCCGTAGACGAATTGGAGCACAAAGCGCACACTCGCCGAGCGGGGCCATAGATTGCAGTGCACACATCCTGTTGTTTGCCAATCGACGGAGGATATTAGCCTGGTATTTGTGTACAGTAATCAGTAGGCCCTTCACAGACTAGTCTCTAGACGGAGACATCTGAGGAAAAGATTGTCTGGTAATCAGGCTATGTGGTCTTTAAGGTGGGGGGACATGGCGGGGGGGGGGGGGGGGGGTTAGTAACTCCAATTATGGCGATTGTTGTGTTTTAATGTCGGGATTCAAATGTCCCCAAATGTGAGCAGTAAAATCTAGAAATATTTATATTTTAGTTTTTCACGGTACACGACAACAGCGATAGGACGGTTGTACATACAGCAGTGTTTGCTCCCCCCCCCCCTCTGTTCAGTCCATATGTCACCAATCATAATGTTGTCATGGTGAAAGGGAAACAGCATCCTGTTATTATCTGTCAAGCAGCAAATAGTGTTGGTTTATACCTATGCGTATGCTATATATATATATACTGCATGTCTGGGTGTGTGTGTGATTTCACATCTGGTTTGTGCATCTGTACAAATGTCTATTGTGTGTGTGTGTGTGTGTGTGTGTGTGTGTGTGTGTGTGTGTGTGTGTGTGTGCACGTCCTAATAACTGTGCACCACAGACTGTATAACGGCATTTTCTCCTGTTACGCTGTTGCCTTTAGATACTTCTCTTGTCTCCACCAGCCCCCCCTCTCCCCTCCACCCATCCTCTCTTGATTTTTTCTGATTTTTTCGTCTTCCCCCCATCTTGTCATAAATGTGCTCACTCCCTCCTCCCCCCTCTCCTCCTCACTCTGCATCCCCCTCTCCCTCCCACTATTCCCCCTCGACGCTTTTAATCTTGGGTTGATGATACTTGGTGGAAGCACTTGGGTTTCTGTGCCAGGTGTCTCCCCGTGCTTAACATCCTGGGCTCAGCTCCTCGTTTCTGTGGCTCCTTCGCCTCCCTCCCCCCCTGGCTCCTGAACGAACACACACACACACACACACACACACTACTGACTGTATGCACGTGCACTCTTATATACACATACATGCATGGAATCATACAAATAGCTACATACTATCAGTGTACAAAAGCGGAGCTCCACAACTGCGGCGGTCGGCAGCAGCCAGACACCTTGTCAAATACACTATGTTGCATTGTATGGGGAAAATATGAATATGCTACTATATTGGGTCTGGGATGTGCAGAATGTGGCTGCACACCCCGGACCCAATATAGTTGTGGAGCTCCGCTCTAACTGGAAACACGTGATGACCTCCACTCTGCAATAAGGAAATAACAAAAACAAACGAACATAAAAAAAAAAAACATTTCAATACGTTTGGACGTTATTTGCGCACGTCCGTGGGACTACGTCTGTTGCTGCTTATTTTCTTTTTGGTGACGTTTCTTATGTCAACCAACATGTACGCAGATTTACAGGTTTGTACAATTGCTCGTCTTATTAACATTGACCGAAAATATGATTGGCTGAAATTAAGTCATGGTCAGCAGAGCACTCAAAGGAATATGATGACACGAGGCTGCCAAAAGGATCGTTCTTAGTTCGTGTCACACATCGCTGCTTATGCTACCTGCATTTACTGTAGCTGTTGGGGTATTTAGCGGACGTTTTGTCAAAAGCGACTTACGAAACACGAACATTATATATAAATAACTAACTAAACTAACTGACGTATGAAATTACAATACGACAACTAATCATGCCCAGTAACCAAGCTATCATCATGTTTACAAAACAGCGGCTCTCCACAGCTTCAGCGGTCGGCGGCCAGACCCTCCCGACGAATTTAACAAAACCGTCTCTTGAGTTGATTATGGAATTATTATTAAAGTGAAATTGTTTTTTCCAATTGTGCAGCATTTAATTCTAGCAATGCATTGTCTCGTGTGGATCGCATTAGCATCAAGATTAAATGATTTTAGAACAGGCATTTTAGAATGAGTCTTGAAAACAAGTTGAAAAAATTGCAGCCCCCCCCCTAAAAAAAGTGACCTGATGAGATTACTTTTACAGTGTCGGGCGTCTTGATCGTGCCTTTAAAAAGAACACACGAAGTTTAGATGCACATCGCAGCATTTGTAATCGCAGCGCATCGATTAGGCGACTAAATCAAATCCTCTATACCCAGCGTGCGACTTGCTGAGTCATATATGGACGTTGATTTGCATCGGCTGTTCAAAAACGGTGTTTACAGTGAAAACGTAATCGCTGCTGAGGTTCAAGCAATGTGTGGAGAATCCGCGACGAAAGAGTTTGCATAGCGTCACTTTGTTCTTTAAAGACAGTAGAGACACAGGAGGGGGGGGGGGGGGGCACACAGAGGAATGAAAATGAGAGGGGAAACGGAGAATGCAAGGAGAGGCAACAGAGATAAAGAGAGAAATAGCCCTCATGTGTTTATGATATGTTTGTTTGTGTTGCCGCGGGGACCTCTTTTCTTCACCCCCCCTCATTTCCTTTCCCTTTTTTAAAGAAAGTCACAGTCTGAATATAGTTTTGTTTCCGTCTTTCCCCTTTCCGTCGTGTATCTGCCGTCCGTCATACTGTTTCGCTCTCGTCTGATGTCTCAATTAAAATTAATGTGTTCAGTCTGCTCAGATAAAGAAGAAAGAGTAAGGGAAAAAAAGCCTCTTTTTTTCCAGGAACAATGGCAGCTTCTTGCATATCGGTAACCAATCCTCTTCCTTGTGTGGGCCCATGCAAATGCTTCACAATAATGACAGCTCTCGCTGCACAGCTCTTCTGAAGACTTTTCATTCTTTCTAAACCAAGGGCCAAAATGAACCACTGCATGCTCACTGGACTGGACACCAATCTGAAGTGACTTTTATTGTGGAGGGATTACCTGACTTTTTTGGTCACGTTTTACTCCGTTGTGATGAAGGTGATGGTATCAGGAGTGGGGTAATCAGACGGACAGAAGGAGGCAGGTCGATCCCGGGGAGTGGACGCACAACCCCCCCCCCCCCTCGCCACACGCTGTCCTCCTCCCCATGTTCCCCGTGTCCTTGAGACGTCTTCATCCCTGGGCTCGGTGGTGGCGCTCCTCCTCTGCCCCCTTCATCAGGACAGAATGCTAGTGTCAGCACTGCCCCCCCTCCTCTTCCTCCCCTGCCCTGCTCCACCTTTGCCATTATCTGTCGTTCCTTCTTAAGATGCTCTCTCCATCTCCGCTATACCCCAGGGGTCAAGCTGGTGGACGAGCAGGGGGGGGGGGGGGGGGGGGGGGGGGGGGGGTTAAGGAAGGAGGAGGGGAAGGGGGCACCTGACTCGAAGGCAGAAAGATCATTTTGGCCGAGCGGCTCTGTTTAAGGTCAAAGCTCGATTTGCATTTCATAAAGCGGCAGCGGGCCGGCCATGTTGCCACCTCGGGGACGCCATCGGACCAACCGGCGTGTCATTTAATGTCACCAGGCGCTTGATGAAATTAATAGAGCCGGCCGTGATTGATAACGCCGCCTCTCGTCACTGCCGCCGTCATAGCCAATTGTCCTGTAAGCCCAGGTGTCCACCACAGCGCTTTCAAAGATCCCCCGGCGCTCTCACCTTGCGCCTCCCCCTCATCTGAATGCTCCTGAATGTGACAGCTGCCGTCTCACCAGAGAGGAGATTGTGTTCCGTTCGCCGAGCAGGATGTTGTTAAAAAAAATTATCTGACGAGTTGTTGTGTGGCACCTTTAGGTAATCAGGATAACCTCGGCGGCTTTATTCGAGGGCTGGATTACCTACTGTGGATGGGGAAAAAAAGCAAGTTTGCTTCGAGGCACCAGATTACCTATAGAGCCTTTGAACACTTCTGGTTTGCATCTAGAGAAATGTGCAATTCTAGAATGATCACAACGGCTGGGATGCTCGTCGGGCTGTCACTTTGAAAGTGGCAGTCTGGAAGTGTTTCGCTGTGATACTGTGAGTTATGGACCCTTACATGTAGGTCTTTCATGTGCCAAGGACACAAGGGACATATCCAAGGACCAAAACAAGATGTTTGTGTGATTAAGATTAAAGAAGCAGGTTACCCCAAACGTTCACTTAACGAGATGCAGGTTCCATTCGGAGAAATTAAATAATAAATTTGAGTCTCATAGTCAGTTTTAAAGTGTCTGTGCCACTTTGACATATGATTTGAACGTCTAGATCACATCAGCTCTTACTGTTGGCCACACTTGAGCCGTTTATGCAAACATTGTTTGCTTGCATTGCTCATTAATCCCGTTGTTTCCGTATTGAATGAAGTCCTGTCACTTCATACAAGCATGGCATGATTGGACAATAAGTCACATTGAAATCACTGCAACTAATAGCACAACCTCCTTCAGAAGCTGACTTTTCTCCTCCGGACACTGTGAGTGCTTTGCAGTGATTAAAAACATGAACCTGGAGCCCCTAGAACAGCGAGTCGGGAAAAAAGCGGGAGTCCGAAATTAGAGAATCCCAGCGGGACGTGTCAGTGCTGGGCACGGATGAAGCCGTTGGCCCCTCACTAATGGATGTCCTGATCCTGGAGGTCGGTGGTCAGCGGGGTCAGTCTCGGCACACATCCAACCTTCAGGACAAACCTCCAAGGCCCCATCCGTGTGGACAGAAGACGAAGGGAAGAGGCCAAGACGGAGAAAAGAGAAATAGAAATGTGGTCGTGGGAGACGGAGGGACACAAACAGCAGAAAGAAAAGGGCCGGACTGAGTTGTAGTGAGGGGGGCAGTACGAGCAGAGTTTGACATCCGCTTGTCCTGAAATCACTTGATATGTTCTTGTCATCCTTAATCTCTGGGTGATGCGGAGGAGCAGGTATAGGAGGGAGGATTGCGGCGCACAGTAATCTCTTTCACAAGCAACGGACAGAGATTTCCGTGCCCCCTTGAATTTCACAGTCGTCTCCAATCTGCCTAACAGGAGCACGCTATTTTGCACATTCTCTCTTATAAGACAGAAGCGTGCGCTCCAAAAAGACAAAACAAGAGGTATAGGCGAAGGGGTGATTCACATCCTCTCTCTTCCCTTTCTCTCGTTCAACTCATTTACATCAGCCATTATCTGTGTATATTGGAAGCGCCGAGATAAAGAGAGGAGGGGAGAAAATGAAAGAAAAAAGAAAAACAAGTGCCAGGGAGAAGAAAAAAAGAAAAGAGAACAATAAAAGGAGGCAGAGGCGGCGCAGCGACGTTTGAATCAATTACATCCTAAAGGATCTTTCATTTGCATCTGTATCTGTTCAGAAACCTGAACAAATGCCAGATTCCATTGTGCGTCCAGTTATTTATAGTGCGTGTTTTTTTTCTTCTTTTCTTTCCCCTCTCGTAATTGTGCGGGAAATATATCAAATTTGCATAGAGTGATTATTGTGGTTTGTTTATCTGGCCGTCAGGACGTTTCAATATTCCGAGGCTGACAGGTTGTCGAGTACCTCAAACTCATTTATTTGGGGAAATTTGCATGCCATTTTTTGGTGGTATTGAGGGGGGACGTCTGCGGTCGTGGATTAGATGAGATGCTGCAGGGGGGGGAAAGAGGGGTTCTTGGGTGACTGGCGCTCCTCCACTTGAAACACGCGCTTTATCCTCAGCTCGGCTGCTCGGGTGACGCTAATGCTACCTAGCGCCACACACACCCAAACGACAGAGGAGCGCACCAACGCCTGGCATAGCTGTGGATGAAGTAACAGGCCGGCAGCACAGCACCACACACGCAGGAGGAATTGTGTGCGGCTCCCTTCCGTCACCAATCTGCACAGCAGATGCTGAATCGTCCTGCCCGAGCATACAGTACATATACTGTAAATAAAAGGCAGTATTAAAACCGCAGTAGTCTCAAATAACACGACAAGTAATTCCAATTGTAAGATTTTGCTTCGCAGTGTAATAGGCTCTTGCACTCTTTCACGTTGAAACCCAACCAGTATAGCGTGGGGGGTTCTTTGTTTGAGCTTCTGGAAGAGTTTCAATGTGAAACATCTCCGCAGGAAGTTTCGCTGACTAAGTCTGAGCACCGAGCAAAAAAAATAAAAGCAAAACAAAGAAATAGAAAAGGCAACTTGTGAATGCTGGCTGCTGAAAGACGGACGCTAAACTGGATTGCTGGCTTGAATTTGGATGAAGAAGTGTAATTACTAGAACGATCGCGTGAAACGTTGAATATTTCGGGAAAGTATGAAAGTTCTGACAAACTTGAATACAGGCCGGAATGTCCCTGATTGAGCTGAACATTTTGATGTTTGAATGACGTTTCTAAATTGAAAATTATGGAGGGAGAAGAGGGCCAAAAAAAAAAGCAAAGGAAAAAAGCCTGCGCCCAATTTGTATGTGAACAATATGTATGTGAACAATATATATATATTTTTTTTTTTCAACAGTGGCGAGTATAACATGATAACATGATAATTGTTGCAATTGTGGTTTTTAATGCTGTGGAAATGTACATCATCCAGATTGTACTGACACAGCGGTAAACATCAGAGGCACATTGAAATGGGAGTGGATGAGAAAACTGGAAAAGGACTGCGCAAAATATGATAAGATATATTCTCTTCAAACAGGGGCAATCGAAGTAAAGTAAAGGCCTTTGTCAAATACAAAGCCACGTTCTTTCTGCAGTGGCGCTAAATAAACAATTTGAGAATTTTTGCCTCACGTCGGCAAAACCCAATGAAAGTAAAAATCCCAATCTTCCCATATTCCAAATCATTACGCTCAAATTACAGTCATGACTAAGTTGAAGGGATGATTCACAAAGATTGATACAAAGCCTTTGGAGAACAGTTTGTTTTCCTCCCTCCCTCCTTCCCGCCCTGCCAAATCCCAGCTGAAGGTCTGATTAATAGTGTTTTAATAAAAACCCACGGAGCAGCTACAACCACCCAATTCCTGCGTCGGCGGCACCAGAGAAGCGCGGGCTCCCACTGGGGTTTGCCGTGCGCCGTTTGTTGCTGTTAACTGCGTTGTCTTTCATTATCGGTCCTTGGCTTCATCTTTCATCTCGCAAGGTACCGGACGTGGCGAGCTAATGAGTAAACATAGCTGGGGGCGACTGGGGAAGCGCGCGCACACACACACACACACACACACACACACACACACACACACACACACACAGAGAGAGAGAAACGCGACTTTGATGCGTCGCTTGTTTGTTTATCCCTGCTCCAATATCAAAATTCCAAACGGGCTGCTTCACCTGTCACGGGCGAGTTCGGGCCTCGTGAGGACCGGCTTCGGCAGCGGGGGAACACTCTCCGGCTGCGGATGAGATATGAGCCCGAGCTCCGCAATCCCCGACGCGGCAGAGCGTGAAACTTTTTGAGCGCATGCTTTAAAAACATCCACCGCGGTTCACCCTGAGCTCAAGGTCATCTTCAAAGGGACGACTCGGGCAAAGCGAGCCCTCAGTTCTCAGCTCACACACTGCCTGACTGATTGACCGACCGACCGGCTGACTAACTTTTTTTCCGAGAACGCGGGAGAAAAACAGCAGCACAAAGGGCTTGCACATCCACAAAAGCAACTCCCGCACCCCGGTGACTCACTCAAAGTCACCCCCGGCTCCAAGGTTAAATGCTCACGTATTCCCCCTCTTAAATATAGATCTGTCCCAGAGCCGGGTCTGTAGCCTCTGCAAATACGAGCCACTTGGTGCATGTATCTACCGTGTGTGTGTGTGTGTGTGTGTGTGTGTGTGTGTGTGCCCCTCTCTCTCATTCTCTAATGTGCTCATATCTCTATGTGAGTGAGAGCATCTGTGCATGTGTGTGTATGTGTTCATATGACTTTTTTTTTCTTTTTTTTAAAGGGTGCGTGAGGATAATCACCCCCCCAGAGCACCGGACTAAAAGGCCGGGTCAGAGTTTTAAAGAGAAGCTATGTATTTCCCATCCCGGGATAACGGCGATGAAGTGGGCCCTTGTGACTCAACCTGAGAGCGTGAAAAGGGCCGCAGAGGGGAACCCGCCACCGCCGGCCCCTCTCTTTATTGTCCTAACGGCTGCCGGCGCCCTCTTCTCCCCCGTCCGCGGCGAGCGGGAAGAGAGAAAAGGTGAGGAGCGGTGGAGAGCTCTCCAGCGCTTTACCTATCCCTGACAGCCACTCTCCACCGTGAAAGCCCCAGGTAATGTCCCCCCCTGTTCAGCTTCATGAAAATTTCAAAGAGCACCAGCCTCTAAGTGTGTATGCACGCGCACACACACACACACACACACACAGATATGTGTGAGACAAGTTGCCATCAGGGGCCACCGAATGACCACTGGTCAATCATCTCTGGCGGCCATCGTTGCTCAGGAGTTGGTCCAATTTCTTGTTTCTTCTGATGAGACAACATAACCGTCGATATATGTATAACTGTTATCGCACGGCTATAAAACTGCAATTTTTTTTCAGTTTGATGCAGATGCTGATGCTCATCGCTACCTATTAGCAGCTACATTATCACGCTCAGGATGGGAGACACACGGCGATTTGCCGAGGTGTAAAGTATAAGCTAAGAGAAATGTTTTTTGCTGACGGCTCTGCATCAGTTAAATCACTGTACAAAGTGTTATGTGGCTCTGGAGGAGCTTTGGCTACTGTACGTCCACAGTGATACGTTCTGAGCACCACTTTGTTTACACCACTCCGGCAATTTTTATTTTTGTTCAAGCCACAGAAACAGAGACTTTTAGAAACGCTGCCGGCCCAGTTTTAGTTTGAATACCACAGGAGCTAAGACACAGTGCAGACATGAAGGTTTACCAAGAAAGAACCAATTGAATTTTGGCGTGGATCCAGAAAATGGTGGCGGAGTCAGGAAGTTCTCATCACATTGCGAGAATGGCTGCATTTTTGGCCTTTTTCACCGATTTCCCTGGGAATAATGCATCGATATTGATGACAAAAATATGGCATATTTAGCGAACCGATATGTATGAGTGTGTGCAATTTGGTGTGGCTTGATTGAATTTAATTCAGGGGACTGTTGGACCTTGGCGCAGGTATGTGCTTGAGTCTATTATTATTAACAGTATTAAAACTGTTACTATTTCTATAGATATTGTGATAACCTCTTCAATATACTGTATATTCTCTTGGACACGATTATTGGTGCGGTGAAAATCTGATCAGCCCTGCCTAGTTCTCGTGCTGTATATCCAGGTAGAGAGCGGCAACACACCCCGACCCCAGATTTTATCACAAATTGCAAATGCTCCACGGTGAAGGCTTCTTCTTTCCATCTCTTCTTTTTTTTTCTTTTTCCAAATATAAAATGTAATCATTGTCAGTCCATTTTAGTTTGCAGCTTTTGTGTTTCCAGTCCTGTACAACAAAACAAAACAAAGGCTACCCGGGCTCTCGTGGGACAGTCGGCTAAGTCAGCGAGTGTTGCCACCAGTCCGCCTCGGAGCCTGTCAGTGCTACAGTATTATTACTTCTTATCGCCGTGCAGCGTGTTGACAGCAGAGACGGCAAAATATGTAAAAGTTGACATGGCTGACATTGTGACAGGCTGACAGAAATATGAAGTACAGGTTTATATGTGTGCCGCAGATTGATCCATAAATAAGTGGTTTTGGATGGGATCTATAAAGAGTGTGTACCCCATTAGTTTTTCCCTCTTTTTGCTTCTTTTTTCGACTCCGTCTCGTATCACTTTTTCTCTTTCCTATTTTTTTTTTACAGCAACTCCCTCCCTTCTCCAGCATCTACTGTATCTATCTATCTCCCTCTCTCTCTGGATTGCTGCCACCTCTGCGCCTGTGTCTGGGAGTTGGCTGGCGCAGAAATAAACCACAGTAATGGCTTTGCTTTGCTGCTAATCTTGTCATAAGAAGGTGCGGCCCTGGGAGGATAGCTCCTCGCGTGTGATATCCTAATTTAAACATCAAAAGATTCCATCATTAGGAAGCGCGCGTCTAGCCCCAGTTTTCAAGGGAAATTATTACAACTTCCCGCCGCAAAAGTGTAATGCGGGAAGACATTTCTGTCAAGCACACACACACACACACGTAAATCTCACCGGACTTGGATGTTTGTGCACTTGAAGAAGAAAAAAAAAACACATCATCATTAGCAGCTTTCTCTTGTGATAGACGGGGCGATGACTTTCCGTGTCGCAGCCCGCCGTGAGGCTCTGACGATAGCCTTCATTTGGAGTCGCCGCGGCCGTGGCGTGTGAGGTTTGAGACGGGGACGGGATCCGCTAAGAGGGATCCGGCCTGCCTCCTGACAGCTTCTGCGGTGGGTCTCTCTGTGCTTCAGAGCCGTCACAGCAGAATCTGATGCGTGGCGTGCGGCAAGGGAGCATCCGGCCGCACGCCACACCTGGTTAACGTTGTCAAATGTATGCTGCATGACAGGTGCAAATCCCAACAGAGAGACGTGTGTGTGTGTAAACAGCAGGAGAGCATACATTTATAGCAATAATGTTTTCTTTGGTACCAAAGGTGTAGTAACCATTAAAGACATTTATGGTATGCCCTTGGTGAAGTTTGTGGAAGTTTTGATGGGGTCTAGCAATCTGCGTGAAGTTCGCTTTTCACATTATAACAGTTATATCACTCAGTCTTTTTAGATTTCGTAACCTTAACCCCAACTCGTCGGTTCACCGCAGCTCTGAGAATTATGTTAGCAGACTTGTTTTGATTTATCCGCCTGTAATTTATTGTTTTGGTTCATTCTCACGGCTGACGTCAAACCTGTTTCTTTCTACCACGGGCGGCTGTTTTCCGCAAACACTACCTGCCCAACACCCGACGTCAGCTGACAAATTTCTGTTATCAACCAATGAGCTAAGAAGCTTTCCCCAGGAAACAGGTGGAGACCAAAAGAGAGCTAAAATAAATTTGGTGGCCCCTTAACCATCCTTTCACTGGACACAAGGTTACAATAAAAGGAATCCTCGCAGTCTCGTCTTTAGCAAAAAGAAGTCTCCAGTGGCCCAGCGATTTCCCCCCAAAATCCTGTTAATTCGGGACATGTTTGCAATAAAGCTGGCGCGTCGGTTAACAGGCCCTCCGACTGTTTGGCTCCCGCAATTTCAGCGTTCACGTGAAAACGGCGCCTCGGGTTTCTGATCTCTCGCCTCACGGCGGCACTTACATCGAATTATCAGCTTGACTGACGACGGATTTAAGAGCGATATCAAGAAATACCATGTACGATAAGAAAGCGCCATGAAAGAAGACCAAAGAGGTGTTTGCTCTTCCCGTTTTCACTTTCAACTCTCTTTTAGTCTCTCGCACTGTCCCTGTGCTCTCTCCGTCTCCACCTCCCTCTCTCTCTCTTCAGGAACAGTACTACAGTAGGTTTCAGTTGCTGTATGATTTATTCATTGTTGTGTTTTTTTTTTCCCTTCCCTCCTTCTCCTTGAATGTTTGGTAGAGAGGACAGGAAACTTTGAACCAAAGCACAAAGCAATGTATATTTGGGTCACACTTTTTTCGTATTTCTTCTGAGAGCTATCTGTGTGTGTGTGTGTGTGTGTGTGCGTGCGTGTGCGCCTGTGCGTGCACTCTGCAGCCTATGCTCTTTCTCTCTCCTCACTTTGTCTCCCTCCCTCTCTTCTGAGAGCGTGTCTGGTGGCTGGGTCGACTCCTCTCCTCTCCGCCACGTCCGTCCTTGAAGTGAGAATCAGCAGGGTGCCCCGATCCGTGGGGAGGCTGCTGGATTGTGGAGGGGGGTTGGGAGGGGTGGCGGAGAGGTTGGGAGCTAAATAATGGATGATTTCTTATTGAAATAAAGGCCCGGCGGAGACGGAAGGGAGCGAGCGTGTCATTACCTGGGAAACGGAGCAGCGCGGTTAATCCCAAACGCCGCGCAGCCACAAAAAAAAAAAACAGGCCACGGAAAAAGCCCCGCGTGTTTACCGGCGTCAGCTTCGCCTCTGCTCGACAGTGGAGTCGTTGCGGCGACGGGCCTGCGTCTGTTTGTTGGGTTCCATCGCAAGAAATGCGACACCTGATAGCGTTACGTCATTACGTCAGTGCGAAAGACTGAGCCGAGCCGAAGTAACATGGCAGCCCCCCCACGCACCACCCCCTTTTTATGTTCTCCCCGCACCGTGACTTTGACCCAACACCATCCGGGCTCGCGCTGATTGACTCAGCACTCATTATCCCCCCCCCCCCCCCTCCACCACACCCAGACAAAACTTGTCCGGCCCTGAGCCAAGCTGGTAAAATATGAGCCGACGCTGAACCCATGCCACCGCTCCTTTCCCTGATGCATTAGCAGGACTTTCCCGAGCGTCACCTTCACCGCGGACGGCCGCGTCAAGGCATGCTTTTTGCACATTCTGTGCACACAATCGACATATTCCCACAAGAGGAAAGTTGCATGTGTTTCCTCCAATGTGTCGTACAGGAATCATGATCTGACCCGGATTTAAATTGCTTGAATTTAGACTGTTCCGGTTAAGTGCAAATAATCTTCCCTGTGTGCTGCACTTGTCGCAATGTGGCACAAGCTTTAGTTATTCCACATCCTGCGATGGTATATTTTGAAAAAGGAATTTAGAAATAAGCTAGAAACTGCAACACAACATCAGGCGAACAATGTTAGCTGTAATTACAATGGAGAAGTAGCAGGCGGCCACACCATTGGCTTGGAGAGAGCCGTATTAGCCAGGCATATGGTAATGATAATTAATCCCAGGACTACAGAGAAACAAATAAACATACGCTAAACAAACAGGAGGGGGGTGGACCAGCTGAGGGCTGCAGGCACGGTTACTTCTGGGGAGGAACCCCGACAAAAAAAGGAGCAGATTGTTATCGTCATTGCTGCAACCTAGAGCATGAGTCACACACAATAAGGGAGGTTGAAGTGGAAAGAGGAGGTATGACGGGGCAGAAAAGGAAGGAAGAAGGTATGAGACCACGAGTTGGCCCCCTTGAGGAACTTCCCTGCATTCGAAATTCTTCTCAGAGTTGCTGTGAATAAGAAACGCATGGTCTTCCCTTTGTAGATTATCCCATGCACTACATTTATCCTTTAAGCTGTGGCAGCAAACCTAACCTATGCATCCATGTGCTATGTTACATCAGTAGTATGTGACTAATATGAAGCTTTCAGTGTTGACAGCATTATCCCTTTTTTTTTTTTGTTTTGTTTTGTTTTCCACAATATGAAATTAATACAGAACAACCGGATCTTCTAGCAGCCCCTGAAATGAACGCCCGACTCTTTTTTTATGGGCTTATAAATAACTGGAAATGCCTCTTGTTTTTTTTTTTTCTTCTTCTTAGCGTGATTCAGGGCTAAGACTGTGAGCGGCGGGGAAGGGAGAGTAGAAGAGGAGGTGGGGCCATCCAAGGCCCAGTGGCACGTGAATAGAAATAGTAGAGGGGCTTGCGGTGAATCGGAGGACGAGACGCCCGGGATAATGCCGCCTCTCTCTCGCTGTATCTGCTCCCAGTTGGAGGATGAGTGAGACAGAAGGGAATGGCTGCTAATAAGGCATTGGGTGAGAGGCTTTGGGGAAAGCTCCCCCGTGGTGCTGGTCTGTAATGGAGATAAGCATTGCCGCGTTGTTGTCTCACAAAAAATCAACAAAGGGAACATGCGATGGGAGATTTGCGGCCGCGTCCCCAGTGGAAAGCGGGGGCTTTCGCTGCGCCGCGATGTTTAGCGGCATTAGAAATCATTAGGGCCTAGCACAGAGGGATGGAGCGTGCCAGACGCCCGTGCCCCAGTTAGCGCTGTTTTTCAAAAGCAGCCGGTAATCCATCCCTTAAAACTTGCTTTCTTCCATTCACCTTCAGATGTGGGCAAATCTGATGGGTGGAAACGCAGAGAAGGAAAATAAGCACTGGCTCTCCCGTATTGTTTGTTTTCGGCTGAAGGTTTTAGCCAATCTGCATCCCCGCGCCTTGTGATCTGCAGAAGAGATAAGGCCGCAGCCAGGCCTGTAGTTAGACTAGCAGCAGGTGCCTTGCCAGGCATGTAGGGGGGGGATACAGAGGATGCTGATAAATGGGGCCAGTTTCCCCCGCATAAAGCGCAGCGCCCTACAGAGGGAAGAGCGATAATGTATTCAGAGTTCACAGGCGCTGTGGGTTGCTGCTGCAGGGCAGGCGGGCGGACATCTTTGGAACAAAAAAATGATAGCTGCATAGGGATGAGGAGGACTTCCAGGAGGTTATTTCAGCCGAGCCGTGCGCTTTTGTGATGTGCAGCGCCGCGACTGCACGTTTGCTCCACACAGTCGAGAGGGAGGGCGCAACGAGACAGGAGTGATCAGCAATAGTGGGATATTTTTTGGTTTTAAAATAAATATCCTCAGCTTCCCAGGAACTAACAATGCTTGTTTTTGAGATTATGGACAACGCTTCTTGAAAGATGTCTTCGATAATTCATCGTGAAGCCAAGTTTCGCTTTTTTTGGTTTCCATCAGGGATGTGTTGCAAAGTGCAGCCAACAGGGATCTTCGTGTGGCCCCCGTTAGGCGAGCTTTGACCTCTAACGACAGTTAACTAGCCGGAGTTAGCACTAGCTGCTAACCAGCTGGTAATGAATGCGCCGGGGCTGCCGGGTCAAGCCCGGTTGTCTGGGGACCCGTTAGCGAGGCGAGTGAACCCCTCCCGGCCCCCACGCTCTCTCTGCATTGGCCCGCTGTCCCGCAGCCTCTGGCTAGAAAAACGCCGTCCCAGTGCCAGGCCAGGGGCCAGGCCGAGCTCCGCCCGGGGACTCCACCTCCGTGAACTGTCATTTGTCTCGGCCATCCTGCCTGCGCCGCGGGCTACATTAAGCCATGATCTATGGGGCGGTCCAGCCTACATGGGCCCTGGGATTCGGATGCTGTATCCACTGCAAATCTGCACAGAGTCGGGCTCAGGACTGGTATAGAAATGGTCATTGGTTTATCAATTTGAATCAAGACCCCCCTAATTTCTTTGAAAGCGTCATGCTACATTTCACCCTCGACAGTATCTTTTCAATCAGACAAAGCTGTCGAGCGAAGGCCTTTTCCCCGTCTGCTGGTGTACAGTATCTCTGATCCTCCGTCTCCTGGCTCTGGTGTTAAGTGTCTCTGCAAAGGGTCTGTGTTGCTGTCATCACTCACACGTTCACTTTTCAACGCCGGACACCCTCAGATGGCCTCCTCGCTTTCCCACAAATCCTCCCCCCCCCCCTTTTTTTTTGCCTTATCGCATGTTTTTTTTTTCCAACATGGCTGTTTAGCAGTATGTGATGAATTGAGATCTAGGGCTGCTGAGCCCAGTTTGACCGCATCCCCCGCTCAAGTTTCTCAGCAGAGACTTTGTTTGTCTGTCCCTGGACGCTTTGGTGGTGTATATATGTCTCCTCTCGTACAGCGTCCCTGGAGTCCGGCCAATCGCCAAGTCCCTCAACTAAGGCTGTCAAACCCAATTCTGCCAATGGCGGGTGTTGAAAGCTGGCGTGGTAGACATTGAAGAAAAGCCGGCGTGCTGCTGTCACGTTACTTTTGGGGGGGGGGGGGGGGGGGGGTTTGTTTGCAGGCGAGATCATTTTGTAGAAACACTATGAAGCGATATCAAGATGAGGGACCACAGTTGCTGGCTCCCGAGCGCAGTTTCTGGAAATAGGCGGTGGGCATTTGCATGTTTCTTTCTAAGATTAGTAAAGTGCGGACTAGCCATACTTAAATACTGGATGTCATAAATCATAATGTTCATTTTAAGCCCATTTGCACACAAATAACTTGCACAAAAGGCACGGAATAATCGCACACACACACACACGCGCGCTCATACACAATTACACACTTTAAACAAGCCCAGTGTTTGTGTTCGGCGCTTGTCGGAGGTGGACATCTTCCCGTCTCTCCGGCTTTTTGTGCTGCTTCCATGAATCATCGCCTCTTATTCCTTCCCCATGCAGTGCGGGGGGAAATCACATTAAGTGGATCGCCGTGTTTGGCTCACACCAGTCGCGTCTTAATAGCTGTAATTTGGAGAGCGGAGAAAGAAAGGGAGAGAATGGAGAAGAAAGCGCGCTCACAACACTAATTCCAGTCAACAAAAACACCCCTCTCCAATCCCACCACATTAATTTGCATTAAAATATCCAGCAGCTAAATATGTAAAACAAAATAGTGGCATACTATTTATACCCAGGCACATCTCCTTACCGTGTGTTCGATGGCAGCAGCTGTGTGCGTGCATGTGTGATGTAGCTATTGAAGTCAATGCTTTGGGAGAACATGTGTAAAGACCGTTTTGATTTTATATGTATGGATATGTGACTTTTAATGCATGTCCCAAGCATTATCATCAGTAGGATCAAATTGGATCAGGTCCTGATCAAGATGGTTGGGGGGAACCACTTGCCAAACTCACCCGACAGGAAGGAACTGTCCCGTGTGAAAGTCCTTTGTTCCTGTCGTAGTTATAGTTATAGTTTGCCAAGCAATTGAAGTGCATTTATTGGTCATAATAAGCTGCTTGCACAGACAATCTGTAGGGTTGTTTTTTTTATTTTCCTGAAATACTGTGTTGCTGTCCATGGTACAGAAGCAGCTTTTAACTTAGAAACATACGTGGAACAAGCGTCGGTTACAGTATCTCTGTATTTTCATTTTAGAATACATGTTCAACAATAAAGCAACTTAATCACTTTCACGTACAATACATTTCTGCAAAACCTCATATTACGTCGAATACAAACTTTTCCTTTTTAGTTCTTGCTCTCTGCAGTAGGAGCTATTGCATTGGGAGATGAGCTGATTCCAACCCCATCATCCTATATTCAGGCTACCAGTCACAAAGGCGGAGACGTGCAATAGTTGTAAAAGACAAGAAGAAGAGGTTGAGGGATGATTAAGCTTTTTGGGCATTGATAATGTGAAAAGTGAAACAGGAGCAGCAAGTCAGGCAGCAGTGGGTTGGTGTGCACCCTCACATAGTACAGCTAAGTTGTGTGACCAAAATATAACGTCATGGTAAGATATGTCTTCTGTATTTCCTCTGTTACTCTTGGATTTGAACAACAAACACAATGTTGTGGTTTAATGGGAAATACATGCATAGATAAGCAGGGTGTTGTTTTGTGCTGCTGACTTTAGTTTTTTTTTAGGTTTTTTTTCTCAGCGTGGTGAGAAAAGACGTGTTTGATCATCCCTTGTTAAATACCTGTTTACCCGACAACACGCGGTGACTCATAATTCAAAGATTTACCGTCAGTCGTGATTCTCCGCGGACTACTGTATATCAGGATCTCATCTCTTTGGCTACAATGCAATGATTTTATGGCGATTCTCTGCTCCCCGAATCCGTGGAAATTACCCACGCTAATGCCTCCTTTTCTGTCGCACCGATAATGGCATTATCTAATCCTGCCGGTGAGCTCGTGCACCTCTAGCTGTTGCAGTCGTGATCCGCATAATTCCGCTAACTAATGCGGCCGTCGCTCCCCGCACTTCCCCAACCGCTCCACGGCACGGATGAGCACCTCTCAGGACCTCAAGCGTCTGCGAAGCACCAAAATCAATATCCGGGGCCGCTGCTCGTGGTCGTGTCGTGTCGCAGGCCAGTCTTTTAGTCTATTTACAAAACTGTTAAATGCATTGCAAAAAAAAAAAAAGACAGCAATGAACACAAGCCCCACCCCTGGCCCCGGGAAAAATGGCAAAGTTAATGAGGGAACATTGAAAAATGTTGCGTCATACTTCACCATCGAGTTTTCCTTGATTGGATATTAAAGTTGGACGGGAAAAGCACCTTTTGCACAGAGAGATGTGAAACCTCAGTATATAGTGTTTTTTTTTTTTTTACCTCAGGTAATTATAAATCACTGCAATCCCGCCCTGAGAAACTATTAATATCGATTTCACAAAGTTAAGTTTGCAGCTTAGTGCCAGTTTATTCCAACAAGTACAGTTAAGAGATAGAAATCCAGCGTGTAGAATTTGTTGCACCGGGTACACGCATCAAAACCCGCTGGGAACACCCAGTGCCAGAAACTGGCACAGTGGTTCGCTTATAGCGCACGCGCACACACATTTGCGCAGAGCGACTTACGTTCTGTCCTCCCTAACCTCTGCTCCCCAGCGATCGCCACCCACTTGTAGCATTTCCACGGTGGCTGCAGTAATCTTTGGCGCGCCTCCGCTGCGGTCGGCTGTGCAAACAGCGCAATCTTGGACAGAGGCCTCCCTCTCTTCGCCGTCTCTCTCTCTCTCTCTCTCTCTCTATCCCCCTGATTTACCGAGGTAAGGGAAGGTGAGAGACATGAAGATGGTCTGGGGGGGCTACATACCACAGAAATATCCAGGGAAATGTTATGAGTATTTCCTGTCCACATTTGCTCAGTCAACTAAATTGACCAGCGAAAGTTTGGCTGTTGTTGTCGCAGCGTCTGTGAGGCCGTGATTCTTCCACACGTGTGGCCCCAGGTGAACCTGGAGAACAGATCGCTCTATTTGCAGTTCCATCGAGAACAGATAGACGGGATGAACCTTTAGCGGCGGTCCCTGATCCCGATTGCTGGTAAACCCATTTGGGAGATGTCCTTTTTTTAAAAATACAACAAGGCCTCTATAGTCATGCAGGACTGCGTGGAGAAATCCTCACTCTGCCAACTGTAGATTCATGGCCCTGTGTGTTTGGCTAGCCATTTCCTGGTGCAGCGCTTGGTATTTTATTTGGCCCGCCTGAGCCCCAAGGATAGGGGGACAGTTGTCTTCCCGACCCGCCGCTAAAGCCCCGAGAATTTTCCTGCTTACCTTTCCCCTGCACTGTGGGAGGAGAGGGAGAAATGAAAAAAAAAGAAAGAAAGAAAGTAAAATAGGAGCAAACTAGACCAGAGCCCTTTATGGGTTACTAGTGCAGAGTGGGAGGCGAGGGGAGGGATGTGCAGAGGAGTAGAAAAAAGATAAAGAGGGGTACAGACTGATAGAGAGGCGACTGCTTGTTTCCATTCCCCCCCCCCCCGCTGCACACGCCGAGTTGTCGCCGCTCAAAGAGAAGCTGGCGTACTTGACACCAGCTCTCCGTCCCAGAATAAGGCATCGACGATTGAACCGCCTTGATCTAAACCGATTCCTCCACGCAATATTTGCTAACAAGACTTCTCTACGGAGCAACATCGGATGGTGCTGAAGGGAAACATGCAGGGGGAAGGATGAAACTGTCTGGGGGGGGGGGGCACACTGAAGGAGGCTCTGTTTTCAGGTGGAGTTACACCGAGGCCAAAACAGATTTTCACATTATGCCCGGGTGTTTATTTGCTCTTGGCCGCTCGAAGAGCAACGCCTGTGTGATTTTTTATTTTTATTTTTGTGCTCTTCGAGCCCGCGGGACGTTCACGGGGGGCGCACCTGGCTCTCCACCACACCTGGGAGGAGGCGTGGGCCAATGGTGGAGCTTTTAAAGCCTGATAAACACTGATAGCCCCCCGGTCCGTCTTCATACCTTCCATTAGTACGAAACCTGTGCGTTTGTATTCACCCACATTCCTAGACATTTGAAGGTGTCGCGTGGAGAATTCTAACGCACATAAATCAATAAAACAGGAATGTTTGGGACACATGAGTAGGCGAATTACATTCCCGCTGAGAAGATTGTTCGCTCCTCCCCGCCTGTATTTGAAAATTCATTTTTATTAATGTTGGTTTTGGCAAAGGAGCGTGCGTCGACTTGCTCTTATGGCACAAAGGAGAAAGAGGGGTCGGGGGGCACTGCTCCACCAGAGCGAACGGAGCAAAAAATGATTGTGAAATTAATAGACGTCTGGAGGAATATTAATTTCTAAAAGTAAAATCCTTTTTTTTTTTTTTTACAGAAAGCAGCGGGGGCCTGTGAGAAATGTACTGTAGCGTTAACCTTCACTAATCACTAATTGGATTGTTACAACTCCTGGATGAATTATACAGTATATGTTTAACGACTGAGGTCAAATATTTTCACTTTGTAAAGTATCTGCACACGGCGACAGTCTAGAAAACCTGCAGTCCACCGTCAGCCCCGACATCCACGTCTTTGTTTAATGCCTTCGTCACACACTGTGTTGATCAAACTAAGGACACTGCGTTGGTTTCTCTGTGGAATCTCGCTGTGCACCATGTCAAGTGAGGGAAAAAAGCAGTATTTAAGTTAAACAATAACACATGCGTTGGAGTAGCATGGTGTGCAATGTACAGTCTATTGTAGGAGGTTACAAAACGGCTGTGAGGTATCTTTGACAGTTTTGGAAATGTAAACAAACAAGTAGGACATATTTTTCAGGCCAACTCAGATCTGATTTACTGTAAGTCCCGAACTGTGAGAAACTTGCTGATGTTAGCATCATGGCCAGAAAATAATGAATCCAATTTTAAAAAACAAGAGCACTCCGAGAGCACGGACCTCCACCACGGCCGAGCGATCTCCCTGGCAAAGGTGAAGAATCCTGTGATCATATCGGGATATGGATCCCTGCCAAAATGTGACCCGTCACCATGGTCACATCTATCTTTGATAAAACTTTTTTCAATAATCCTTATAACAAACAAACAGGCAGTCAAATCAGCATTTTTATTTGATATGTCTATATAAGACCTAGACAACCGTGTGTGGGATCGTCTGGCTTGGCGACCATTCTAGTTGTTGTTGTGCGGCTGAGGAGGCTCACTACATATATCATTTGCATTATTACGAATGTCAATTTGTGATTTTGATGAAGGGCTTCTGACGTCTGGAACAGAAACTCAAACTTTCTTTTCCACCTCAGCTCTTTCTCCGATCCGAGGTCCAAACAAACTAAATCTAGCCGGCAGAGATTGTGTAATTAAACCGTATCTATTCCATGCCCTCACTGTTTTTGCCAAAAAACTTAGCAATGCTGTCTTAGAAATATGCAAGAATCCTGCTAATGTTGACCTTGAAATGCAAATTTGGCACTTGATTTCTCCTTAAATTCCCACATACAAGTCAATGGTACACACCCCTACTGCTGCTGTACAGTAGCTTCCCCTCACCCTCATCCAGCTTTAGTGCAGCGTTCCTTATCGCTGCCTAATGTAGCTGATCCCTGCACACGTTATTTTTTTCTCCCTCGTTCCCTCACTACCTCCTTCCTCCCTGGCTTTTGTGTGTGTGTGTGTGTGTGTGTGTGTGTGTGAGAGAGAACGATAGAGAGAGAGAGAGAAAGGTGAGCGGATATGTGTCTTTAACTGAGCTGCAGCTCCGCCACAGCTTACCTCTTACTGCTAAGATAGGATATGTGCTCTGCTTTGTTACTGCTAACCTGCTTGTTTGGGGTGAGATCAGTGTGTGTGTGTGTGTGTGTGTGTGTGTCTGTGTGTGTGTGCAGAGCAGAGCAGGAGCACTGAAAAATCCCATTATGGAGCCGAGTTTCTGCCACGCTTTCCCCGTACACACACTGTGAACCTGGTGTAATCCACTCACACACCCACCATGCATCCTTGTTTGTGTGTGTGTGTGTGTGTGTGTGTGTGTGTGTGCGCACGACACACCCACAAACACACACGCGCAGGAACACACTCCTCCAGACTCGGCAGTGAGCCGCCGCGCATCTCCTTGCACTGCTGTTGCCTATACCGTGAAACATGGCGGCTAATGATATCGAATGCTTTTTAAAGTTGTATTTCTGTTTGTATGTGTGTGTGTGTTTGTGTGTGTGTGTGTGTGTGTGAGAGAGAGAGAGAGAGAAAGAAAGAGGGGTGGACTTTTTCCAGACAGACATCGATCAGCAGGGAAACGGCACTGGCTTCAATGTGAGAGCTGCAAAGTCAAAAGTGACGCCCTCGTGTCTGAAATTAATTTCACTCTACAGCATGTCCCTTTTTACTTCTACATTAGGTCAAACTTCGAACTCAATTCGACCAATGAAAAAGAACATTTTCTCTAATGTATCAGGTCATTTTATACTTGTTGGTTCCCTGTGCGCATAAAGTTTGAACGTGGAATCGTGTCCGTTTCAACATTGGACATTGTTTTAGACTAGTTTTAGTTATAACATTGATTCACGTTGTGTTTAATATTCAAATCGTCGTTCGAACCAACCGAACTTTATTTTGAATAAGAGATTCCGGCGTCTTCAAAGATACCAGATATGACCGGCTGAATGTTCAGGGGAAATAACGCCCAAGACATCGAGACGTCTTCCATTCGATGGTAAATTTTAGCCCATTGTGTAATTTCTAACTAAAATTGCACTTAGTAGAGCGCTCACTGTACCTCCGACAAGGTCCAACAGCCCTCTGGTGAATCCACATTAAAATCTGCAGCATCCGGCTATTTTTATTTGGATCTGTATCGAGTCAAGTGGGAAACTGTTCAGTAGCAACGTAGTAAAACCACCAGGAGCAAAAAGCACGTTTGTTGGGGACTGTTTCCCGCAGAGGACTAACACACATTTCGAAATCTTGTGTTTTCAGCAGCGGAATGTTGTACATGTGTCTTAACAATATGTTGATATCAGTTTCTATACATGTTAAATCATATTGGGACAACAACAGTGTCAGGCATGAGATTTCTCAGGCTTTGACTGTATTGGAACACTTACTTGTGGAATTAATTTGTTGTCTATTAAAATATGACTAGCAACTAGAAATAAAGGCCTTTCTTTAATACGAGCCTCACATAGATACGTTTTACTGTCTGCAGCTGAGGTACAGTAAATAAAGGCACCCGGTGATTATGTGAGGGGAAATGCGATAACAAAGAAGCCGTCGCTGGTAGAAAGTTCAGTATAAGTTTCCTCCTCTGAGGGGGGTGGGGGCGGGTTCCTCTCTTCCTCATTCACTTCCCCCGGGCGGAGTGTAGGGGGCGCTGAACACACTGCCTGGCACCTGTGTGAGACAGGCACGGGGGGGGGGCCTGTTCGCCACCAGCCTGTCTCCCTGCCTCACCGTC
This sequence comes from Scophthalmus maximus, assembly GCF_022379125.1. Lineage (NCBI taxonomy): Eukaryota > Metazoa > Chordata > Actinopteri > Pleuronectiformes > Scophthalmidae > Scophthalmus > Scophthalmus maximus. The sequence goes on along the minus strand of NC_061515.1, from coordinate 22,766,231 downwards.
GCATTGAGTGCTCACTCACTCAGTGTGTGTGTGTGAATGTGACAGGGGAACAGGTTTCACACACGCACACACACACACACACCGACACACACACACCTCTCTCTCCACCCTGTCCTCCTCGACTCTCTCTCCCTCTCTCTCTCTCTCTGTCTCTCTCTTCCCCCCCCTGACCCCAGCGCCATCTTCTCTGTCTCATCCTTTATGCATACTGACAGTGAGCACCTCCGTTTATGGCACTGCATAACGCTCCCTCATTACCGCCCGGGACTCAGAAACCCGAACGCAAGTAAGGAGAGAGAGGGGAGGGGAGGGAGAGGAGATGTGGGGGGGGGGGGGGGGGGGGGGGGGGGGGGGTGATATAGAGAGGTGGAGGAAGAGTGGAGAAGTGGCAATGATGACATTCGCTTTGGATAATATTAATCTGATTCATTTGGCACGCCAGGAAGCAGCTCTTTAACTGTTTCCGTGCTGCTGCGTCATGTGCACCGGTGAGTGTGTGTGAGTGTGCGCGAGTGTGTGTAAGTGTGCAGCACGCAATTAAACAATACACACTGTGACAGGAAACAGACGCAGGCAAACAGAAGAAATTGTCATTGCACATACAGTACTTTGCACAGAATAGGCCGTGTGCACACCAATGCGTGATTACACACTTTATATACCCACACGTGTTGGCACTATGCACACAATAAAATGGATGCCCGTATAACGCTCACAATAAATCCATTTATTATGTTGTTAGCGATCGTGTATAATTACACGCACACACAAGACTATATTTCATTCAGCTGCAGAGGAGAATAGAGAGTGTCTCCCCCGTGTGATGTGGGAGAAGCTGAACACAAAATCCATTTTCTTTTCTATCGTCTATTGTATCACAATGTCACACGTTGGCTTTCACCAAGCCTGATATGTATTTCACAGAAGTATCAGTGTCAGCGTTTAGGTTTGCCGATATGTGCCCAAAATGAATGACTTACATTTCACAGAATAAACTAGGCAGAAAAGATGTTCAAGTTCTATAGGTTTGTGTTTGGATTCATGGTTATTTATAATAAAGTATAAGGTCAAACTGTAATATAGGGTTACATGCCTGAATTTGAAACAAGCTTTTGACAACGACATCTCAGGAATCATTTCCATTTTCATTTTTTACTCCAACTGTGTTAGATTCTTAGCAACAGCCGTTTACGCTCGTTGTGTTAAAGGTTCAGTCCGTGGTTGCGTTTTACGTCTGTAACATCCTCGGAGCAGGATTGTGTTCTTTCTCTCGCTTCTCGTGTTTACAGTGTCGCGTAACCTGGGCACCTTTTGGCGCATCGTATAAACCGATTGCACGTATGAACGCCCATCACTTGGTCTGCTGTGCGCGCGCTCACACAAACATATACACACTGATGTGTAAATCCCTACAGTATAAAAGGCACAGATATACACATCAGCTGGTGCAGAGTGTGCAGGCAGGGCACAGCAGCTTGTGTTGGCTGTAAACAGCAGCATGAAGAGCGGGAGCCGCGTGAGCGCCGGGGTCCCGGCGAGCCAATCAACCCCTCGATCTCCTGTCCCTGCCCCTCCATTGATCCCCATTAAAATGCTTAGCAGATGCTTGGCTTGAGAGAGAGAGAAAGAGAGAGAGTGAGACAAGCGCTTTTTCCGGCTGCTATTTTCATTTGTATGCTCCTTACCGCCGGCCCACAGTCTGGAATAGTCATTCTGCCAACTGGGACGCGGGCCCCGCTCCAGACAGTACAGTAGCATCCATTCAGACAGCGCGCAGCGTGTGCTAAACTATAGCACACGTCTAAAACGGCTGTCGTCGGGGACGGCCCTCACCGGGCCTCAAAACCTGCTGTGGCATGATTGTGCCAGAGTGACAACTCTGCCATCTGTAGCCGTGCCGACGGATACTTACCTGCGCTTTGTTAAATTGGGATGCCGGGATTCTCCATGAATGGTTTCTCTTGGACACTCGCCTTGGAATCGCATGAAATAATATCACGTTGGGAAAAAGAGAGAGACATATCCTGTCGTCCTTGCCCGGCCTACAGTTGCCCGGTTTACCGGCGGCGACCTTTGATCCCTGCACTTAACTTTGAAAGAAAAAAACATATCCCAGACTGTCACTGTCATGAACGTCACTTACAGTTTTCAGCCTGTTGTCCAGCGCAGCAAAGGGACTGCTGCTGAGATTTCCGGTGCACTCCCCTCGGCTTGAAAGCTCCGGATGAAGTGGTCTAATAATCTGGCTAAACTGTCGGCCTTGTTTACAGCTGTTCTCTCTGTGTGCCACGCCAGACGTTCTCATGTTGCATTGTTCCCGATCTCATGATTCTTTTGCATCAGTACGATTTTATCAGGAGCAAATGGAGACGATGACAAAAAAGGACGAAAGTAGAAATAAACCAGAATTTGCCTTGAAACTGACTGTCGACATTTTAAAGTTTGGCCATTTTTGGTTTCTGTTTTTGCAGATTTGGTGTGATGGTATGTTTACATATCACTGTACACCACTCCCTCCCTCCCTCCTTCCCTCCCTCAAACACACACATACACACACACACACACGAACACTCACAGTGAACCCTATAAACATCTGATTTGTGACATAATCCTGAGAACAGCGTGTGTCTGGAGCATGAGGGGCCAAGTGGACCAGGATGAGGAATGGCTTGTGTTGTTCCGCCAACTTTTCAAAGAAAGCCGCTATTGTGTGTGTGTGTGTGTGTGTGTGGGTGTGTGCGCGTACCCCTACTTGCATGCCTTGCACATACTCTACAGTGTGTGTCTGTTTTGTGTACGTCTGTCATGGGTGAGCGCGTGGCACATCCTCTAACGCACATGCGCACATGAGCGTCTTTGTTTTTTGCGTACGTGCTCAGATGTTGTTTTTTTGGGGTTAGTTTTTCTTCCAGTGCCTGTGCGCGTGCATGGTAACCGAACCCGCTGTCTTCCTGTTACTGTGTCTGCGTGTGGCACCCGCCTCTGAGTACAGGCGACGTACACTAGCGGGCTTTGTCTGCCCAGGGGGCTGACGTCTACGCCCATGGAAGAAGCCCTCCGCTTTTCGGGGGCCGCGGCGGCCATGACAGAGACTCTCTGTTCTCGCAGGCCTGCCAATCACTCCCCGGCTTGTCGGAGGGGCGGAGAGGATGTCCAGTCGTTAAACTTGCTCGAGCATGGAGAAAATGCAGATGCGCGTTCTCCATCCTGATCTGTCACGTCTGATCACGGAGCAGGATGGAGTGAAAACGGGGAGAAAAAAACAAAACAGAAAACGACCTGGAAAACGAGGTTAGGGGAGATTTGAAGGCTCACGGGAAGCGGAGGATGGTCAACTGCCATGAAACGACTTGTATCAATGACATAATGTGTTTAAACATCCATCCATCCACACACATGCACATTGATAAAAGAACTAGGTGGAGGGCAGTATCCTCGAAAGTTGATTATGAGAAACGGAAAATCAAAAGGAGATAACACAAAGTGTCTCATTCCTTATTATTTACCACATGATTTGCCGAATATACACATATGTATTTGACTTAAGAGCTCTACATGAAACTGACCTGGACTGTACATGCAACTTTAAGACCTAATCCACCAGAATGAAACCCCTCCAAGACTCCACTCCAGCTCTTCCCCTCTTGCATATCTATCTCCCAGCAATATGACATGCATGAAAACGGACAATCGTGAACGTGAGGAAGAGAGGCATCTCTTAATAGAGTACATTCGTACATAACCGCCAAACCTTGACCTGTCCAGCGTCAAAGCTCAGCCTGGAAACCGGATTCTATGTCCAGATCCGTTGTTTTCGGCACTCGCTTCCCTCCATCGGCGTTTTCTAAAGTGCCCACTGCCCATATGCAACTTGTGACGAGGTATTACTTAATTATAGAGAGGCAAAAGCCAAAAAACATGAAGAAACATAATAAGGTAAAGCCTTAGACAATGTGAGCTGATAACCAGTGTATTTAATTCCAAAATAGGATGTTGGAAGTCTGCTGCAACAGAAACCTGAAGTAGACAGACAATAGCAGGAACTGATAAAGGTTTAGAACAATACAAACCTCTTCATCAAGAAAAGATAAAGAATGCACTAGTCTGAATGGGAACAAAGAGGGGAGACCATGTTCTCACTTAAAGGCAATCTGATTTAACATGAACATTAATGAATACAATCACCAGTAGCACAAACCTGCATCCAAACACATCTACACACACACACACACACACACACACACACACACACACACACTTCCCCACTCCTCACTTCCCATAACCATCACAGCGGGACGGGCCACATTGACAGCGCTCCATTTAGTTGACAGGATAACTCTGACAACAGCTTGAACGGCGTGCAGGGAGTTGCAGAGGCTCTCGAGGAGAGGGGAGATGTGAGAGGAAGGGGGGCAAAGGAGGGGACAGAAGCAGAATTTGCGATGTTATGCAGCCGATTAGGCAGCTAGTCTATCTCCCCAGCGTCAGGGGGCCTCTGATGGCAGCTACACCGTCCCGCCAGCGCATCGTATCCATCACCTCCAACCCCGCGCGCGCACGCGCGCGCACACACACACACACACATACACACATACACACATACACACACACACACACACACATACACACCGTTCGTGTCAGCAAACATCATTCCCCTCTGTGTCACCTGCTCGGACCAGGAGCGTGAAAAATGGCTGTCACGCCGACGCCCCAAAAAATGATTGCTGAAAACGAGGAGGAGAGGGAAAATAAAAGTGGAGGGAGAGCGGGGCCGGGGGGTGGGGGGGTCGGCGAGGGAAGGTGAAATTGGAGGAAACTCTCGCCAGATTAGGTGCGGGTTAAGAGAATATTGATCTGTGTGCCGAGGACTGTTGATCTCTCTTAGCGGCGTAAGACAAATGGCAGCAAACAGAAAATCGAGCGCTCGCCTCCTCTCCAAGGACAGCTGCGGCCTCGCTCTGCCTTTCTCTTTTTCTTCCCTTTTTTTCTCCTCCTTTTTGTAAGCCTCCCAATAACAGCATCCAACTTCCCGTACCGTAAATATGAAATGTTTAAATCGACAGGGCTTACATTTTGCAGCCCAGAACCCAGATGCACTTCAAAAACTAATGGCAACATATTTGCTTAAGTTCTTTACCCTGAGCATCAGTTGGGGAATTTTATCCTCCCCCGCCCGTGATCACCGTCTCCTCCAGCACCGGCAAACAGAGCCGATCGCTCGCACGCCCTAAAATGGGCAAGAATCGGGAGTTTGTGTCAATGTTAGACGCCGCTGAGTGATTCCGAAGGTTGCCTCCATAATTAGTCTGTCTCTCCCATTTGGAGTGTGCGAGGTGGGTCCGCAGGGGACGTCGTGTTTGATTAGGGGCCACAGCCTTGGCCCCGGCGCCCGGCCGTGGTGTTTGATGATGGGGAGCCAAACCCTGGGCGGGGGCTGAGGTTCATCCGCGCCGGCTCAACATCAAACAGCCAGGAGCAAAGGAGTACAGCCCTGGGGGACCCTCGCAGCACTGCTGCCTGGATAGGTAGATCCACTCCCGGTCGGATGAAGGGAGGAGGGTGGGGTGAGAGATTGTAAAAAGAACAAAAAAAAAAAACTAAAGAAAGAAAGGTGAAGTTGAGAGAAGATGCATCTGTCAGGAATCAGAGAAGTTTGTACGCTCGCAAGTAGCACAAAATAAACAAAAAAAACAACTTGGTTTATCGCAACTTGAATGATATTTTCTCAGGTTTTTTATTGTTAATATGTCTGCATCCCCCATTGTTGAAAAATCACCTCCTCCCTTGAGACTTTGCCCCAGGCCACAGGTTGGACCGACTTATATATTTTTGCAGTTTGGGTTTGGGTCCCGTTGGGTTGCAGGTTGGGCCCTCGGTTCGCCTCTTAGCACGGTGGTTCCACGACTGATGCGCTACAGCTCTTATCGAATGACGAGTCATAGCCGAGAAGAAAAGCCTGTTTATTGTTTTGCGTGTACGAAAGGCGGCGCACGCATCAGCGATGGAAGTCACCGTAGAGGTATGTGTGTTTGATTCGCGACACTTGCTGTGGTTGCCGGGTGGTGCGTCAAATCGGCAGCTTCTTTTCAGCTGCCGCTGAAATTACTGATTAAAAAAAAAAAAAATCCTGAAAGTACAAGTACACAAAGAAAACAACTCTTTTACAATAACGAGAGAAAATGTAACTCATTAATGAATCCATTTATCTCACTCTCTTTCTCACTTCCATCACTCGCTGCTTCACCCTCTCTTCCTCTTCCCCTCGGCAACCGCCGACGTCGTCTCTCTCGCTCTTTCACCTCAACTCTTCCTCTCCTGCTCTTCCTCCATCCTTCTGTCATTCTCACAGTGAGGGAGGTAGCTGGTGCAATTGCATGTGTTACTTCTTTGTTCTTTCTTTCTTCTTCGTCTTCTGCTGTGTTGAATTCATGCAGCTTCCGTTCCTCTCTCTTGCTTTCGGCCTCCACCCATATCCCCTTCCATCTCATGTCTGGCTCGGAGGTAGGGGTGAGGCCCGCCTGGCTGTTCAGCCCTCACTCGTCATGTTTCATTACAGGGCCTCAGTCTTCTGCCCGTCTTCCCGTCTTGCCCGTCGATCCCACTGCGCGCGCGTGTGTGTGTGTGATGTTGGTCAACGCGGCCATGGCTTTCGCAGAAAGTGAGCCAGGAGGTTGTACACTAGTATTAGCCCAAGTTACCATAACCAATTTGTGAGGGTTTCCTGTCGGCATTCCTGTTAGATTTACATTCAACAGTTCATGTTCATGTTCATGTGCGTGTGTGTGTGTGTGTTCAGTGGAAGTTTTGACGGAGAAAGTGGAAGGAAGGATGGAAGTAATATTGAACACAGCATCACTGTACTACGTGGCCAAAAGTATGTGGACATCAAACCATGATACTCAATATGCGACTGCGGAGCACGGTGACAAGGGCGTACAGGCGTTTCATGGAGGCAAAGCTCAGGGCTCTGTGCAGGCCACTTCATTGGAATGAACCCTTTCCTCAACCTGTGGGATGACGGCATCATTAACTAAACCACAATACATCTAAATTTAACAAATTCAAATGGAAAGAGTCATCCCCAAACTGCCCACCCCCCCCCCCAAAAAAAAATAATGTATATATATATATATATATATATATATATATATATATATATATATATATATATATATATATATTGGCTTTCTCTAAACTGGAACTAAGGTTTGACTACGACTAATGTCACGAAATGCAGTACCTGGCCACAAGAACACAAATATGTGCAGCGCGACTTTCATATTACTAATTGCACTTCTAGATATTTTGGCGATGCGAGTGTAATACACTCCATCAAAGCTAAAGCAAACAAACAAACGAACAACAACAACATAAAAAAATCAATACTGGCAAGGATGTGCTGCGGCTAATACAGTAGCCCACGTAATAAGCTGCACCAGGCTCCTCAATTAGCAGAGCAAAACTCTGGGGTATATTTACAGTAATCAATGTACGATTCTCGAGTCATTTTTTCTTTTTTTTTCTTAAATTAATTCTCTCAGCAGCAATTAGCTCGCTCAGTGGGAAAAAAAAAGAAGACCTTTCTTTGTGACATTAAACTTATTGCTGAGGCGGGCCTGTCTCATTACCCTTCTTGGCTGAAACAAATGAGTGTGTGTTTTTTGCGAGTGTGGAAAAACACACACGCGCACACACACACTCGCTCACACACTTGTGGCTTAAAAAAACAACTAGTCTCGAGGTGTATACTCGCCTTTTTACTGTGGATGGATTTCTGAGATAAAGTGGGTCAAGCTCACTATTTAGTTTTTTTTCAGCTGCTGGGACTCGAGTTTGCCTTCCTCTCCTCCCACCATCCATATGGGCTCATGCATATGCATGCTCTCTGGACAGCTACCTGTACGCCCAAAAAAAAAAAAAAAGGGATTCATTTCTTTATTTCTTTCATCCTAGATTCATGGACTTAGTGGCGAAGAAAGACCGGTGGCTGCGACAAGCTGTCTTCTGACTCCTCTGAAGGGGTCATGTGGAAATGAATTTCCCGCCAAGGCGGAGGGAGAGACGTGGCGTTCTGCAGGAAAACACACACACACACACACACACATACACACACACACACACACACACACACACACACACACACCCACACACACCCACACACACACACACACACACACACACACACGCACACACACACGCGCACGCGCGAGCGACTCCGAGACACACGGAATAGTTCATATCAGTCGGAGGAAAACAATAATCCGGGGCTGGATTTGTCATCGCCTGCAAATGATCGTGGCAATTACGCTCACATTGTGAGGCGAGCAAACAGAATTACAGTGAGATTCTCCCCGTGATTGGGGTGTCACCCCCCCCCACCCTCTCTTCCCTATTATTGTGGTGCGTCCTGATTGATCCTCTCCCTCTCTAAATCACTCTCCTCTCCCTTTTCACCGCCTGTCTTGTTTTATCTTTCCCTTTGTCTCATCTCGCTCTCTCCTTCCACCCCTCCTTTTTTTCTTTTCCTCTTCCGACTCGTTCTCCAGGCTAATGAATCAAGGAAAAAAAAACTTGGGGGAACTGTCTGGCCCCGGTGAGACCTCCAGCATGTTCTGGCCTTTTATTTTCTCCTCCGCACCGTCTCTTGCGCCCTGGTCGGCAGGGGTACAGCTGTCCATCACTCTTCCCCCCCCCCCCCCTTGTCCCACGCTAACACTTTTACTACCTTTAAATTAGCCACTGTCACCGCCAACCGTGCCTCGGCGTCACGCGTCTCCAGATGTTACATGCCGCTTTTTTCTGTTTTTTTTTTTTGGTGCCAAGGCTGCCGCTGTAAATCTTTTTTTTTCCCCCTCGCAGGCTGGGAAAGGCAGGCGAGGAGGGTTGGCCTGGTGGACGACCGCAGCTCACCACTTCCCATCTGTTGGCTCAGGGCGGCATTTGCACAAAACGCTCGTTCTTTATGTCGTGTCTGCGTGCGTTGCTCGGGAGAAGCATGTCGGGGACGGTTACACACGGACAAATTGTGTTGTGGGGGGAGGGGTGTTCACCCTTGCCAACCGTGCAGCTAATGGACAGTTTGTACTGTGAATAAAACAAGCCATCCGCCGTTGACATGTCACTGGTGAGGTCAGGGGGTTCAACCCATGTAGGAAACAACACTTTAACAGTCCCTGTCTTGTCAAAGATCTTACTAGACTGATCTTTCGTGGCCTGGCGCCCAGATGAATTCTGGGAGCTCATTTTAAATTTGCTCTGCCAGAATACCGTCTGGTACCGTCCGATCACAATCGACTATTTGGCAGTGGGTAGGGGTTTATCCCGTGACGCAGAGAGAAGCGACTTTTGTAAACGACCAACGCTGCCGCTGAGCATATGACTTGAAGCACCCGACATTTTCACATGTCTCCCACAAAAGCGCCGACGCTCAGTCACAGGCATCGTGGAATCGTTGTCGCAGGCGTCTCCTCTCTCGCCTGTTGATTCTCTCGCATCGCTCAACAGACGTCACATGTTTCGCAGGAGGTCTATATCCAATTGCATTCGCAGGCATTTTGATCTGCGTCCATTGGCGACGCCTCTTGGAAAAATGAAAATGAAACGAGACGTCCCAGACTAATACTCAAATGCGTCTGGCTATGCCAGGCTTGATTTCCTTACGGTTCTTATTTGGGTATAATAAAATCCGGTCTTCGTGTAACAATAAAGACATGTGACTGGGCATATGAACATAAAACGTAGGCGTTGGTCATCTTTTCTGAACAACCTTACAGATGGATGATGAAGCCACAGTTTTACTTCTTAGAGAGTTTTTAGTTATTCGCCAACTCTGCCGAGACAAAGCTGGGTCTTTCAAGATATTCTCCCGTTTGGCGTTTTTTAATGACGATGGAGGCGGATAGCTCCTCAGAAACTCAACCATAAGCTGGCAGATGGACATATCGGTCACTGTGGAAGTTAAGAACATGGTGTTTGGCCGGTGAGTTACTCTGCGTTACTTTATTTCCGCCTGCCCAATCAAGTTAAATGAAGAACATCTACATGCACTGTAGATTCTGTCTTTTTTGTTGCTGTTGTTTTTACAGAAAGCTTTATCTTCATCGCTGTGTGGCGTGGATAACTCCGTGTTTGAGTGACCTGAGTGTTCTCCGGACAGAAATCCACCTACTTGTGTTCTTGGTTGGAGGCCGGTTCACAGGTCATCCCACGCCTCGGCGCCTCATTAGGAACCGCAGCTCTGCCCGGTTGCATCGGGAGATTTCTCTCCTTTTTTTTTTTTTTTTGGCAATGCAACACATGCTGCACCTCCTCCTCCACAGCGGATCGCTGCGAGGGGTCAAGATACCACCACATGTTACAGCCGTGCCGCCGGGGCTTGTTTCCTTTTTTTTCCCACCAAACCGGCCGGGGCAGTGCCCACTTGTTGCCGCGACGCTGCGATACTTCATATGTAGAGATTTGAATATCGCTGCGAGCCCTCCTCACAAATTAGGAGAAGAAGAAAAAAACAATAATATTCCTCGTATACTCGAAATACTCATCCTGAGACGCAGAAAAAGACAAATAAAAAATCAACTTCCTGCTCATGTGTTATGTATCAGGATTGTTTCTGACTTCCAAAGTGGGTAAGAGATCTGATTCAAACATGCGGCTGTTTATGGACAAAATCAAAACCATGTCCGCAAATTCTAACACTATATATTTTAACACCGGAACCTCATTAAATAGTCTTTCAGAGAAAAATGACTTGCAGAATAACTGGAACAGGCCTGTGTGGGAAGGATCAAGGCAAGAGAACCATTCTCTGTTTCTCCTCGATCCCTTGTATCTCCACCGCTCTCTTCCTTCTGCCTTCATCCTCTCTGTTCCTCATGTCTGCATTCCCATTCTCTCCCCTCTGAAGCGGCTTCCCTCAACCTCCCCTCCCCTCCCCTCCCACGTGTCCATTCATCCAATTAACAATAGCCCTTCAGTTTTGTGTAATTCAGAACAGAACGCAGCGGTCATGGATGTTATTAGAGGCAGTATCAATCTGCGCGGGGACAGTAAGGAGACGTCCCTAATGCCCCGTCACGTAGCCTCGCACAGCTCCTGTATTTACGACCAGGGGCGTCCACCGCGCGTCTGGCATCGCCCCGCCGTTGAATAATAAAATAAATCAAAACATAAGAGTTCTGTCTATTCGCAATTTCCTTCTCGGCCTCCGAAACGTGAAACCAGATGTTTTCCGGCATCCCGAAGATGCTTTTCATCTGCCCTTTTCTTCCCCCCCCCCCCCTCCTTTTTTTCCTTTCCTTTCCGCCCCTGTCTGTGTCTCTTTGCTGTCGCTCTCTGCCTCCCGTCTGTTTTCAAAATGAATGTAAAAAAATAAATAAGAGAGGGTTATAAAAAGTGAAATGTCCTCTTTGCCCAAGGAAGTAGTCTGTTTTACATTGATAGAGAGGCACAGGCAGCCCCTGGCCATCTGAGGCTGAGCCTGTTTTTCCTCTGCGATATCCTGCCGCCACATCTCTGCCTCTCGAGTGCGCCTCCAAGTAAAGCGGGCGGGTCAAAGCAATTGGGCTCAGCCCCCCCCCCCCCTTTCTCCAATCCTCTAATTGGAGGTGCTCAGGTTAAAGAATGTCCCGGTTATCGCAAAGCCAGCAGAGGAGACACAATTCAGCGCCATAATTCCACTGATGGGTGACTTGCATTTTCAAATATTGAGCATCCGTGTTTACACACGCTCGCGCGTCATTATCTCGTCCGTGCACATTCAACACGTCGACGCGGGCCTAGGCGAGAGAATTAATTCCGAGTCAACCCAGGACGGGATTTTTTTTGGGGGGGGGTTGTTTAATAGATTCGGGATACACATGTATGTGTGGGAATTCATAGCGACTCCAAAGCGCAAGACATTGATAGTGTTTCTTTGGGCGCGGTGAGTGTGGTCCCCAGTCATGAAGAGGTTGTCTGTTTCATGCCTCTGGCCTCTGTTCATTTTGACAAACCGTGCGTGCCTTTCGCCAGTCACTTCCAGGCAACGGCAGCTACAATAAACACCAGCCATCTTTTTTTTCTTTTCCCTCTCCCAAGCTCGAGGCCAGGGGTTGATCCCGAGCAGAACCTTGGCCGGCTCACTTCCTCCGGGGGGGGGGGCTTGAAAGAAGGGGCCGAGCCCAAACAAACAGGAACTCCGACATAAGGGGGCAGCTCCCCTTGAGCCCTGCACCTGCACAGTGTTACACTGGACTTAGTGGGCTCCAGGTTTCAGCCATCCGGGGGTTTATGTGTGCGGGGTCGGTGCCGCTGAAATTCGCTGACGAGCAGGCGACGTCTCCGCCGCCGAGGAGTGTCCCAACTGAGATTCATTTGTAGACATCATTTTTTTCCTTTATTCTTAAGGGAAGCCCCAAACAATTTCACTAAATGTTCATTTTTGACTTCAGGGCCTCATTTGTTGTGCGAATAAGTCTTGAAAGTATTGACAGTCAGCCACTGCATGGCAACAAAAAAAACAAAACATGCCTTGTGTTCACAGAAATTGGAAGAAATTCCTCCTTTTCACAGGGGCGCACCAAACACGCGAGCGCTTGACAACGTTAAACACACAAGTCCAATTACGGTTGTCCTCGTTTAACGTGACGGGACGTCAAACAAGCGCTTCCTGCTAACTGCCTCTTATCTTAATTGGCCCTGGTCTCTCGGAGGAGGGTCCAGCTCTGTGCTGACCGCGGTTGCAGTGTCTGCTTCTCGTCTGCACTCGGCACGACACATCGGCCTCATGTTGCCGTCATCGCGGTCTGCGCGTGGAGCGAGAGCCCCCTCTGAATGTTTTGGGGGATGTCAAACTTTATCCCGGAGTGCCAGTCGGACAAACATCATGAGCTTCCTTTATTTTAACCGCATGAAGTATACAGACTTACTGATTAAAAATGGTAAAAACTGAAGTCCATAAATTGCCCTTCTCTTCGGGGTTCTTGAATGCGGCCGAGAGGAGCGGCGCTCTTAATAAAGCCCCAAAAACGCAATCTCCCTCCGACCCCAATGAGATGGCGGGCGCGGCTCCTCAGCTCTTCCATAATGCACTATTCATGCTTTTTATTAATCTCTTTTTTCCTCCAGCCATTTTTCAAATCACTCCTTTTGTTTACTCATGAATATTTTTCTGCCTTGTTGAGAGAGAGAGAGAGAGAGAGAGGGTCGGAGACGGAGCAACAGAGAGGGAAATGGAGGCAAAGAAGAGAGAGAGAGAGAGAGAGAGAGAGAGAGAGAAAGAGGCCATCAGCAAGGTGTTGGAGTGACCTGGTGGCGCTTCATTTGTGGGTAATTTGTGGCAGGGAAGCCTTGTATTTCATCACGGGATAATCTAACCTTTGAGGTGTTTTACAGACTGCCTCCCAGCCCAAAATAGGTCACTTAAGCGGGCTTAGCAGGCGGAGCCAGTCGGATATGAGGGCCCCGCACCCCCAGGGACACCTAGCCGCGGTAATTGGTGGCCGTGGCCCGGGGTTTGTAAAGGCAATGAACAAAGTTGGCCATCTAATGTCACATTTAGGGCAACGGCGTGTTCAATCCTTCCGCCGGTGAAATGGCACAGGCTCATTAAGTTCCTAATTGCGGAGCGGCGGAGAAGCTAGGGGAAGACAACTCTTTGCGGAAGTTCAATGGAAAACTGTACTCATTTCTCATTTCGCATCAGTTCACCGTCGTCCATTTTTTTTTCCAGCGCCCTGTTCTGCCTTTTTTTTTCTTCTTCGTTTTTCGGGGGGGATACAAAGGGATGCTGTTCATAATGGGCCGTCTATAAAAAGTACCCAGCATTAGACTAATCTGTCACCCATTTCCATTTCTTCTTCTTTTTTTTTTTTGCAGATTCAAAGTGAGAGGGAAAGTGAGGTTGTGTGCGCAGCCGAGGGGGGGTGGGGTGGTGGGGGGGGGGGGGGGGGGGGGGGGGGGGGGGGGGGGGGGGGGTTGAAAAGGGCCTGAATGACAGTGGGTTGACAGTGGGATTGGCTGGCAAATGACTGCGGAGTGGCTCGCCTGCGGAGAGGCGATGGAGGAGGCTCCCAGTAGGCCTGATTAATTCCACTCTCGGCGGCTGCCAGGGGGAGAGAGCCGGGGGTTAGCGGCTGCTGGAAGAGGAGCCTATTACCAGTCCGCCGCTGAAACTGATATAATCAGCCGCGCGGCGACCCGGCCCTTTTCCCCGACACAAACTTTTCCAGGGGCCTCGCTCCCCATGCGTTCCACGCGGGGACTTAAGAAAAAATACGACGGCGGGGAAGGGGAGAGGAAGGGGGTCGAGGTGAGGGAGGGCGCCGGGGTTTGGAAGAGGGGTACAAAGGATTTTTCTTTTGAGAGATGGTAAGGAGAGCTTTGTAAGAAATCCCCTCCGCCGTTCCGACTGCACTCCCCCACCCCACCCCTCTCTCTCACTGTAGCTCTGTATCTTTTCATCCCTATCTCTCTCTCTCTCTCTCTCTCTCTGCCTCATCCTTCCCTCTCTGGCTGATTTCCTGCAGCTTTGATAGCGACAGACCCTCCCGTGTGGCAGCAGCTTTAAGTCTGGTCAGATATGAATATGTCACAGCTCTTAATCCCGGACGCCTCTCTCACAGCAGAGTACGACGCGTTTTTCTTTTTCTGTGATCTTATATGGGCTCCACAATGAGGAACCCCCCAACCCACCCTCCACCCATATGATCCTCCTGAACCCTCCTCCCTTCAGTTTTTCGTGGGCCTGACCCAGAATTTGAATTTGAGGATAAGATAGCGTAACATTATCCAAGTGACATATGTTCCTCCATGTTACAGGTAAATGGGCTCATACTGCGGCGGGAGAGCTACATTTTTTTTTTTCTTTTACAAATGACATACACCGGCGAGGATTAGGAGATTACCAAATTAATGTCAGGAGAAGTGCATTTTCTGACTCTCTTCCGATTGGGAAATGAAATAAAAAAATAAAACCGACTCGAGGATCAGTTTAAACATATCAGAAGACGTCGTGTTTTCTCCCTCGGCCCCCTTTACCGTATGAGGCCGATATTCAGAGAGTTTGGGTTTTATGTGTGCCGAGGATCTGAGGTACTGCCTCTGGAACCATGATGAGGTTTTGTAATAGTTTTGAAATGATTCCCTGGATGGTGATTCCTCCAGGAAATCATAAACATATAGCAGAAACAACAACAACAATATATGTCGGCCAATTCATGCATAAAAACACATCCTTCCCCCACACACCCTTCAACATAGGGATGTGGGGTCATCCCTATGTTCCCTCAGCCCTATGTTCCCCCATGTCAATGAAATAACCCCCGCATCAAAATGAGGCCCTATGTTAGGGTGAGGGTGAGGGAACACATGGCTGAGGGAACATAGACACGCTCATGTTCATGTAGATCACACATGCACATTGCGTGTGTGTTATTAACAGATACATGTTCACTCATGCAGAGTGATTTTCTTCTCCATGAACTTTGGCCCGGGTATAATTTCTCCCATATACCGCACCTGTGAATTGAACATGTGTAGTGTAACAGGAAGTTTTGTTTGAGACGCGTCACTTTTTTCCAAATGTAACTTTTCAAGGCTTTAAGCAGCACACACACACACACACACACACACACACACACACAAACACACACAAAAACCCTCTCACCTCCACCGTATTGGGGTCTCGGCAGAAATCACACAGGCGGACATCCAAAGCCCGGACCAAGCGAAAACCGGTTAGATGCCGCTCGAGCTATATTCTGCCGCCCCGACCTTTAAACCGCGCGTCTCTTGGTCGCTGGATGTGCTGCTGCAGTCAAGGATGCAGCCACACTCTCACACACCCACACGCCCATGCACCACATACCCGCGTTCCATTTTCATTTGCGGCCATTACACATTCCCATTCATGTCCCAGATAGAGCAGGCCCTCTCCCCGCCTCCGTCTGAAAAATGTCAGCCCACCCACCCCCTGCCTCCCCTCCACGCTGATAAAGGTCGTGAATAATACATATTAAGCACTGTACTGAAGGCCGTAACCGAACTGCTAAAATATTGATCTTGGCCAATCATAATGAAGAGAAATTACCGGGGAACGATCCATCACCATAAGCCAAGTGTCTGCTCCGACTCCAGACTTAACTTGCTCAATTTCCCGCCAAGCCCACTTCGGCGCAGCGCCACATTACTGCTCAATAATAATAAAGATGATATCTGCGGGCGCGAAAAAGGTAACGTGTTGTCATGCAAATTAAGCGACAACAAATCCAAAACGCGGCTAAATATATTTGGAGGATTACGTTCCCCCCGTTCATCTGTGGGAAAGAAATACAATACTCTCAATATTTTCCCAGAGCTTGCTCAATCTTTGCTCTCCAGATTCCGAATGGTGCATGACATTTGGGTTGTGACGTGTGTGTGTGTGTGTGTGTGTGTTAGCATGTGTAACATGCGCCTGAGCGAGAGAGCTGTTTGTTTGCGTGTGTTTGGAGAGAATTTGTGTGTAATACAAGGGATTTTTCATTGTAAACGTAGACACACACAGTGTGTGTATGCGTGTGAGTGTGTGTGTGTGTCTTTACTTGCGTCAGAGTGTGAGGAGGGATTTCTCTGCTTGTGTACATGTGTTTGATTCCAAACCATGTACAGTACTGTATCCTATAAGCGCTGCGTTTGTGTGGCGTGAGGCCAAACACTGCATGACGTTTCATATCCTTTTGCATGTGTGCATGTGTTTGTGTATGGAATTTCTGCGTGTGCGTAGATGTGTGTGTGTGTGGCGGGGGTATTTCCTAACATTGGTGTCACTTTAAAGCCGCTTGTGATCACGTGAGCCGCTCCACCTTTACGACCTGAAACTCACACTGCCATGTAACACGGCACCTTAAAGGCGATCGCACAAGGCCGCCCCCCCTCACTTAATGAGTTTTTAAATATTAAAAAAGTGGCGCGCGCAATCGCCGTCGTCACCATTGTGAGCTCTTAATTAACCAAGCAATTAGGCACGGGGGCTGCTCATTTATCAGCGTGCGTTCATTTGCTGAAAAACCGAGTCACTTTTTATTAATCGACGCCGCAGAAAACGGAGAGGTGAAATTAATGTGCGCCCCGGCGGAGGTCACGCCAGCCCCGCTAGCTCTCTCAGCGAAGAGGGAGATAAAAAATGGAAGCATGCTTCACCAGTGCGCGCCGGAAGACGCGCCGGGGCGTCCGCATGGTCACGTCGTGGGACAAGCGCTCGCCGGCTGGAGGGATGAGGGACGGCCGCTTGGCTTTTCTGGAACCATCTGGAATATTTTTTTCTCCATGCAAAAGGAATAGTAACCAAATGCCTTTTAAAAGGAAAGAACTATTTTTGTTTTAACCTTCGTGCTTTGGTGCGTGGGAATGTATGTTCTTTGAAAAGAGTCCCAATGTGCTGCTCTACACGGTATTTTTTTTATTGGACAGCCTCTTTTCACCACGCTCCATCCCGTCGATGTACAACGGCTGCTTATGTTTCAGCATTACCGCATAATTGTAATAGCTCAACACATTGGCTGTGTTCTGCTCACAGAAAAACAATCAGAGCTGGTTAATGACGGATAAGCCACCTGCTCGCTTTGCGTCTACCGCGGCGTCCTAATGTCGGTTCTACCCTGGGACGTCCGTCCACTGTGGCGATGTGCACAGGTGTTGTTTGCCGTGCAGCCCCCCCCCCCCCCCCCCCCCCCCCCCCGACACACACACACACACACACACACACACACACACACTGTTGTGCTGCAGGAGTGACCAAACAGGAGTGAGTTTATGTGACATTTTACAGAGGAAATTTGAGCATTATATGGAGCATTGGGACCAGCGGTGAACGGTGAATTTACTCAAGTACGACTATCGTGTACTCGCACTTCCACATTTCATAGGGAAATGTTGTACTTTTCTTCTCCACAACATTTATCTGAAAGCTTAAATTTACTTTAAGGATGAAGGTCTTACACAGTGGATATGATAACAATCTTATAAGTGCAACGCGTCAGATTAAGCCAGTTGTTTCCTGCTGTCTGACGTCGTACGAGCAGCAGCGTGTAGTCAGGGTCACACTCCAGATTTGGAGTAGCTACAACGGCAACATGCTGCTCACACACTGATGATTCAGTATTAATTATGTAATGATGTCATCCGACTTTAATTTCACTGCTTACTTCAGTAGGCTTTTTCATGCAGTACTTTACTTGCTCACCGAGTATTTTTTATATTTATATTTTTCTCCCACCACTGACTGAGAACATGTTTTCAACTTGATCTCCTGTGACTTGGATTGTTCCCAATTTATTTGTCGCATCGGACGCTTCCACCAAATGCACGCATAGAAATATAACATAATAATGTGAAAATGCAAAAAAAAAACGTACACTTGAATTAAAACCTGACGCTCAGTTTTTGAATAAGGGCCATAATTGACAATTACTTCTCCTTTTTCCATCTTGCTTTTTTCTTTTCAATTATTTGTTTCTGCTTGTGCTTAGCTCAGTTAGTTTCCACATTTAGAGGGACTTGCGGGATGATTTATTTTCCGGGGGGTCGTTATCTGGAAAGATTATGCAGTAACTAATTCAGTTATTTAAAAAAAAAAAATGGTTTCACATTATAGTTTAGACGGAAAAAACGAACACTAATAGGAATCACCAGCCGGTGTTGGGCTGGTCTTAAGAAAAATTTCAGCACAGAAAAGAAATTAGAAAGCGAGAAGCTAATTATGGTATTTCAGATTGTGAAGTGGCTGATTATTAATGATTGATCCGTGAGACTCTCATTGATTGGATCTGCTTTTTGTTTTGAGTTTGTGTGTGGACTATTCGGGAACATCAGTCGCCATAATAACTTTCCACGAGCGGTCGCACCATGTGTCCAACCTGTAGCTCGGACCTTAAGTCATTTAACACGGATGTAAAACTGAGGCGAAGGGCGAGAGCATTGTGGGACTTGAAAACGTCTTTGCAGCAGTCACAGTGCAGCGTTCCATTCCGAATCACGTGATGACCCTTGTTAGGTGGATATATCTGGATTAATTCCGCCACATCCCCACATCCCCAGGAACACCCCCCCCCCCCCTCATCATCGTTTGCCCCTGATCCACGACCCCCCCAGGGTTGTTTTCGCAGCAGACTGCAACGGGGCTGTGCCAGGTTGTTGCCGCTCCAGCCTCGGCCCCGGCCTGTCCCGGGCCGGGCCCGGCACTGCACTAATATGCACCCATTTCTCATCTAGACAGTCCGTAAAGCACTGGGGCAAAATATTCTGTCTCCCTGAGCAGCTCCTAATAAATTGTCCTTTCATCGACGCGCAAGACAAATTTTGCCTTCTCTGCCTCCCCCTCCCTCTCTCCTCTCCTCCCCTCTCCTCTCACCCCCTCACCCTCCTTATCTCGCCACACTCTTTCTCTCCTTTGCCACATACTCCTCGGCTCCCTCTCTCCCAGTTCCCTCTGCTCCCTGTGGTTTAGTGGAACTGGCACACTCGCCCAGCCCCTCCATAAACTACAGGAGATGCCAGGGGCGCAGCTCAGTTGGCCAGAGGCCTCTGCGAAGGGAGTGATGGAAGGAGGCGGAGGAGGCAGTATTAACAAGGTAGAGGGAAAAGAAATGGAGAGAGAAAGAGAGAGAGAGAGAGAGAGGGATATTATTGTGCACAATCCCCCACTCCTCTCCTCTCTTCCCCGCCTCGCCTCCCCGTGCCGCCACAACACGCCGCCGCTTCCACTTTGTAATTGCGCAATTAGTGCCACCGCCGTGGTTTTCATATATCACAAATGGCTAGCCACCGCCATTAAAGCAGCCGCGGCACCTCGGCTAGCGGGCATGGCTAGCCGAGGTGCATTAAGGGCAGCGTTTTGTAAAATGTGAGCCAATTTATCATGATCTGTTTTTTCGCTCCCACCCACTGCTAAAACGCCCCTACTCCCTTGTCTTTGAGCCTGACCTTGTGCTGGGCTTGTGTGTGTGTGTGTGTGTGTGTGTGTGTGTCGGCGTGCAGAGGTTCAATTTGCTCATTGTTACTCGCTTGCATAATTTCAGGCGGCTGGCTCGGCACTGAGCCTCGCACCGGTCCGCTCGCGGCCCCGCGGTCGCGCACACAAACGCACCTTCGCGTGCAACCAATGCACACGCACGCACACATACACCTCCGCAAAACATGCCGGCCCGCTGATTGCCGGCGCCGTTCGCTTTGTCGTCCCTCTTTCTCTCATTCCCGCTTCTCTCTCCCTCTCTCTCTCATTCCCTCCTTCCTCTCAGAGCAAAAAAAATCCACTCATTTCTATGCCGAGGCTAAACGGTATTCATTTGTAAGATGGCAAGCGGTATAACACTGGTAATTCCTCCTCACCAATTTCCCGCGCACTTTCCCCTTTAGCTGTCATAAGCAGTGCATTAAGGGAGTGAGGCAAATCCGCTTCCCATTCTGCACCACGTCTCCCTCTCCCCTTTTTTTCCACCCTGCCTGCCGTTCTCCATCACCCGCCCGTCACCCTCCCTTCTCCACGGTTGCACGTTTGCCGCTGCGAAGATTTACACCGCACGCCTGTTCACTAAACCACCCACTCTCTCTCTCCTCTCTCCACTTCCCTTTCCTCTCCCTCTTTCTCATCCCTTTCATTTTCCTGGGTGGCGGAAGCTGGAGATGACACCCCGAGTTCATCACAGCCCCCGGCGGCCCTATCGGCCCATAGAGCCGCCCTGAGCACCACTGCATCGCATGTACCTGCCCGACTCCAGCAAACCCCCCCCCCCCCCCCTCGACTGAGCCAGGGGGCTGAGGCTTGGGGTGGGGCTGGATGGAGGGATTTGAAGGTGGGGCTACAGCTGGAGGAAGGGGCAGAGCGTTGGAAGGAGATGAAGGAGAAGGGTGCGGATGAGGAGGAGTGCTGGAGGTGCTGGGATGGGGTTGAGGCAGGAGACTTCGGGGGCTTGGAGGTGTGGAAGAAGTTCATGAGCATGCCGACTTGAGGCCCGGACAATACGGAGGATGCTGAGGTACGCCCCTGAGGTTCAGGTGGTTCAGCTGGAGGCTGAAGCAAGACTCTTGCTTCCTTTCTTTCAGTTTCTTTGGCCGGTATCCCAAAGCATGCAGGGTCTGATTCTTCGCCCCCATCTACTTTTTAATCCTTGATCTAGTTCTCTGAGCTTGTGCTCAAGGCCCCCTGCTCCCTGGATTGAGGGATGGAGGGCAGAGGACATGAGAAACCCTGCAAACCTGCTCACCGCGCCTGCCCCTGATTCCTTTCCCGTAAGCCCGTCCTAATCGCCGCTCGGCGGCGACGGCCATAGCAGCTCGGCCAGATGAGCGAAAAACGCCCATGCTCTCCCGGTGTTGACAGCGCCTCCTTCGTGACCGCTTCAACGTCTCTGTTATTGCGGGGGCGCAGAAACACAATTGCGGCGTTGCTGACAGCCAAATTATCAGGTAGTTGGACAAATTTTTTTTGTTCGCGGGCAACAGGTTATAAAGTTGTCTCAGCTTTTTTCACTACGTATGGAAAAGCTCATTCCAGACTGATCAAAGGCAAAACTGGCATAAACACTGGTTTTAATCACGTACTGACCACCACTCAGCCCCTCAGCTACCATTTCTCCCACCTTGGCGTTAATGTGTTTGTTGCTACTCGTCAAACACCCACTTGATTTGAATTTTCCACAAGAGTCTTGGCACCGCCGCCTCGTGCAGCGCCGGCAACACGGACAAGAGAGCAATCATTGTTTTGTTGTTTAGAGTGCTACACCAGTTGCTTACTTTTTTTGGAGGACTTGGCATGGGTCCCTTTTTTTTTTTTTTTTTCCCGTATGGCCCCCCATTTTGATAAGTGGCCGACTACCGGCTCTGAACAGGGTCAACGCAGGCCAGTGGAGTGAACCATTTTACCCTCTTACGGGGGGGTAAAAACTGAACAAATGTAACCATTGGAAGTGGCTGCATCTGGAACATTAAGGGAAATGATTGTGTTGTTAAAATTCCTCTGTAATGACCGACAACAGAAAATGCTCACAATGTGTGGTCTCCTCACGCGTACCGGCAGAGACGATGATAGGCGCCAGAGAGATTACATGAACGGGAGTTTGGCTCCCAAAAATACTGTTTGTTGTACTCTTACTGTATGATAGTAGTATTTTTTCTTGATATTCATCATCGTGTGAAGTTGGGAAAGCCTATGAGACAGTTTTTAAGAGTATCACGAATACCAAAACCCCGAATAGCATTCAGTTGATTGCACACCTCCGCCAAGGCCCACGGTCCCAGAAACCCCATTCAAATCTTTTAGATCCAGATCAGTATTTGGATCTGCGATAAATTGTACACACTAATATCGGTCTTAATAAGTATGCCTGATTATTTTTTTTAAAATCAAGATCCATGCATCGGAAATCTGTGAAAAAATATAACGAATTAAAAACAAAATAGCGCCCTATCCCATTTTGTGGGTGGAAAAGTACTGGATCCTTTCTGGACCCATGTCCCATGTTTCTACCAAGTTTCAGTTCAGAAGTTTTTGCTTAAACCTGCCGACCGACACGACCGACAGGAGTGCAACCCACCCGTAGCTGCTGTGACCAACAGTCTGTCCAGCAAGGAAACTCCATTGTATCAGAAAAAAACACTACGTGACCAGCGGTAAGTGACTGCTGAACGTGTCGTCCTACAAACACATGGGGCTTAACACGCTTTCCGAAAGCCTAGCGAGGTCCTAAGGCGTTGCATGGGGGCTAAACTTTAGGCCTCTACAGAGATCAACTTCTTGCACAGTATTCTGGGAAAAACCAATTATTTATGGACCTTTTGTCACATTGCAAGGGGAAAGAGCTCAAGGTGGCTCAAAGCGGATACAGGCACTGACAAATAAGAGACGCCTTATTTGATATTTATGTGGCATCTCACGCAAGCTTCTCCACGGGGCTTTACGAGTGACCCTGTACAGATGCCAGCGGGTCACATGAGCGTCGTGCAGCTCTCACCCCGACCCGGCCGAAGACGCCGCGTCATTATCCCCCCCGCCTCGTTCCGTTCCAACCAGGGCGAGCAGAGGTCAGCCTCCTGACCAGTCCCCGGCTAAACGTGGGCCACTTCCATGCTGGGACTGACTTTATCTGTCCACGGGGATTGCGATTGTGTCTCTCCGCACCAGTCCTCCCTTTCCCACAACAATTGCGACGGGCTTTTTTGCCAGTTACTTTCAAGGTCAAGTTCGGTGCTATCTAAGGAGCCTTTTAATCGTGACCTCGTCGAGGAGGGAAATGATCTCCCGCCTACTGCGATGAATACAATTCTCTATCGGTAGCGGGGTTTTTTTCCCAGACGTATGGGATAAATGGCATGAAGATAAGCAGAGCATATTGAGTTCCATCCTTTGAATCTTGAAAATTGCTCGAGGGTGTTGCAGATTTTTTTACTTCTAAAATGTTTCCTCCGTTCAAGATTTTTTTCATGGAGCCCATGTGCTCTGCCTTAATTAAACTTGCGCGGGCGCTTAATATTAGAGTCACAGGCTGATCAGGTCAATGGATTAGGTGCTGTTGCCTTAAAAAGTCTCGGACTACCGGAGGTACGGTACTTCATTGGGAAAATTAAAGCGAAGTTGTTTTTTTGCACGGTGAAAAAAAAAGGGCGGCGTTTTGTTGACGCAAGTTGTTAACCAAACAACGATGCTTGTCGGTTTGCAGGACTGTGTCCAGGACACACAAAAACGCCACACTTCTAAACGAACCGCAAACATCGCACATGCCTCCAAAGAACACCCGAGAAAGTGTCACGGCAGATAATTGAAATGTATACCCAATTACGCCTCACAACAAACAACCCTCCCCAGTTTGTGGTTTGTTTTCTCCCTTTTTTTCCCCCAGTGCTTCCACAGTCGATGAGCGGCGATCCCGGCGCTGCTTCCCCCGTGGGAAGATTTAAGATTTGGCACCTGTGCGTTGGAGCTGAGGGAGTTAATGTAGCTTTAACAGCCAAACTAATTGTCCCCGTCTCTGTCATTTCGGCAGAGGTGTACACTCCTAAATACCACAGCGATTAATTACCTTCACGTCCAGGTATGTGGAGACGCTCTCTGTACGCTCTGCTCCGTATGAGCATGAGACAGCGTCTGGTGATTCTGTGTGTGTGTGTGTGTGTGTGTGTGTGTGTGTGTGCTGAATGTGTTATGTGTGCACGTCAAGCCAAGTGTAGGCAGGGGAGCGTTTGTCCCTGCTTACCGCACAGATCAATGTGACGACTATTTTTTTTTTACTGCAGTGGCAATGTTTGGTGTCATCCTCGCCTCAATTACAGCAGAGATATTGGACGAGGAGACGAGGCAAGGGTCCATGGGGGAGGGGCAGTGTGACCCATGGTGAGATGGGGTTTCGAGATCGCGATGTGGGCCACACTTCATGGCCTGGAAACATCAGGATCTGAAATGATGGAAATTCATTTGGAAATGCAACGAACTCACGATCCGCTCGGGGAGGGAAATTAAGCCGCGCGAATGCTCCTCATGGAGTCCAACTTTGGTGAACTTTGGCTCGGAAAATTCATTTTATACGGCATGGCGGAATGTGCCAAGTAGAATTAGTCATATATGATACAGTATTTTAAAGACGGTTGTGTTTTCTGTTCCTTAAAAAGAAGCAGAGTGAGCTACAAATCTTGGTCGCGCGACCTTGAAGGACTTCCTCAAGGGTCCCCGAAGAGAGAGAGGACAGTAGGGAAATGTAGTTCAAGCCGCCCTCACCTCTCTCTGACTGCAGTCGTTTCCACACGAGAAGCGGGGCGCTTCTTCGGGATGGATGACGACGGATTGGGAATGTCGCACTGCCGTCACCGCTGCGTCCTCACTCGGTGCCAGAACGGATGGGAATGAATGATATGTCTGTGTAGGATTTCACCGGGATGACGCATGGCGAGTCGGTTTGTTTGCGAGTAGTTTGTCGGCCCGTTTTATCCCCCCCCCCCCCGCGCGCGCGGCGCTCATGTTGCAGTGATAATGCCTACGTGTTGGGGCTTATTTGCCAAAGATCAGAGGCAGGTGCCCCGGGTGTGTGAAGTGTTCCCATCATGCATCGCTCCATGCCTGGGCAGCCCACACCCACTCATCATCCCCACATTAGTGTTCATCTCTCTCCCGCTATCTCTCTCGTGCACACACACAAACACACGCACACACTCTTTTCTTCTTCATTCATTCTGCCTGGGTCGCTCTCTCTCTCTCTCTCTCTCTCTCTCTCTCTCTCTCTCTCCCTCCCTGTGATCTCTCTGTTTATGTTTGACCTTTCATGCCGTTCTGCACCGGCTAATGACGGCACAGGGAGAGCAGGTGTGCTGCATTAGCCGACTTCTGCCGCGGCGGAACAAATTAGGGGTCCGCCGACACCGAGGGCCGACCTCTCGCCGCCCGGCGCTCCCGTCGGCGGCCGCCGAAAAAAACAAACACACCCACAGTTGCCCACACACTCTCGCCGAAAAACAGATATGCAAACGCACGGCACTGCACCAGCTACGCACCCCCCCCCCCCCCCCCCCCCCCCCCCCCGCTCTCTTGTGTATGTCAGGTGTGTGCAATTTGAGTAAAAACGATACAAGCCCAGCCACATAATCTTCTCACCTGGAAAAATGGGGGAAAGGGGACGACGGTGGAGCACATGGAGGCGAGATATATAATCACGCTTTGTTTGAACAGCTAGCCCCGGGTTTTTACGAAAACACTATACTCCGCTGATTTTGCATAGCTAGTAAACGGTGTTGCTTTGATATTTTCTTTCCCCCCCCTCCCGCCGCGTTGTGCTGTGCATTGAATATGAACAGACAAAAAAGGAGATTAAAAAGACGTGGATACAGGGGGAGAGCGACAGAGATTACTGCCTCTCTCACACACACACACACACACACACACACACACACACATGCATCCTTCCCCGATATTATAACACGTAAAATGCTGCCTTGTCTCCTTCGACGCTCCAACTATCCTCTCCAGTCCGACTTTGTCGAGTCAAATCCGAGTGGGCCTGCCCTCGGAAAGAATCAAAGGGGGGCATATCGGCTTGATTTGGACCCCCGCTGCCGCGGAGGATTTGTAGGTTTGCATAAATGCGGATGCTGTACTGCGCAGGCGTGGCTGTTGCTGTTGGAGGACCCGCGGCAAAGAGAGGAATGTGTTAAATTTTTATGCAATCAGAGAACATAGAAAAGAGTTGGAAGAATGTGATTAAAAACACCTTCGGCCCGACATGTGATATCATATCTGAAGCAATGTCAGAGCTGCATCAGACACAAATCGAGGATGGAATATTAGGATATTAATTTGATCAATCTAGTTCAGCATCTAAATGGTGCAAATCCAAATATACAGTATGGAAAATGAGTGAAACATTAGCCTATATTTTGTATAACCTGATGACCACAAATACAAATATTTTGATGAATATTGAATGAAGCATCATGGACCTCGTCGATGGGACACTTTATCCTGCTTCTTTTTTGAGCCTGGTTTGCAGTCCTGCTGTTGAAACCTGTTGCATACTGTATTGATTTGAGTGATATTCATTGATATTCTTATGCAAAGAGGTGATTATGGGTGTAAGTAACTGCAGGGGTGGAGGTCAGACTCGCAAAAGTGTGTTTATGTTGAGTGCCTTTAAAGCTTTCCTCTCTTTGTGTGAATATGATCTGGCTTTGACAAAGTTTTCTTTTTCGACCAGACAAAGAACCATAACCTGTGCGTGTCCGCGGATTTACTTGTAACGGCCGGGGGGGGGCAGGGCCTCCGAGCCCCGCGAGATCGTACAATCAAGAGAGATGTTAACATCAATTGTAGCCTTCACGCACACGCTGCCCTGAGAGACGGTTTAAAAAAAACTAAAAAAACAGGGACAGGCAAAATTAAAGGCGCACTTGATGGGAGGGAAATTGCCCCCTTGCTCACGGTGTCGCAACCGTTTCACCTCGGCAAATGAGCACCTTGAGCTGAAGAGGGGAAAAGAGAGACCTTTGAAAAAAAATAAATCTCTTTCCTTATTTCCTTCACTGTCAGCCTCGGCCAAAGTGCTATTCTGTTGTCTGTCATCGGGCTCGCTCTATTACTGTCATTACGGCGATCGGCTCCGGTGGTTAATGTGTTTGTCTGCGTACACAAGTCGGCGGCTGAATGACACCCAATCTACATGTGGCGGGATTGCCTTCGGTCTGGAGGGAAATGGCAACCTGCCTTCCTCCTCTTAATCAGACATCTCTTGATTGATCCGCCCCGCCGCTGCTTCTCTCACAAACAAACACATACACACACACACACACACACACACTCGCTCTCTCACACACTGTTGCTGAGTGACGCGCGTTCAAACACCTCTCTGACCTCAAACTCCTCCCGTAATCGCTGTGGAGATGCGTTCGGGCGTCACGCCGAGTGCCGAGGGGCCGGCTGAGAGCTTGACAGGGGCCGGCTGTCGGCTTTAATTGGGCAAACGCGCGCCGCATAGCCCTGGACCACAGGAACTTGCAGTCTCGTCAATGTGAGAGGTAAACTGCAAAGACTCTTTCACTGCTTCACCTTCTGCCTCTTGTTTTAAGTGGGTCGCAGAACAGAGGGGGGTGTAGCCTCCCGGGCATTTTTTCCCAATGCAGGAGTGCAGAAAAGTCGCCTTCCTCCTCTTCCTCGGCAAGTTGATCCCAAAGCGGACGGTAACACACTGCCCACACTGTGAGTGGAATAGTGTGCGCTTTCGGAGGGAATCCAGTCCCCCAGGACTCAAGGGTTTTCCAGGCACACAAATGGGCTTTCCACCGACACAGTGTGTGTGTGTGTGTGCGTGTGTGTGTGTGTGTGTGTGTGTGTGTGTGTTTTAACGCATTGGGGATATTTTTCATCCACGCAGGCCTCAGGAAGCATGCGGTCTGGCCCGGGGATCAGCAGACACCTCTATGGGAGCAGTGTTTGGCCACTGGAACAAGTCACACACACACTCCGTCTCAGTTACCAATTCACATTCACACACACACACACGCACGCACACACTGATGGACATATGCATGCACACTTGCCTCCCGACCATCGCACAAACACGCACATGCACACACACATACATGCAAGCCTGACCACAGAACATGTATCGCATCCCAGAGCCCCAAATCTCGTCTGAATCCCCCCCACAGAGAATTGGATGTGGGGCAGATGGAAGCATGTGGTCCTCCACGGTGGAAGGCGTTGGCGTCACCAGGAGAGTCCCCCCCCCCACACCCCTCCCACCCCGAAACACAACTCAAACAAACATCTAATTGCTGCTTAAATAAACGTCCGTCGAGTGCGTTTTCCCGGCAGCGAAGAGGAGACACGGGGGCCATTAGTGCTGGAGACTCAAAATTTTTTTCTTTTTTGCGCTACCCCTCTCAAAGCTCTACTCCGGCCACTTCAAACATTATAATAATCGATAATGATTTTTGGACCGCGTCCGAGCAATTGCTTTTTTTTTTACTCCGGAGTAAACAAAATGAAAAGGCTGTGTTGCCTCTCTGTTGCTTTCCAGTGCGTTTCGGTCCAACAGGGGGGCCAACAGATGCTCCCAAATAAATTAGTTCCACCCGCACTTTGGCAGCGATCGCGCGCAGCGACGCGGCTGCCAAGTGAAACACACGGATTCCAAGAAAAAAATGTTCACGAAACATAT
Organism: Scophthalmus maximus; assembly: GCF_022379125.1. Classification (NCBI taxonomy): domain Eukaryota; kingdom Metazoa; phylum Chordata; class Actinopteri; order Pleuronectiformes; family Scophthalmidae; genus Scophthalmus; species Scophthalmus maximus. The sequence goes on along the minus strand of NC_061515.1, from coordinate 22,737,582 downwards.
AGGTGCCGTTGAGCGCGTGCGGAAATGCCCCCGCTCCCGTGGCTACACCAGACGTTCTCAGGCAGAAGCAGCAGAGAGCCGATGTTTTGTGATTTGAACTTTCTTTCCTGATTTTAGTTTTCTTCTTCCCGAAAACGTTAATCAGGTGTAAAAGCCTCTAACACGTGGCTCTAACTTGGTTCTGTCGGTCGGGTCAGAAGCTCCCTTCAGTCAATGTCAGGGAGGAGATATATGCCCCACGATATAAACTACTCTGTGCTGGAACAATTGGACAGATAGGAGTCAAACAGATTCAGTGAAGTCAGTAATCAGTTTCAAGTTCCAAGGGCTCAAATCTTTGGGTTTTAACTATCAAATAATACAATTTATTATAAAACAAAATATACAAATCATCATTTTAAAACGTCTGAGTCCAAGAAGAATTAGTGAGTGTTTGTCCTAAAACAAAACCTCATGACTTAGTACGAGTGGACAGTGACGGATATGAAAATATCGATCAGTGTATTTCAAACGTTTTGATGCGTTATCAACTCGCAGCTCCCTCCAACCTTCTAGCATTGAACTCATCGGTGTTTAACAAAAAAAAAAGATGATATGATGATGAATTTATATCATCATGCGACCCCTATTGTTTGGCCACTTTAGCTTCCATGACACCCTTGCAAAGATGACAGTCGGTGCGTTCTATATACAGTGAGCCCAGCGTGTGCAAAAAAAGTAAATTGTAAGTAAATTCATGCAACGTTGCCCGCAGAAAGACTCAAGTAATTATGATGAAAATATCATAATATCACAATTCAACTGGCAGTCACCTACTAATTGTAACGGTGGGTTGTAGGAGCTAACGTTTTAAATCAAACTGCTGATTTCTTTTCCTCCCGCCTCCGCTACCTCAAGCGGTAGCCCCCCCACCCCCTATCTTGATACCACACAATTGCTATTAATGAAAACATATGGAACTCTAGCTTTTTCATAATGTGTACCGTGGCGAGCAATCTGGAAATTTAAACGCTACGGCTCGTTTGCGGCGTGATTGCACTCACGCCCGATTGTGTGTTTGCTCGCGCGTGCCGAGAGGACGCGGCTAATGGGGCATTACTGGCGTGGGGGGAAAAACCCAATCGATGGGGCGCTGTCGCCGGACAATGCTGATCAATTGCACCGTATTGACTGCATTTCCCCCTCATTAGCTTCTATGAGGTGAGCGTGTGTGTGCGACATGTGTTTTGGGGTAAACATATTCAGGTGGCAGTGCAGGCCCATGCCATGTCTCCGCTGTGCTGTGCAGGCTGGTTAGCGGGGACGCTGACGGGACGGGGGGGGGGGGGGGGGCACTGATTACTCTTATTAACACGCAGGGTGTCAGGCACTGGTCCAAATGGCGCCTCAGCGACTGTTACCTCACGTCAGACGCAGAGAGCCTGAGCCAAGAGTCCCGGCTGAACCCTGCCGTTAGTCCCCCCCCCGTGCGTTGCCATGAGCTCAGGAGGAGATCTTTGTTGTGAGCTGTCGGAGGTTTTAATGACTAATATGTTGCCTCCTCGCTCTCTGAGGCTGTTGTCTCTCCAAAAAAAACTGAAAAAGAAAAATCTGCCAAATCCTGTTAGGGATATTTTACATGGACAAGTTAAAATAAGGACGTTTTTTCTCATTTTCATGTTTTTTGGGGGGTTAGGGGTGTCTTTAGTTCCACCTAATTTTTTCCCTCCACCCCCACACCCGCTGCTGACCGGTTCAAAAAAACCAGCCCGTGGAGTCATTTAGAGCCTTCTTGGTCCGCGGCCAAGTCCCACAAAAAAGAAATATGCTCTCAGCTCGTCGTCTTCTCGCAGAGCTGAAAGCATTTCTTCATACGGAGTTCGCATTTGCGGCACCACTCAGCTTGGCAGACAGTGGGCCGGGGTTCGTGCTTTCATGCTGTTCATTGTGTTGGTGACATTATCTTTTGGGGGGTTGGAAAGTGCACCGCTCCGTCACTCCGTCGATCTTCAGTCCAAATTGTAAAATTTTTGAAAAGCTACACTCCACGTCTGGATTCCCTTTCATTTTATCATTGGTGTTTAGGTGTTGTGTTACTGTCATGGCAACATGGCTGCTTCATTTATTAGTCCGTGGATGATGTTTTATGAACTTTTGTGTACAGTTTGTCATTTCACTTGCTTTTCAGGGGTATCAAAAAATCACATTAAAATCATATCAAACCTGCACGATTTTGTGACAGAAGACAAAATGGAAACTTGTTGAGGCTTGAATGAGAGGAACGGAAAAGGCTATTGGCTAAAATTAATTATTATGCTCAATTAGTATTTTAACATTTAGATTTTTATAATTGGGTACCACATGAATCCAGACTTTCAGAAAATGATGGCCCCACTCGAGTGAGTTTAAATGAGCGTAAAGTAGGGCGTTACTGAAACCAAATTAAAAACAACATGCATTACTCAGCAAACCATCTTTAGATGAATACATGTTGAAAAAGAAACAACATCTAAAATGCAATGTCTCTCACTTCCTCCTCCATTTTGGTTCCGCGGTGCCCTGCATCGGGAGCCCCGGCTCCCCAGCCACACGTTGATTGGCTTCCACCGAACTTATTAAACATAATTGCAAACTAATTAGTACAGCGATGGCTTGGCACCTCCGTCTATAGTGCCAGACACTCGATGCGGGTTTACAACATGCATTTAAATTTTTACACTAATTACCAATCCCTGATTAATTCATGACCGGGGTGTGCTTTATAATAGTTATTAATAGGGGCTGTATAGATTAGATTAGGAATTAATTTCCAAATAAAAACGCCACCATTACAGGCATGGGGAAAGCCACGCCGTCGCAGGGGCTACCTGTGCGCCCTGATGTATGCGTCGTGTCACAATGCATTGGCGAGGCACTTTGACTCAACCGTCGGTGGTTTCGCGTTTTGCGCCGAGCGGCAATTTGTATGAAATCACTTGATCTAATGAGGATTCGCTTCAAACTGCTCCCCTAATGAGGGAACGCGTGGAAATCCGCTGTTGAAACAACTGACTGCACCGCCACAAAACAATCGCTAACAACGCAGCGAGAGATTTAGAGTCCAATTGCCGCGGCCCCTACCTGCAATTGACCCCCCTAATTATAACAAGGACTGGTGCAAAACAGACTGTGTACGCCATCGCTGTCCTCCGCCCTGTCTGGTCTGTCATTAACGTCAAAAAACCAGAACGCCCTGCTGGATGGTGACCGGCGAGGTCCCCCGTCTTGCTCTTGAGGGATTAATCCAGGCCCACACTCGCCGTCCCCTCTCTCCAACAGCTAATGGTCACAGCATGGACCTCACAATGCTTCTCTAATTTCCACTAATTGAATGGTCATTAGCAGCCATAGGCTTTTGGCACAAGAGCATGTGTGGGTGTGTGTGTGTGTGTGTGTGTGTGTGTGTGTGCGCACGAGTACACGGACATACATCTATGCGTCTAACCGCACGTTTGCCTCCACACGTGTATCAGAGTGTATTTGTTCTGCATCAAATGGTCTGGCACCGTTCGGAAGGGCGCGCGCGGGACACCGGTGGCACGGGGAGATCATTAATTCGCCCTGCCTCTCCGCACGGCTTATTTTGATGTTTTTGTAATGAGCGCCTGCTAGGGAGGGTAAACAGCACGACTCGTCGCGGCCCCTTTGATGTCAAATGATGTGAGGGGGGCGACAAGGGTGGAAGAGGCGGCGGCGGGCGGAGGAGCCAGTCTGGGGCAAAGAAGTGGATGCCGAGAGGCTCCGCGAGGAGCGGCGAAGATGAGGAGCAATGGCTCCCAGGTCGAGTGGCTGCTGCTGGTGATATCCTGTCTCACACACACACACACACACACACACACACACACACACAGAGGAAGGTGTGAAGAAAGTTTGAGTTGCCTGTCGTGGCTTAGCGGCGTGTCTGTGTGAAGCTCTGGCTTCATTCCTGCGCAAACTCAAATCTATTGGATGCAAAACCAACAGGGATTAAATGTTGTTTATCTCTTCGATTATGAACTTGTGGAGTGGAGCGATGGCGATGAATCACAATCCAAAATGTCAGTTTCATAAAAAAATGAAGACCTGGAGATTTGACCGGCACTTGAGGCTCAGGCGGAAACAACTATTATGAGTAAGAGGGCAACAGTCTTGCATAGCAACACATCTATAATCATCTTGCATTCGCACTAAAAGAACTCTATTGCACACCTATAAAATGATCAAATTCAGTTTCATTTCAGTGGCCATCATAAACTTGCATCGACGCGGAATTTCACTGAATAAAGCAAAATACACCCACCAGTAAAAGACCATGAGACACAACTGAAAGATCGGACAAAAGCAAGTGGGCGTCCATTAAGTCGAGATTTTCAGTTGTTCTAATTTGAAACAAGTACGCCTGTCTGTCATAATCAAATTATCATACGCAGATTTCCCCCCTCACACTTTGAGGTATGTAATGGATACACTTCCCCTCCCTCACACTGTCAAACTCAATACAAAGTTAGCATCAGGTGTCGTATGCGTATGACATCTGCCCTCTATTTAAGTGCGGGATCTTCGGTTGTCAAACCACAACTTTTCTCACCTCATAGGATGAATTTGTTTGCCATTCCTCACATGCGCTCTGCACGGCAAATATGAAAATTCCAGGTAAAATTGCAACGCGCACTTCAAGTAAACAGCTCCGGGGGGGGGGTTGCTCAACGACGATTACCGAGAGTGGGAGAGTGACAATTTGTCTAACGTTAAATGCCCCCCAGACTTTGCATCAAGCGTCTACGGAGTTTAATTCTGGTTCGGGAGATACGAGTGTCTGAATTGGGCCCTCGACGTGCCGGGGGGGGGGTGGCACTCCCGGCATAGTTTTTGCACGACCCCGATCTTCTCTCAGTCGCCGACCCCTCACCGACACATCGCTTTCACACCCATTTTGCTTTTGATTCCCCCGGTTGTCAATCTCTCGAGTGTTTCCCAATCTGCACCACTCGCATCTTTCCCCCCTCATCCTCACCTGTGCTTCCACCGGGCACAATTAGACCCCTCCTCTCTTTCTTTCTTTTTTGTGTGTACCTGTGTGGCATGCTGAAGCCCGAGCCGGGGGGGGGGACATCTTGACAGTTTCCTGTTCTACCGCAAACAAAAGGGCCTTTTTTGAATGATGATCTGTTATTATGCAAATCGCTCCCGACTGATACGGAGTCCCGCAGTCCAGTCGGCGACTTGATAGTAATCATTGTCATGATTGCTGCGGGGCCTCTGGGAGAGGGAGGGGCAAAAAGGAGAGAAGTGACCGGAGGTTTAGTTGGATGAGTGGAGGTTGTTACTTCACAGGGAATGACCCCCGTATGGAAAACGCCGCTGAGCGTCTTTCAAATTATCGCCTCTGGATTGACTTTGAGTGTATTTCAGGCACGCTCGTATTCAAGGTGAAGAAGTTGCTGCAAATGTTTCACTTTACTCGCGGATTTGTGCCACGTTGTTCACCGATCAGTGTCAACATTAAGCTCCTTTGCATTAGCGACACGGCGTTTCTGTAACACTGCAGCACGATAACTGCAAGACACGACGTCCTTTCCTCGGACACGTGGACATCGGTCTCGACTCCCGCTGACCCCGTGCTACAGGGTAAATCACCGCTCCTGACAATCGCGGCGGGGTCCCAAAATCGGAAGCTCATGCGCCCACGCGATCCTGAAGACTGAGGTTTTACCAACGGGACCTGAGATCCAAAAGTGTGACATAAGGAGCAGCGGTGGAATATTTAAGCCGAAACCTGCAATGAGCCAGTGAGAGCGAGCTGACCAGGATGCATCACCCAACTCGAGGACAGTAATGTTAATGAGGCACAGTGTCTCAATGGCAACGGAATGATGCACTAGCCCAACAATGAAAGTTTGTCTCCAACTTATGTCCCGCTTAAGTTTCAAAATGTACGAGCCACGGCAAAACACTCTGCCTCCACGTTTGCCTCCACGAGTCATTCTCGATGACCCGCCTTTCTGTGACCTGTGTCCGGAATCGGCGTGAACGGCGAGCGTGAGGTCCTGCGTCCTGACCGAGTCGGTCAAATCTATTGTGTTACGTCTGTGGTCTCTCCCGCGTTGGCACCACGCATTAGTGACTGCCTGGTCGCCCTCGTTAAAGCAAAGAAATAATTCTAAAAACCATAGAAAATATAAATACTGAAGGTAAAAAGGCACAGATTAACCTTTGTTATCATCTTGGGATCCCAGCCCGTCGGCGGGGTCCCGATTCCCACGTTGGCAACCGCAGCGTTTGCTTTATTTTTTTTCAGCTGCAGCAACATTTGCAGTTCAGCAGGCCTTCTGCGTGAAGTGTAACTTCACTCAGTTACACAATGCTCGTCTTGTTTCACAAGTCTACAATGAGATGCTTCAGTACGATGTGATCGTGTTGTTTCCTGTGGGCTAAGAGTGGTTTTTAATTGATTTTTCTGTAAATAAAAACCTGGGACGCCCCTCAGCTAAGGCCTTTGCGCCATGCATCAAAGTACAATCTAGCCCTTTTCTATATCTTTATCAGTGCGAGCGTGTGCGTGAGCTTGTTTCCAGCGATGTTGTGTGTGTATGTGTGTGTGTGTGTGTGTGTGTGTGTGTGTAGGTTGTGTGCGGTTGCGGTGACTCACTCTCCCTGCCAGCATGACCTCGCCGCTGCCCACACACACAAACAGAGAGAGGAGACCGGCCGCCAGCTTTGCACTTTCTCATCAGCCGACCTCTGACCCCCCTGCCAGCAGCCTCTCCCGACGTGGAGCCGAGCCGCATTAACCCGGACCTCCTCTGCTTCCAAGAGCACAATCATCCGTCCGCATATAAACACCCGTGGCCGCCGAGATCCGTCGCATAGAGCGGCCGCATCCCCGCCATCGCGGCGGGCGGACGTGCGATAATGCATGCGTGCTCACACCGCAAATGGGAGGCTCGCCGCCGCCGCCACCACCGCACTGCACACCTTCGCAGGGAGATCAGTGAAGAGGAGCGGGGCTGGTGATGAATACGAGGAAGGGGGGAGAGGAGGGCGAGTGCGTGAGAAAGGCGAGTTGTTGTTGCAGACGAGGTGTGTTCATACTCTTCACTTCGTGGGGTCTCATTATTCCTCAGCATGGGTGTTGTGAGTGTATGATTCATCCAAGGAGCACCTCAGCATGGCTCAGGGAAATTACACACACGCACACGGTGTACAAAATGTTAATAACATGTGCTCTTTCCGAGGAACACACTGACCCGACGAGTCCGGGCGATGCGGGTTTCATTTTCTGTCCGTTAAATTCACTTATCTTTCACGCGTAGCCACGACCGACACCGACCACTCGGCTTCTTGTTAACGAGATACTTTCATGTCATATTATGGCACATTTCTCACGTTACGAGGAGTTCTCAGCCCGTTTAGTTTCTAACCGGGGAGTCTTCTCCTCGTCGATACGCTCCGGCTTATCTGGTTTTAAGGAGATAAACAGGAAACGGATCCAGTCGAAGCTTGCCACTTGAGCTTCACCTGCTGACTGAGACACACACAGACATGAAACTATATCACTTTAAATCCCTTGATTTTACCAATGAAGTCTTACTACTTTGGCTTACAGACCCTTACAGGGCGATTTCATTCCACATATTGATGTCTGCTCAAAAACACAAAGCTATGGTGGGAACTGTTGCATACTATATTATATACGGTATAATAAAATATACCACAGCGGCATTGCTCGTCAGGCTCCCCACAACTACAATTGACTTACGCCAGTGCACAAGCCGTTGTGTCCTAGGGCAAGACCCTAACTTGCCTCCGACAGCTCTTCCGATAGTGTATGAATGTGACAGAAGTCCCATTCACGAATGTAGCGTGAACCCGAATGTGCGTGAATGGTTGAATGTGACTTTCCTCTAAAGTGCTTTGAGTATGACTAGAAGAGCGCTATATGAATACAGTCCATTTACCATTTAGGGGCTTCTCGCCACCACCTTCGCCTGAACGCCTGCGGATTTAACGTGTGTATCTAGAGCTGCAACAGTTCATCAATTAGCAATCGACTAATAAATTATTCGGCAACTATTTTGATAATCAATTAATTGGTTCAAGTAGTTTTTATAGGTAAATAGAAGTCAAAGTTCTTTGTTTGTTCAGCTTCTTAAATGTGAATATGCTTCTTCTTTGCTCCTCTATGACAGTAAACCGAATATATTGGGGTTTGGGAAACACGATCGACATTTTTTATCACTGTATGGACCAAGCAAACTAATCAAATGAATCGAGAAAATAATCGACAGATTAATCGCTGATGAAAATAATCAGTGGCTGCAGCCCCGCACGTATCGGACAGCGTAGGTCCCCGCGCGCCCGTTGCTAACTGGCAGAATTCATAGTCAAAAAAGAGGCAGTTGAAAATTCCAGATGGCTTTATTATGGGACATAGAAAGAGTAAAGGCAGGACAGGTCATCGGACGTGGATCACGCGGATGGTCCATGGAGACGCAGGCCCTAAAAATAAAAGCGCATACCTCCACTAAGGCCCGGTACACTCCACTTGAATTCAACCGAGCACCAAATTGCACTCTTTCATAGAACCACCCACAACCATGAATTATTCCCTTGGAAAATAGTGATTGTTCGTGGTCTTGGGTTGCACTTGTTGCTGGTGTTCACCAAAGACTCCCTGAAGAGGATCACTCGGACCGATAAACCTGACGGTGAGGTGACGGATGAACAAAAATCTTCACAGTCACAAACCCTTCCCCCCCACCGGCAAGATACAACCTCCCACCACAATCACAGCCACACTCACTTGCTCTGCCAGCGCAGCGACATGCCGCCTCCAAATGTTGAAAACACATATATATATATACATATATATATATATATATATATATATATGTGGAGCTGGACTCGTACAGTAATGACTGACACGTCCTGACATGTGTACTCTTCCCCCTTTCCCCCCCAATCAGACCAGAATTGATGAAGCTGCCCGCCTGCCTATCCCCCCCCCCCCAACCAGCCCGGGCGAATGATTTTCCTTGAGTGCCGCAACTATCATGTCACACCATGTTGTCATTACAGTGATTGCCGACGGCCCTGATAACCTCCCCGCGGTGATTTGTACCATTGAGGAGTAGTTTCATTTTTCTCTCCCTCTCCCTCTCCGTACTCTCCTCTCATCTTGATTGCGGCACCCATCCCATCAGCAGCCAACCCCCCCCCCGCCCCCCCCCCCCCCCCCCCCTCCCCTCGCCTCGTTTGTAGTCGCGGTGAAAGGGATCTCTGTCCTCCGCCACATTTCATCTGCCAGTCGAGGGGAGACGCAAGCTCCCTCGTCCTTTATTTCCTCCGCTGCTTCCACCCCACCGCTCCTCTGCTCGTGGCGTCACACCTTCTCTATTCCTCACACACTCTGGCTCAGTCATCCCTCCCTCCCAAAGCTCCCTTTCCCTAAACTCTTTTACCCTGTACCTCACATTCCCTCTGTCTTTCTCTGTATACCCCCCCCCCCCCCCCTTTCATTTCACAGAAAGCATCAGCTCATCTCCCGGCGTGATACGGCTTGCCATCAGCACTGTTTACCGCTCCGCCTTTGATAGAGGAATCAGCTCTTCTCTCCCTCCTTTTCTTTGTTTTCTCCCTCCTTTATTTCTAACAACCCCCCCCCCCCCCACATAAGTTGTCATTTGTTGCCCATTGTCTCGGTGGTATTTAGTGGCGGGGAGATTAGGCAGCTGTGAATGGACTGCAGCTGTCTGCGCTGGATTAGGGGAGTTTAATCAAAGTATTTTCTAATGCGCCTCGTAATGATGATCCATAGGGACCGAGGCTCTTTAACAGATAATGATAGCCGCGCTGACTGGCGGAGAGATGACTCGCTCGGAAGCGCCACAGTCACCGTCTTATTGTCGCTTTATATAGGCCCCGGCTTTGCTGTAACAATGTGCTACATTACAGTCAGTCGGAGAGAAGAAAAAAAGAAATTTGAGTTGCCTTTCAGGAAACAACTGGAGTTAGCGAGCTTTGTTTTCCCCGCTCGCCTTAAATGTCACGTTTGATGCTCTGGGACATTTTTTTTTTCCATTTTCCCCCCCTCTTCATCTGATAACACGCGATAACAGTGGAAACAGGTGTTGAGTTACAACTCTGGTGTTAATGATGCGCCTCCTTCGCTTGACACAAGCAAACTGTTGTTTGTGTACTTTGCTTTTGTAAGCCGTGTTGGTGACAGAGCGGACAATTTGATGAGAGTGTCAAACCGTCCGCATGTTCAAAGTCAGTGTTGACTTATCTGCTAGTAACCCTGGTAACAGTTTTTGCAGTTGTGCTTATCCCTGTGTCACTGCAATACCCATGATGGAAAGTATTGGCATGTAGGTACATTGACTCTAGTACTTGAGGTACTTTTTGTACTTCTAGTCCAGTACATTTAAGAGAGAACCATGTGCAGAATAGTGCTGTATATGTAATATAGTATAGTGGTTTCCTTTCATGTATGTGTTTTACTTTTTACTTTTAAAATACATTAAAAAAATTAAAAAAAATGTTGAAAATGTAATCTGTGGTTTCCAACCATTTTTGACCTGTGAAAGAATGCGCCTTAACTATTTAGATTGCTGCTCCGATTAGCTACAGTGGTAAGAATGCTGCTTCCTCTTGGATAATAATAAGATAATAATGTCTTGATAGAGACGTCTCAGGATTTATTTGTGTTTTGAAACCTTGAAACCTTTTGTTACTTCTTCCGACGCCGACGTTTCCAGCGTCGGCAGCGAGTGGTGTGGTTGCTAAAACCCATGTGTTAGTACAACTTGAGTTTTTTGAAGCAATAATTTCACCTTTAATGTAATCCAACCTCTGTTTTTTGCGACCTCACCTCAGAGGGCACAAATGTGTCGGGCGGATAATCAAATAAAGAAAAAGTTAAAGTACACATTTGAATACACTTTTTCCGGCTCCTGAGAGTGGAGCGGTTCACCTCGGGTCAGACAAGACAAAAATATTGGCAACGGCATGAAAGCACATGTTCAACCGAATCCCAATCCAGCTAAAGTGGTGGGTCGAAGTGGAAACAGTTTCATGCCAATGAAGATGGAGGGAAAAACTTTACGTCCATGTGAAACGATGGATTAAGACTTTTCCTTGTTTGTGTTACACGAAAAGAATCTTCAGAATTAGAATTATATCCTCAGTGAGGCAGAGATCTGAGCCGATTTTTGACCGTGTTGCTATAAGTCGTGATAATGAGTCAGATACAAGTGAATAATTGGAAATAACGGGAAGAGCAATTGTTTTGAATAATACATTTCTATTCATATGGGTTCAAAAGGATCCACCTATGAACTCAACCCAAGTACCTCAACTCGGAACATCACCTCTATTTTGAAATGTACAGAAAATCTTTTGGAAATCAAAATACTCACTGAAAGATTTCTCGAAATCGCGGAGAGAGAGAGAAAAACAATAGTCAATCATGTCTTCAAACACGGGAGCACAGGTTTCATTTGTCTCTGCTGGTAACGCGGATGTTTGACTTCCCTCCCAGCTGAAGAGTCAAGAAAAAACACTGACTACTGTACCGTGACACTTATAAAAATTCAGATGATTATCATCTTTTCTCTTGGCTGTATCTGAAAAAGCAAACAAACACAAACACAACAACATCAGAAACCGTTTGATACCGCCCCGCCCCCCCCCCCCCAATTTCTAAAAGCGACTTGTGTTTGTGCTCGCGAAGGTGAGGCACACCGACGCGGAGGCCAGAACCCTGGCGCCGCTCACATCGGCATGAAACACAACACGTTGTCTTGAAGATTACAGCTCCTTCCTTTGGATGAATGGCTCTGAAACACCACTTTACTCGTCCCACTCCAGCCCCGCGCACGGTTACAGTCCCCCGCCTATTTATAGACGCGTCTTACCTCTTCGACGGCGCTCGGAGTTGTTCAACCTGCACTGGTAAACACTCAGGAAGCTCTTCAGAATCAAATTCTTTCAAGCTGAACTTTTTTTTTTTTTTTTTGCAGCTAATATGAAGCTCCGGTTATTAACGACGGATCGTCTGATCTCCGCGGCAGCTGGAACTTTTGGCCACCTTTTGAAAACCGCGCAGGGCGAAATTGAAGCAAACGTGGTGGACAGCACAGGCGCACGTTGAGCATGAAAAAGGGAACACATTTGGAAAAAAACAATTTTTCTCCAAAGCTGGAGATATCAGGACTCCATAGACCCCACGTATTTCAGTATTCCAGCTCCAATGCCCTGATGCTACATTCTACCTCTTTGGTTTACTCGGACAGAGCTACCATCAGTGTTTTTGTTCATACGTGTGACTGCAGTGCTTCAACGCCATTGACGTAGCAGTCGACACAGTCTAGCCCAGATATTTAGGCGAGGCATCAGGCGGTAGTTCACACTGTGAGCGATCGAGTACTGATTTGCAAGCCCTGACTCAACTCAGATTTTCCTCTGATTTGGGGCTTTTGTCGACGAGCTCTAGAAATGTGTCGGCGAGTGGAAAATTGGGCTCACGGTCGGCTGTGAACTTCGCATCCAACTATCCAGCAGTTTGTGTCTAGTTGGGCTGTTCTGACTTTGGTTGGTTGAAACGCACAAGTTAAACAGGGGAAGGTGCTGCAATTCTTCCCATGCATACACAAAAGCCGACAGTTTACCGAACCCCCTGGATTGTCTCCGAAGGATTCCTTCCAGTGGCAAGTCTGTCACGCCTGTTCAAAAGATGCATCTGTATGTAGACAATAGTTGCACTTAGGGGGAAACAAAATAACTATCCAGAAATAACATTGCAATCTTCCAACTCAAAGCGCAGCTTATCCAACTTCCTGGACGAGGTCAAGTGGATGGAGTCGCGACCCCAACAGAGGCGACGTGTGGAGCTGGTCACCTCACAGCCACCTTTGTTACTAAGCATTACAGATGTGTGGCGGTGGAGATGAGAACACTGCGGATACAGTCCCGCATCACGTCCTTGCAAAAGCGTTTGTCTGCGCATTAGTTTTGGGTGACTCAGATTAAACCTTCTACGTGAGCTATAACTTCAAATTTCATTTCACCCTTCCCATTTAAAGACACTCTTAAATGGTTCAACTGGGCCTCAGCCACATGAAGCGCTATTTTCCTCTGCTCCCACTCTCTAGGTATTTTCTTTTTCCCTTCGCATTTTCACCTATCACACGGAGCAGAAAAGGAGCAGAAGTGAGATTCCCCCGAACGCTCGGGACAGCTCCTCCGCTTTCCGACTCTCTGCCTTGTCTATACCTCCGGTATTTTGACAGTGCGGCGCGGCGCGTCTCAAAGAAAAACTGTGTCTTTTGCAGAGGAAGTGGCGGGGAGCTGCGGCGTGTCTGGCGCTAAACTCACAGCAGAGCGCGTCGTGTTGTGATATGACCCGGCGCTGACTCGCAGGATGATGGAAGACAAAAAAAAAACTCACACTGAGACGAGGGGGAGACGGAGAGAGAGAGAGTCTTTTTACCGCCAGTGTTGCTTCACAAATAATGAGAAGAGGGAGAAAGAGAGAGAGGGAGAGGAAGCAGAGATGAAGGGAAGCCGCCTCGCCGCGGCTTCCTCCTCCCTCCCCGTATGCACGGAGGCCCCATGCTGCTCGAGACAGATGCTGGGGGAAACAGTGAGGCATGTTGCCACTGTGGCTTGTTTCTCAATCAGAGGCTTAACTCTGCACCTAACCCACACACACACACACACACAGAGAAGAGTGTCTTGGCACAAAGCGGAAATCTGTGTGCGTATACACACTCGCACACATACACAAACACACACACACACACACACACACACACACACACACGTCCCGATAAGATCCGTCGAGATGTGAGATTACAAGCGCCGTAGCTTCCACCTGTTCTTTGCCATAACAGGTGCCTGTGATAATTATCTCACCTCCCTCTGGCGGTGCCCGGCTCACTCTCGACGGCGCGCTATATACCGCCACAGCCAGCAAATATATCATTAAACTATCGATTTGTGATTGCCGTATTAGATTTCTCTTTTATCTGCCCAAAATTCGATTTTCCGTTCCAGAAAAACGAGCGCGGCAACGCTTTTGTGAGTTTTTTCTTCCTCCCCGACAGATGGCCAAGTGTCAACAGGTCACTGTTTGGCTCTCGAAGGTGGCGGCCGTCTTCAGGAGGGTCAATCGGCATGCTCAATAAGCCAGAGACCTGGCGAGTGTGCAAAATTGATTCAGTCCCCCCTGACGGCGTGCTGCTGGGACGGGACCCCCACCCCCTCGCCTTTGTTATCCGTAACAGTTTTCAGCGCTAATCGGATGTCAGTGGCATGCCCTCGCGGACAATGGGCGTCGTGGAGCCGAACTCGAGGCGTCAAGTTGTGGCCAACTAAGGGGAAATTGAATAAGCGCATGATTTACTGATATTGAAAGATGGAAGATGATTCCAGCTGACCCTGTACCTTTTTGCTGATTAGTCTTGTAAGTGACCGGGATGGGAATGGGGATGAATGAGCCTCTCTGCACTAGCTCGCTTTAACTTGACTATTGCTGAAGACCATGGTGATCCTTTTTTTTTTCTTTTTTCTGTGTTGGTTTTACCTGTGGGTCCACACCTTGGATATCTCAACTGCTGCATCTCTTGTTCTTGTTTTGGTTCTCGGTTCCACGCCCTTTGGTTCCTCGCAATCCGAGTTGGAATTTTCTGACGGCCAAAGAACTTTTAAGGTTTGATAAGACTCAGGGCTAGTAACCAATGGGCTCTATGTATACAGCAATTATTGGTCTTATTAGATTAGTGGTAATAGTGACCACTCAGCACACACATTCACACAGCGCTGAGGTGTACCGCGCTTCTTCTGTCACATCCATACACTGCCGGAAAAGCCGTCAGAGGCGAATTTGGGCTAAGTGCCTTGCCCAAGGACACATTTGGGTAGGCTGGTATCGAACCGCCGACCTTCGTGTCTAGTGGACGACCGACTCTATAGCTCCTGAGGCCACAGCCCCAACTTGAGCAGTCGGCTACTGAATCATATCAGCATCTTATGTCTTCAGACCAAACGGAAAGTGAATTTTCCGCGGAATAGTTGGTGTTTACTTGCGCCGCATTGTACTACACAAATCCCTCGCTTGAGATGAAATATTTAAACTCGAGTGGGTTTCACGTCAATCACGTTGCCAGTTATGGGAAATTTGCATCTACTTGCGTTTTTTGCAGCGACTTTGTATGTAACCTCTCGGCGCCAAAAAAAAATTACTTTGCGTTTGGTCCGAATGCAACATTAATGTATTTTATTCATGTTGCTAAGAAGACATCTAGTTTGCTAACCTCTCAAAAAGGAATTCGACCAAAAAATGTAACATATTTAAGACGTAAATATCCAGAAGGAAACATATCACTCATCTTTAGGAGGCAGGTTTCTTGACCGGCCTCTCTGTTTTGAATCCTCTTTTCCATCTGCAGTTCCGTTTCAGCTTTCAATTCAAACGTTAAGCAGTCTGTGCGTCGCGAATACCCCGAATCTGCGGCGTGATGTTGCCTGGAAAAAATAATATTTTTCTGACAACTTTTTAATTCGCCGTGTTTGTCCTGTCCGAACTTCACGGTTCTCCATTCAAACGTGCAAATGAGCTTGAGAGGCTTTTTCTTTTCATGTTCCTGAGCTAAGTTCCTCGGGTTTCTTGACTGTTGGGTCGGAAAAACAAAAACACTAACTAGCCCATTAGTTTGCTCTCTGTTGTGCATTCTGTGCGAGCAGCTACAGTGGGATTTTTATTGTTTGGTTTCTTTTGCCAAGAAATTTACACATCTCTCCTTTGCATGTCATGAAACGAGATGGCTCTTGTTTACTTGTCGGGTGAACAGAAATAACAAGGCCGCGGCCGTCTCCCTTCTGCTGACCCGCCATCCTATATCCGCGACTCTCTGAATAGAACCAGTCAAAGAAAAAAACCTTTTGTGTGGAAGTTTTGCACAAAAATAATCTCTCGCGGGGATCCTGCACCAAAAATATAATGGCACGACGAGTCGGTGTTTCGCTCTCTGTGGGCTGATGTCTGCACTTACTTTTGACTTTTTGGCTTTTGATAGCTCCGTCTGAGCGGATTGATGATATCACCACTGCTGCCTGGAAGTGCACTCACGGAGGTAGAGAAGCATTTTTATTTTTTTAAGCTGTAGCGTTGATGATATACATTATAAGACTAAGTGTGTGTGGAGTATGATTCTGGTGCTGCCTCATTACAGCGGGATTACATGTGCATCCATCGGCGAGGGGGGGCCTCAATCACTTTTCCCCCCCTGCTCCTCTAATTCACAGAATGATGTAATTATCCCCCCCTTTTTTTTTTTCTCTTTTTTCTTTTCCCTGACACCTCACTCACATTCTCTCAAGCACAAAAACATTCAGGCGCTCTCGCGGTCGCAGGTATTTTTTTTCCTCTCCATCTCCTCCCCGTCACCCACACATGATTGCAAAGAGAAGGACTAAGGGCCACTCTCTGACAAAAGAGGAGCATTTTGTGCCTTCGACATGATCTCCCCCCTCCCCGCCGTGGACGGGAGCCCACAAAGCCCCGGCGTGAATGGGGGTCAGCTGCAGCCTGGCCCCCGGGAGCCTCCCGTCGAGCCGTTTTAATGAATGTCATTTTCTTGCATTAACCACCCCGATTGTTGGATAATGGCCTCCCAACAATAACATTTAACCAATTCCCCTGTCTTTTGGGCTGGCTCATTTGGGCCTCGGCGGGGGGCGGTAATTGATTGTGTAATTCCAATCAGGGTCGTAAACAGATTGGAGGTTCCTCCAGAGCCGTGCGAACATACACAACACACACACCCTCCCCGCGCACCATGCAAAATAACCCTTTCCTGTAAAACAAACACACAAGACATCGACTACTTTACTCTTCATCTCCAGTTATAAACAGAACCGAAACTCGTGTGGCTCCTGCGTGACCCCGGCTCAGTTGTGTGCCAACACGTTCCACTGCCTTTTTCTTTCACTCGCTCCCCTCCTTTGAGCCGCTCTTCTTCCCCCCCCCGCACAGTGTTTGTAATCCTACCTCACCGTCTTCCGCACAGATCCAGAGAGCGAGGAGCTGGCTGAGGAGGAGGTGAGGGGGGTTAACTGCACTCGCCAATTTAGATTTACCGTGAGACAAACACTGGTTGGGTGGGGGGGTTGTCTCCATGGAGATGAGGGGCAGCGACACATTGTGCAAGTGTGTGTGTATGTGTGTGTGTGTGTGTGTGTGTGTGTGCGCGCAAGCTCAGCCGCTCATTTCAAGACGATTGAACTAATTGTCACCAGAAAGCTATTTATTTACTAATTGGTGTTCACAGAGAATGCTGTGGTGTTGTGCTGTGGTGTTGTGCGTGCGTGCGTGCGTGCGTCCATGCGTGCGTGTGTGTGTGTGTGTTACATTTACAACCTACACATTATCCTTCTGATGCTTCAGTCTAACCGAGGCCCGGAAGTGTATGAAGGCTGTGAGCCTTGATATGTGCTCTGAGATCAGGGCCTGCGCTTCTGTCACTCTCACTTTCTCATGTCCTTCTGTGTAGGATATGACTAATGAACAATAAACAATATGAATAACGATGCAACAGATGGATCCACCTGAAACATGACATCGATATTTTAACTTGCCATTTGTGGCACCCACTTCCCCTCAATCTCCTTTTTCTGCACGTTGTAATTTCTTGCATTTGTTAGATATGATATTTGGCAAAATAGCAAGCGGGTGTCAACTTGTTGCTTTCAGCCCGGACTGTGTGATGTGACGATATATATATCGTTATGACAATATTTTTTGCCATTTGCTCTGGATCTGTTCACGCTCTATAGCCCTATAGCTGCGTCTCCACCTCACGAACTTTCCTCAGGAACTAGGAACCTCGGCAGGAACTGGGGTCTCAATTGAGTTGGGAGAAAATCTTGGGAGGAATCTCAGGGGTGGGGCTTGCAGAGCTGAAGACTCGCGATTGGTCGAGTGCCGCTGCACTTTTATTCGGTGTCCGTCGTGTTTTCCATCTACACTCGTCAATGAGCTGCTTTGGCTGTTCAGATTTAGCGATGAGAACGCAAACGAACAGCGGTCTGCAGGAACCTTATAGTTCCTTGAAAAAAAAGTTTGTGGGTCTAAAACATTCAGATACTTTTGGTTTGAAATGTGTGTTTTTTCATTGATTTAATTGATACTATGACTTTAAAATGTAGTCAATCAAATGCTGTTGAAACTAAATATGTCTAAAAACTACTTTGCTTTAAGCCTGCATGTACTTGTACCTCGTCTAGATGTCGTTTGGCAATCAAAAGCATTCTTTTTTTTCTGTAGTATTGAGGCATCATGATATTTTCAGTCGCTTTCTTTTCACCCTACAGTGTGTTCTCTCTCCATTTCTGACAGCACCGGGCGATTATACCTCTATTTCTCGCATAATTCGCCGTTCAAACAGCCTCCACGGACATTTATTTAAAGTTAACCGTCAAGGTTGTGTCTCACAGATGGTTTGTAGGGCACTGCTTTTTTCCCTTGCTGATTCATTATCAAAACACTGGAGTTAGGATATCAGCAGAAACAAAAAGACATGTCCTCGACGTCTCCTCGCCCGTCCACGCGAAGACGATTATGTTATTTTATCTCGCTCCTCGAAAGACTTCGATACGAACATAAAGATTTATCCCGACGCCTAGTTGGATCTGGGGTTCATTTCAACCTCTGCCTCCCTCCGTCTCTTCTGCTGACTCGGTGCGATCCCGAGCAGGGTGAGTAAATCCAATATAAAGGCGTTATTGATTTGCAAGTCCTTAATCACTTTGATTTGGCCCAGTTTCTCCGCCGACCCCCACCGCGGCGATGCGTTCCCCAGGGGTGGGCCTACGGTATCGCACGGGAGGAAAATGCAATTTTTCCCCGACGCCAAAGAGATTCAGAAATCCTATCATCCATCATCTCATCACTAATGTTTATACATGCGGCGTGGCGATCGATGTGGTGATTTTTATGTACAGTATATATATATATATATATATATATATATATATATATATATATATATATATATATATATATATATATATATATATATTTATTCTGTATGACTGTGTATGGAAACCACGTAACTCCTGAACCACTCGGACTGAAACTAATCCGACTAACAAGTTCATAAACTGTGTACACAGTAGCAGTTGTTTACCCCCTTCCCAAAACATGGGCGTCAAGTGTATGTGTGTGTGTGTGTGTGTGTGTGTGTCGGTAGCTTGCAATGCTACATGTTGTCTAGCATGAAGCGTTTTGTAACTTTGCTCAGACACATAGATCATTGATGCAAGAGGGAGCCTTGACATGCTTTTTTTTTTCTACAGTGGCAGATAGTATGTGGGAGTACGCATTGAGTAATTTTTTTGTGGTATAAGAATGCATTATTTTTTAAATATTGTTTTCAATAAGAAGACACGGAACGTATCTTGATAAAATAGTGAATTAAAAAAAATTGAAAAAATGTCACTGTTTGTTAGATTTAATTAAAGGTTCTAGCCAAAACACAGAAGAACATCCGCATAACAGAATTACAAAAATGTATGTTGGAAGCGGTGTCTACTTTCTCTGCATTATGGTGAATTTTAGACTTCGAGATGCCACCTGACAGTAACCAGACAGTCATATATGTATACATCCATATGCCCAAAACACTCCACTTTACACATACCATATATGTTTTGTGTGTCTCGGCACACGTGACTGTGAGAACACTGCGTCCAACAGACGCGTGCTGCTATGTGGCGCGTATCATGAACCAACTGTGTCGCGTGGTAAACAATGCTAATTAAGAGAGACAGTGGGATTGTCTCGGTGACCCCTCGCCCGCATCCGTGTTTGTTTGTTTTTATTGTTCATGCTAATTAGGCTTAATCCCCCCGTTCGCTCGCCATGGACTCTGACCGGCGTGGGGCGTCCGTGCTGCAGCCAATCGGATGCGCCGATACTGCGGGGTTGGCATGCAGAGGGAGGGAGAGCGGGGTGGGCCGTTAAGCTTATAGCTAGATTGTGTGTGTGTGTGTGGAGGGGGTGCGGGATATCATGTCAGGTGGGGCCCCTGGCAGCCATTGTCTTGCAGTACAATGATACGGCTCACAAGTGAGCAGTGGGCCAGTAATGAGGAGGAGGCCCCACTGAACAGCGTGTCCCTGCCAATTGTTCTGCCGCCACAGTGGGAGGATGGAGCTGTGCACACACACACACACACACACACACACGTCTCATATCTCTGACATGGGGAGTGTGTTCGCTAATGGCTAATTAAAACAGGACCATTAATGAATGGCCGAGCAGGCGACACGATAAGGAAACTTAGAGGAGTGAATTAACACATCCTTAATATGTCATCCAAGCCAGCTGCAGCCTAGTGCGTGTGTGTGTGTGTAGTTTTTTTCCACACGTGAATATAACATAAATTTAATTGGACAATTAAATACATCTAAAAAAACACAGGAAACCCAGCAAATGCCACGTATATGCCAATAGCTGTAAACTCTAAAATATAAAAACTCACTTTATTGATAAGAGTGACCCTGAGTTAGTTCAGTGAAGCACCTGAAGCCTGATGATATTAGTGTGAAGACATTTGAATGTTAATCTAAGAAGTGAAAACTAAATTATTATTTTTCATGGGGAAAAACCTTTTTATTGATGCTGTTTAATGAAGCAAGTCTGTGAAAACACTTTTTGGGGGTCCATTATTTGACCTAGATACTCATGTTTAAATATGAATCTGAAGCCATCTTGTCGAAATCCACATCCTGTACGACGTCGACCTGAAAGGAGCCAAACGACACCGGAGTTTGAGCAACAACAACAACAACAACAAAAATGATGTAATGGATTACTGTAGGTTTTACGACCACCTCCCCGTCCTTTCGCTCACTAAGCCTCGGGGACTGCCACGCTGCGAGGACCTGGGGCGAGCTCGATGGGGCATGATGGGTCACAGCGAGCGGCCAGAGGTCGCCAGAAGCCATTACGAACGGGCAGGAAGTGGAATTCTGCACGATTACCTGTGGGTTTTTGTACCAGGGGCTCGGCAGAGGTCAGTGGGGTCACCTGTGCCCCCGGTCGCTGCTCCCGGTGACTCCTGACTGCTGCTGGCGGTGGTTGCGATAGAATCAGGGTTGTGTGTGTGTGTGTGTGTGTGTGTGTGTGTGTGTGTGTGTGTGCACGTTCTAAAGGAAGAAATGTCCTTTTTTTCACTGTGTCAGTGTTTATTAAGAGGAAACGCACGTTAACGAGTCTGTCACCTCCAGGATTTAAACGTTTTCCTCTTCTTTTTTTTGTGGGGGTGGGATCGAGAGTGCTGCTGCCTGTGAGTGACACGCGGGGAGGAACTTGTGACTGCTCTCCTTCTTCTTCTTCTTCTACTTCTTCAGAGCTGCCGTGCTGCTCTGTCAAAGTGCAACTCCTCCTTGCCGCGCTGTGCGAGATTCTGATGGAGGGGAGGGGAGGGGACGGGGTGGGAGGGAGGGGGGGGGGGGGGGGGGGGG
Source organism: Scophthalmus maximus (assembly GCF_022379125.1). Classification (NCBI taxonomy): domain Eukaryota; kingdom Metazoa; phylum Chordata; class Actinopteri; order Pleuronectiformes; family Scophthalmidae; genus Scophthalmus; species Scophthalmus maximus. The sequence continues at coordinate 22,716,054 of NC_061515.1, read as the reverse complement.
GGGGGGTGCAAACGGCGGCGAGGGAAGGCAGAGTTTCTTTTTTGTGAGAGCTCAGCACATTTAGAGGGCATGCAAGGTAGTTCTCAGAGCAGAAACCCTGCTGCAGAATACATACACACACACACACACACACACACAAACACAACACAGACACACACACACACACACCGGCTTTTTCTGTTCTCACAGCCACACTCATTTTCACACACACACACACACACACACACACACACACACACAAACACAACACAACACACACACACTGGCTTTTTCTGTTCTCACAGCCACACTCTTTTTTACACACACACACACACAAACTGTCACTTTCATGGAATAAAAAAGGAGAGGAGATGCACAAGGGGAGGTGAGAGACCGGGGTCAGAGATGGTGGGGGGTGTATGAGGTGAAGTGGGGGTGAATAGAGTGAGAGTAGGGGATGGGGGGGGGGGGGGGGGGCAGTAAAAAAGTGCTGAGCAGATGAGAGGAAGATGTGTAATGATTAGCTACCGAGCCGGTCGGTTTCAGGAGGCAGCTTGGAGCTTTACGGTTGCCTTCATGCTCTGTCAGCTTAGTCCCATGTGAACGACAGGAAAGCCCATTTCCTAGCCCGTGGCTCTGTAACCAGCGGAGGGCAAACTCACACGGAACAAGGAAGAAAAAAAAGGAAACTGCGCACACACTTAAAACCAAGTGTGTGTGTGCAACAGTTAAAAAAGAAGGATACACATCATTGTCAAAAGGAATGGTTGACATCATTCAAGGCTCTACTTCGCACTACTGCTGTTGCTCGTGCCATTATTTCCCCCAATGCAAAGCACTTGTTAGCACCTTATTAAAATATATGTGTGATCTAATGGGTCGTTAGCATGAAGGCAGTTTGATCTGATGGGACTGTCGGGAAGTCAGCACTGCTCCGGAAGTGCACGTCGCACCGCACAACACTGCGAGTGCAGTTTGTAATCATCACTCGGGCGACACCTTAAGAGAAGTGCCGGCGGTCGGCTCGCGCTGCAACTCCGGGGTCTCGGCCCAGTGGTAGGTGCAGCGTCGGTCTCCCAACCGGAGGTCGCGGGGTCGCGTCCCAGCCCCGAGCAGCAAAATCACAACGGCAACAAAGACAGAAACATGCTCTCTCCAAAAATCGCTCACTGCCCCTTTGAATTAACACTGATGACTTTATCAGCTCGACGTCCTAGTTCCACCCAGTGCCGCGGCGCGATGGCTCGGCTGTTTCACGTTTCCCATGAATCCCTTTGTGTCGTTGGCTGAAAAAGGTTTTGGATTCCACTTTGCACAGAGCGTCTCAAAAAAGAACTACCTGAATCCTTCCCACTTTTCCGTCATTCTGCTGAAGCGCACCCCTCCGCATAACACACAAACAGATTCACACACACACACACACAGATACGCAGGCAGTTTGTCACATTGTCAGTGTCATTGACACCTGATATCCAAAAACCCACACACAACCGCAAACAGATTTGGACAGAGCTCGACGTGCACACATTTCTTCTTCTTCGATCAGTAAAGTGACGGATTTAGGGAGCCCCTCTCTCCCCAGTGGCTGTTGTTCTGAGCTCCGGCCTGGGCGGCAGTATTAGATGACTGGCTGCTATTCAGGGGTCAGAGTTCGCCCCCCCCCTGTCTTCCCCCCGTGCCGCATTCGGTGATCTCCCTTCTTCTTTTTCTCGGCGCGCCTTCCGTCCTCGTATTAAATCACACTTGACACACCTGGCGCTCCGAAGCGGCCTCATCCATATTTTATCCCGCGCCGTGTTTTTTTCAATACTGCAGCACTTTTTAGTGTGGCGAGCTGGTATACATTCATTAACTGACCGGAGCCGCAGCTGCGCACACGCCATCGGGTGGCTGAGGAATAATCGGGGTTTGTCCAGGGAGTGAAATGAAAAGGAGCTGTGACAAGTTCATGAAGTAAACACTACGGCCCTTCCTTACCCCCTCCTGATGCCAGGTAGCTGCTCTGGGACTGTGGTGCTCTGCGGTGGCACTCGGGGGGGGGGGGGGGTAAAAAGGGAGTGACTTGTCAGGGAGAATCACCTTTGTGCTATAACTTAGCCTTATTATTCCCGAGGAGGCCTCCGCTGAAGCCAGTTTACTGTCACAACTCACGCAGGGGAGGCCCCTTTTTTCTCTTTTCAGGGTGGCGGAGGGGAGAAATGTTTACGGAGGAGGTGAATAATTCAATCGGGTGCTTCATCGCGCGGGTGCCTCGCCGTCATTCACCTGCTCACCGGGCTTTCTTTTTCTCCCGCTCCCTGCGTTGAACCTCTTACAGTCCGAATGGATGAGCTTGCCATTTTTTTTGGAGCAGAATGAAGGTAGAGAAAACGCACACTTTTGTGGCGTGTATTTGTTGTGTGAGGGGCCACACCTGTCACCCGCTCACATATTCCTACCAGTACAGTACAGTACTTTTGGTGTTTAGTGTGAATAGTGTCTACATATCTGGCTATCTGGTATGTGTTAACGTTCACATATTTCACCCTCCGCAGCAGTCCCAGCGAGGAAAAGCCTGAACGCTGCTTGATGGCCACTCAGCCCCTCTTTTTTTTATTTACACAGGAGGGTTCGTTTTTTTTGTTTAAAGCCGGATTGACCTCTGCGACTGGAAGTGCACGTAAAAGTCGAGATGCGTCTGCATTTTATGGTCCAGAAAGGCCACGCGGGTCAGTTAATCGGCCACTGAACGGCCTTTTTTTCCCCTTCGTCCGCGTCTAGGGCTCTCATTTCCTCCCTTCGTTTCCTGTGTTTTTCATCTCCGCTTTCCATTCTACCCACGGCCGCCCCTCTTCACCGTCCCTTCATGTGTCCCGACCTCCGTCTCCTCTCCCTTTCCCTCTCTGTCTCTGTGGGGAAATATAACCAAATGAAAAATCCATAATCATTTATTAAAAAAAGCGGTTCCGCGCACTCTGAAGTGCGCTGTTGAACGTACCGGCGTTTTCAAACGAGAGCGAGAGACCTCAGACAACCTTACAAGTATGTCTGCTTCTGGCACTTCTTTCAGGAGCCTCTGTAATTTTGTTTCCTTCCTACTTCTTTTTTTGTTTTATTTATTTATTTATTTATTTCTGACTGGCCCAAGTCCCCTCCTTCCACTGAGTTTCGTGAAAATCCATTTAGGAGATTTAGCGTAATCCCACTGACAAACAAACAAGCCAGTCAAACAACCCAAAAGAACAGGGGTGAAAACACAACCTCCGCGGTAAAGGTAATAAAAAAGGTATTTGTTCGCCGTGTAGTTTGAGTATTTCCGACTCCGTTGTTTTTTGTTTGTTTTATAAATGTCATATTGCTTGTTTGTTTCTGCCATCGCTGGCTCCTCACCTCCAAATCTCACATCACGGTGTGGGCCACGGGCAGAAGGCCTGTAGATTATGATGAAGGAGTATTCCGGCGTCTCGCTCGTGAATGAAGGTGAGACTGTCGGACTGGTGCAGTGTCAGCAGCAACGCTGCCGCTGTACCAGTCTGCTGTGACTGAGAGAGAGATGATAAAAGCATAAAAGCGAAGCACTCGGATCACTCGTTCTGTTCCAGCCTTCACCTTGGACACTGACCCGGATCACGGATTCAAGCGGCCGAGCTGGGCTTGTGGCCGAAGAGCTCCACGCTCATAAAGTGGATTAGGAATCTGATTAAGATTTGCCTTGCCCCCCGTCGGACATCAACCTGTGGAGGTGTTCCAGTCTTAATCAAGCTGGGAGCAGACCACGTGACAGACCAAGTCATGGCGGAGGGGTCCCTTATTCCACCTGAACCTTTGGGGACACACTGGGATCCCCCAGGCCCGAGTGAGGCAGCGGGGCGTCTTGACTGTTAAGCTCCGCTTAGCATGGTACATCTGCGTACCTGGAATGGGTGGGTGGCAGAAAATGGATGCTGGATGATTAGCAGGGTTTTAAAAGTAAAAAAGAAATTGGTTTCTCACATCAAACCTCAACATGTCCCACCATCTTAAAAACAGCAGGTTAACTTGCGTTGAGGATGCGCCTTCAAACTTTGGGATTCACGCCCGAGGCTCGTGAGTGGACATATCACACTGGCCTAAAAGGATTATTAATATGCAACAAATAATACTGTTTCATCTTAATTCATGCCTCCTTAAGGCTGCCAGTTAGAGGGCACTCATTCTGGAAATGAAGTGCAGATGTTATTAATTGTCCGTGAACAATCGATTGGTTGGAGAGGAAGTGTTAAGGGTTTTATTCTTTGTTTGTGCGTTTCACTACAACTCTTGAGGGGGGGAAATACCCATGATGCCATTGTGCTTGCATCCCATTATTTACTCCCTAACTCTCTCTGTACTCTCCTGTATCCAGCCCAGTGGAGAGAGTGACTTGCCGGAATTGAGAGTGTGTGTGTGTGTGTGTGTGTGTGTGTGTGTGTGTGCGTGCGTGCGTGCGTGTGTGTGTATGTGTGTGTGTTGTCTGCTTTCGCCGTGCAGCTGCGAATGACTTACTGCCCGCACCGAGGTTTGTCATCGTCTGAGTGAGGTGTGTGCGAACGCCTCCGTGTGCACACGGAGAAGCGCGCGAGGGGTGCGTGTGCACAAATTTATGATGGTGCGCGTCTCGTCTGTGTGCATCCAAGTGGTCGGGGGATTGAGAGAGAAAATGACAACCGGCAGCTCTCGCCTTCCTTTCCAACAGCTTCTCATAAATTGCCCTATAAATTCTGTCTCTCCTCTGCTCAGCCGGGGCTCTGACCGATGTTTGTACTTCGGCCAATTGCGGCCCAATCACGACGAGGAGGGCGTCTGGTTGTCCTGGTCTCTGTTGCTCTTTTACTGACTGGCCGAATGTCCAAAACAACCTCTTACTCCCCCCCCCCTCCTCCGCCCGCAGCACAAGCTCTAGATCCAGAGTGTTTCCCCTTGAGCAGATCACACCATCGAGCTGTGGGCGTAAAATATAACCACACTGCAACTTTATGAAGGCCATTTCCTATATTTCACGTTCTAAAAAAAGAGTGTGCAGACATGGGAGAGTGAGAAGATCTACTGGTCCGTGGGAAAGGCAGACAGACACTGCCAAAGCTGAGGTCACGATCTGAACGGGAAACCATTCATCAAAAATATGAAACGTGGCGTCCAATGTGTCTGCGGAATGAGTTTTAGGGAAACTGGGGAAAAAGCGTCAAAAGGGAGCGTTTGTCGACCTTAACATTCAAGATGCGCACGTACCCACGCATGTTGGCGTCCCCCAGATCTACTCTGCGCGGCGGCTCAGATGTGATCTTGGGCCGCCAGAGCTGCAACACAGAGGTATTCGCTCAAGTTAAAGCATCGAGGGAAAAAAGCCGATCGTGCCCTCGAGCAGAGCGCCGTCCAAGTGCCGGTGAATTTCTCCCCCCTGACCACACGGTTAAAGTTACGGCCGCAGAACAGAAATACAAAGATTGTCTGGAAGGGGAAATTCACAGAGAGGGCCGACATGAATTCTGTTTGCCGAGCCGATTCATTTCTTCTTCTTTTCGGTGTGAACATTTTTTTTTATCACCCACTCTTTTTTTCAGTTTTATCTTGCACGGTGTCAGTCATCACTCATTCAGCCTCTGATGGAACTAATCATCATTGTTGAGACGTCTCCCAAAGGATTTCAGGATTTTTCGAGAGGAGAAGCTGTGCGGATCCATCCAGATTAGAACCCAGACATTGTTGCCTCAGAACTAATGTCAATCAATAACCAGTGCCTCCAGTGCTCCCGTCCCATTGAGTTACATTCACGTCGTCGACACTGCCGAGGGTACGCCTCTCACTTTCTACCTTTGCTGCTTTTTTCCTGTTTCTGAAACACTCTTCGCCGACTGTCTTCAGTTGACCTCTCACACGCACCTTCTCCCATGTTGTCACCCAGCAGGAGCCCGCCCCGACCTTTGCCGCGGAACCGCCTGGTCTAAAGGGAGTTGTGATGAATCTTTAGCCCTTTTTTTCTCCTTTTTTTTGCAGCCATCCCAACCAGCAGCCATTGATTAATTGGATTGGCCCCAAAATGATCTTAATCACTGATCAATTTCCATTAGACGTCCTCTAACACGTCTTTATGGGATCGGAGAACCGTTGGGTGCAAGTGTGTTTGTTCCTTTCAGCATGTATGAGACGTAAATGGGTTTATGTTCTGTGCACAAAAGTATATGGACACCTGGACATTAGATCATACCGTCACGCATGCAGTATTAAGGTCAGCAAGTGATGTTGGTTCTGGCTGTTGCCGCTCTACGTCTGCGTCTCAGTTCATCCCAAAGTTGTGTGAGTTTGGCCTGAGGTCAGTGCTCTGTGCAACACACACACCGAATTAAAGGAGATACACGAGATGAACATGAACATGAAACGCATGAACCCCAGAGAATATCCGGCGTCTCCTCGCCACCTCGTCTCTCTCCCTCCTCCCTCTTTTCTCTCTCCCACTGTCTCTCCTTCCGGGCCCTTACCTCCCTGCCAGCTCCTCTGCCATCCCACTGTCTCCCTCTGTTGTTGTTCTAAACAAGCAGCAGGGGGTTGTGGGTAGAGGCCTACGCTCACGCTGGGTGTCTCACCGTAGGGGGGCAGCGGCAATCGGAGAGACAAAAAGGCGAGGAGGGCAGAAAAGCGAGGCTTTCCCTCGCGTCGGTCGCCCTCTCCGGTTCTCTCTTCCTTCCTCTCGGTCACAGAAGTCACTCGCTTGGCGGTTGACCTCACACACTCAAATAAGAACCACTCATCTTAGACTTTTGTATGCGAGAGATGCAAACGAGTGGTATAGGCTCACATATGTCGCCGTTACAGCCTATAGTGTACCGCGGGCTTCACGGGCAGACACGCCGAATAGAACGCCCTTTAATTCACGAGTTTAATTGCACATATATACACATTAGAGCCGAGTGTAATCGGCTCCGAGGACGCATTAATCAGGCGGAGACGCTCGAGCATAAAATAAAGTGCAGAAGAAAAACATAAAGTACCACAATAAGCATGTACGCTCGGGCATAAATCTTCCACCTGGAAGCGCTCGGGCATAAAAGAAATTTCCGGCGTTGCAATGCATCCTCGGCGGAAAATCATATGGCATCACCCATAAACATGTAAACAAACTCCCACACATGCGGCCGTATAAATGGAGAAAGGGATCATGTGTGTATGTGTGTATGTTTAAGCCCTGGTGCACGCCTACAAGAAAGTTCATTGGCAGGGGAAGATATTCGTCGATGGACGTGGCAGTCGGGAGAACATGGGGACTGATGAGGGGGGGTCGAACCTTGTTTTCGCACTACACGGATGTACAGTAGACGCTGTGTACAGTTGTATCACAGCTTTCCGTGAACAAGAGAAAGAGCCGCGCGCCGCACACAGCTGTACGGTCCACATCTCTGGCGGAATACTTAGCCAGGGGGATTACGGGGCCGCCTCCATTTGCATAACTCCATTAAAAGGCGCCTCTCTCTCCCCTTCTCTGTCTCTATCTCGCTCGCTCGTGCAGAGACACCTGTGTGCAGGAGGAGCCACAAAGACGTTACCCCTGCAGAAAGCGGAATTGCATTTTTTTTTTTTTTTTCACATTCTGAGCAAGACGTAATCCGCGGTGCAGCTGTGGAAAAATTGTGCAGTGATACGGGAAGAGAAACATGAAAAAAATAATACCTCTCTGCTTATTAGCCCATGCAGAACCAACACGCGGAGTTTGATGAAGAGTGAGGGGGGTGTTTTGATTTTAGCAAGATGAACCCAATGTGGGTTAATTTCCTGATTAGATTTGAAACAAACCTGTGCTTTTATATTGCTATGCAAAGCATCGGTAGGGAGGTCGTTTCACCTGCTCTTACTCAGCAGGAATTCCTGAAAAGTTAACAGATCTACCTCAGACATACAGTACAGAGCAAACCTTATTGTCCTTTTGGCATTGATACAAAAATCAAAGGACAGTAAGCCCTCTTGCTGTGCATTGTGCTCACCAAGTAAATCTGACAGGCCAAGCAACAAGTGGTCAGATGATTAGTCAATTTTTTTTTGTTTTTTTTACTCTTATACTAATAGTTAAAGCAATGTTTTAGAAATGACAATCCCTCACTGCACCTGACTATATGTTTATATGGACGGCAACGATATTAACCAGATTAAGACAAATGTCTGAATGAACTGTCACGTAAACAGCATCTTCTGGTCACCTCAACCCAAATAACGTCATACCTGGACTCGCAGTAATGGGAATAAGACAACGCGTAGTATTCCGATCACATTCAATCTTATTCTCAATCCCATCATGACATCCTATCTGAGTTTTCACAGCATTTTGAAACATCAATGGCAGTTTCCAGCTGCTTGACGTCATAATTGCTAAAAAAAGTTGGGAAATGGTTTGGAGCAGGGGGACTTGATCGACTTATCGATTCCAAATCCGAATTGTAGCAAACTGGTTGAACTTCTCTCTCGCCTCCTCCTGGCACAGATATCGGAAAAAGTTCAACAGCGTTTGAGTCAGTCCGTCAAAATGCTCAAGATTGTAATTAGATTGCACTAATTCTTGTGAGTATGGTTGTAGGTTTGGCCTTGGGTGAGCGATGCCGTAGTCAGCGTTTGCTTGATGATGTCGACGCCTTCGAGGATCAACCTCTCCCTCGACGAGATCGCTCTGGCCGGGCTCGGGGCAGCTATAGATAGCCCGGCTGTCCGCGGCGCTGAGGAGAGCAATGACCCTCGAGGTCGGCCCCCTTCCTCTGGTGTCTTTATAACGTCGGCCCCCTTGCAGTGTCCCCCGCCATCCACTCCCCCCCCCCCCCCACACCCCGTCCTTTTTTTTTTTACAACGCCTCCCAGGCCCTGTTTTTCTCCACTTCAGTGGCGTGAATCATGAAAGCGAGTCCTGTGTAGTCGATGGGGCCTTTTTCCTCGACGGTGCCTTGTCGCACAGAGAGAGAGTGAGGGGGAGAGATGAGGTATTGATTTGAGATCCACCGGGCGGAGAACAATCGGTCCCTCACTGGAGCCACTCTGAAACACAAACACCTTCCCCGCAGCCTCTCGGTGCCAGAGAGAGACCAAACGGGAAGAGAGAGGAGTTGAAAAAAGAAGCTTTGCTTTCTATCGCTCCCTTTTTTCTTTTCCTTCCACTTGCAGCTGATTGTTGATCGCCCGGAGGGGAGGAATGATGAAGGGTGGGGAGGGGGGGGGGGGGGGGGGGGGGGGGAGAGAATGAGGAGGCACGACCTTGGCACTCTCAAATTCCCAGCAGACCCACTAGCTGCACCGGGCTGGGACCCCCAAACCCTGCAAAACCCCGCCCTGCGCAAGAACGGCTCTGGGCCAATCGCATAAACGCAACCGGGTCTGGAACTGTGACACCCCGGAGGTCGCCGGGTCAAATCCAAGTGCTTGGGTCGCCTGGAGGCATCTTGGACTTTTCTTGGCATGTAAACCCAAACCCAGCCCGACTCAGCCCCCCATCTCACCATCACCACCCACCTACAAACATCTCTGCTTCCGGGGTCGACAGCGCTGCTCGATGCGTCGGATTAAAGGCTCTCAGCCTCGACTGATTCATTCGCCGTGCGGAGGGTTCGGCACATGATGTCATCGCGGCGTGAGGTCGATGACATAATCAGCGGGAAGGGGCAAAAGCAGCCTCCTCTTTGTCTCCTTGGTTTTTTACGAGCTTGTCGTCCAGGGAAGTCGCAGTACGACGTAATTACTCGCTGTCATTGTCCGCGATGGAAGCCAGTGTTGAAAAACAGCGTTGGCACTTCAGAGGGGGCGTTCCTCCCCTGTGATTATTGGTATGACGGCGATAGATCCATTGCCTACAATGACTGTAAAAAATGCCCTCAAGATCATTACAACTTTGACACAAGTTCTTGCCATAAAAACACGTGATAGCTACCTATTCCCATGATTAAAAAGCATAAACAAATCACTGCTTTTTTGCGTCGCACGGAAATGATTTGCACAGCTTTTGCGCAACTTTGCCTCGTCGAGTCGCATGTTCGCCACCGTTAACGGCGGTGCATGTTTCAAAGAAGCGATGTGTTCATGTTTCATGTTCCTGGAATAAACAGAGCATATCTATATATCTACATCAACTCTCCCAGGCTCAAAAACAAACTGACTTCATACCTCTTCTCCTACACAAACACGGGCTGGCCCGAGTGCAACGCGTTGGGCCGCCGGGTGCCCGTAAGCTTTTTTTTTTTTTTATCTCATTATGTAAAGCGGCCGAGGGGATGCGAGGGGCCACGGAGCTGCGTGATCTGTGGAGTCCATTTGGAGTCTCTTATATGTGTCTGAACATTGTTCATATTGATTTGTGTTCAGATGGAACCCCGGTGCTCCGAAGGATCAGGATGAACCGGGGGGTCAGTCGAGGCGTTGTCCATTTCAAAACTTTATATATCATATTGATTTACAGGCATATCTCTGCATATGAAGGTTGTTCTTTTTTTCCTGTGTGTTTATCAGGGTCAATTTGACAGAGCAAGTATCATCATGTTCAACATGTTGCGACTTTAAATATAATTTCTGTTGTAAGAAAACAGGACGATGCCGCAAATCCAAACTCTTTTCACCAAAGTTGTTTCCCTTTTTGACTTTTTCCCCGCGTGACTTGTGAGTTGATGTATGACCCAGCAGCGATTTCCTATCACAAAACCTATATGTATGTGTTTTTGCCCACAATGCACTGCACTCTGCAGCAGGAAATGAGAAAGGCGAGCCTGCGATGGCGCGGCTGAAAGAAACAATTTCCAACTTTTTCGATTTTGTCACTCTTTCTCCACTCTACCGCTCACTCACGCCGCGGAGACTCATAGCAAATGTGTTTCATAAAACCGACATCGAGAAGCTCGCCGTCGTCAGCTCGCGTTACTCCTCCGCGAGTAACAGTCCTCGTGCTTCATCACCGTGTGAGTTGGGGGCAACAACCCCGGCTCATGGGCTAATTTCCTCTTGCCTTCCCATTCGCCGACGAGGGTCATTAATTTGCCGTGGCGCTGCTCCTCTTTATTGGGTGTCGTATCTTGGCGCCGGATCTCTCCTCTGCCACTCCAACGAGCTCTCCGCGTCTCCAACCGCTGGGCAGAGCTTCGGGGAGGGGCCATTTTGAAAAGGCCTTCTTCCGTCATCCTCTCTCTCTCTTTTGCCCCCGTTCCTCCTCATCCTCTTTCTCTCTCCTCCTGTTTCCCCCCACGTCTCTCCCTGAACACGTACACACTATTTAATAATGTCCCGTCCCCTTTTTCCAGCTAACAGCCACACCAGCAGGCACCTATTGGTCTTAAAGAGACCCAGGGGGTCATTTACCACCTCTTTCAGTTTACTTAGAAAACCAGACAGGAATTAATATAACCCCAACAGCCCTCCCCTCCTCTCCTCTCCTTGTGTTTTACCTCTTTCTCATCTCCCTCCCTCTTTTCTCTGTCACCTCAAATTCTTGCAGGCCTGTCTTTCTTTTGAAACCATTTCCTCTTGCTCACGGCTGCACCACAGCATCAAGAGAATTTGAAATGCTCAGGATGAGTTGTTTGTCTTGGGGGGGGGGGGGGAGCAGCAGTAGACAAGGAGGAAGGTTGTGTGCAGGAGGGGTGGAGAGTTGCTGCTGGTGGTGGTTGTTGTGTGGAGGGGGCCAACTTGGAAACTGAAAAGCTCCACGGCACGGAAACCTCGTCCTCGTGTCTTCCATCACATGCAGTGTCTTGAGGGGGTGGGGGGGGGGCTTTGATGGAGAGGTGTGTGCGGTGGTGTTGGTGGTGAGCTGGGGGGGGGCAATTGTAAGTCATAGACGGGTGGGTTATTAATTTCCACTATGCGGTATCATGCAGCTGGTGGCTCCAGGAGCGAGGTTTGGCGGTAATGAAAATGGCCCGAGTCGAAGATTAATGACTCATAAAGACAGAGCGTTTAGATGGGACGGCCGCCTCAATCTGGCCGGCAGTGACTAATCGCAGGATGCATGCACGTGCACACAAACATGCATGCGCACACACACACACACACACACACACACACACAAACACACACACACATACTCGCACACACAGCTTCACTGTTACCTCACCCAGCATCGCCCAGAGCTTGACTCCCATCCCCTCTCTCCCCCAGTTTTTTTTTTTTTTTACCCATCCACCCTCGCGGTTTCATTTCCCCGTCTCTCCCCCGCCCTCCCTCCCTCGTCCGATGGTGGCGTGACTTGTGGTGGGGTCAGAGTTCAAGGCGTGCGGAGAATTATCTTGATTTATGCCCCCCTGAGCTCAGCGCCAGGCGCGGCGTGGCAGGCAGTGTGGTGGGGCCGTTGGGCTTGGCGCGATGTAGGGGTGAGGTCCCCCCCCCCCCCCCCCCCCCCCCCCCCCCCCCCCCCCTCTTAGCCCCCTATTTTTTCCCCTCCCCCCCTTAATGGCCACAAGGGTGACAGGACCACCGCATCATAAAGCTTGGACAAATGGGCTTGCGGGGCGCCGGCGATTTTTCCTCCTTTGAGACTGAAGGCGCATCATATATCTCTAAAACCACCCAATAAGGTTGTGAGGAATGTGTTTTTAAAAACGAATTGATTTGGACCCTTTACAATGTGAGTGTGAGTGTGTGTGTGTGTGTGTGTGTCGGTGATGTAATAGCAGCCATGGGAAGACGATGCGCGTGTGTGCTCGTTTAACTGTGATGGTTTTCGGCACCACGCAGGAGCAATGGCAGCACGGGGCTGTAAAACAAGTGGTTTCTCATCGAGACAGAGTCAATCCTGGTTTTGTACTATTAGGTTGACGCGCGCGCACGTTGTAAACCAGACGTGGGTCAAATCCTGCTTTTGTTTCACACTGCTAGACCTGACACGGAGGCTTTATCGCATCAGCTCAGCTGTCAATCACAAGACAAGTGTACTCGCTAAATGTTCCATCTTCTCTTCTTCTTACCTGCGACCGTCTCGTTCTGACAATCTGAAAGCAGCGTCGGTGGCACTCGCCATCACAGAAACCTGGTATCAGTCTTCATTTTAACATTAATTAGACAGATACAGTAAAAAGAAGAAGAGAAAAAAGCAGCAGCTACTTCAAAAGTGAGTTCATCAACACCAGCTGGATCTGATTATAAAGTATTCACTTCATAGTTTATGAAAGTTTAAGAAAAATCTGAGTTGTTTCTATTGTAATCCTAATCAATGCATCATCCAGGTCCTATAGCACAGTTTCTTGTTTAAGTTTGTAGCTGCTGAGAAAGTAGAAAACAGTGACAGAAACAGAAACAGTCTGAAAAATGGAAAATATCTATCAACAGCTCGGATCTGGCCGGGTTTTTTTTATATCATCTCTGCGGGCGAGACGCTTTGCGAGTATAGCTCTCGAGGAGCGAATCTAAATGTAGGTCTTGGCCTAAGACTAGACTGCGGTCGGGGTCTGAAACACTAGACCAGAGTTTAATCCTCCAATTCAAACACGCGGACGGCTGGCGTACCGCTGTGGGAGGAAACATGTCCAACACAGATTTCCAGAGTGTAACCTAATGGGTAGAGCATGAGAAGAAAAAAAACGACACAGAGCCAGGATTTACGGAATATTAAAAATACAAGACTTTTAGAGGTTGAGTTCCAACTCGGGGCCGCCGGTGCTGCAAATGTACACAGTATTGATGCTGTGTGCTTTGGATGACGGTGTCCGCCAGTTGGCGTCTACGACCTTCGACACACACCAGACACACACACACACACCATCCACCGGTGATATTCTCCCCATAAAAATAAAAACAAGCAGTCACATCCTTGCCACGGCCATGCTGGGAATTAAGGCTCCGTCTTTGTTGAGAGAAGTGACATTTCAGTTTAGTCTAATTTCTCCCTCCCAGTGTCCACCATTTTGGTTTTGGCCCCTATGTTGCGGTGTTAATGAAGAAGAATGACATTCCTGGATCTGCCCCTTTGTCCGGGTCTGGGCCAAAATGTAATGGGTCCTTTCTTAGCCCACGTCTCATCCTTCCTCCAAGTTTTTGTGGAGATCCATTCTGTAGTTTTCGTGTAAACAAACAAGTGGACAGTTAAAGTTTTATTAAATAAGTAAATGTTATAAATACAAATACAAGGAAACATAGTATCAGGAATAATATGCACGTAAACATGCACCTTGGTACAAGAGGGTGGAGGAGAAATGAGAAAGTTGCCTTTTCTTGACGGGACACTGTAGCATATTCCTCTTCAATGCACTTTTTTCACCCGCGTTGGACGCAGACTCACGTTGCCGTTGTCGAAACATTCAAAAATAATGAGAAGGAGAAACGCAGGCAAGAGGGGCATATTAGCACAGGTGCATGTCGACATAAAGGGTTTCAAAATTCTGCTCAGTAGCTCGATTTTCATCACTCCAAATTGTATATTTTGCCCAAACTAAACTTGCTAAACTTGACAAACGTAACAACGCTGAAATCCCCTCCGCCTGTCAAACACGTGGAAAAACGCCGTGTCCAATCCATGCTGTCGTCATGTAATCCTTCTCGTCGGTGGAGGAGTGTAATCTTTCGCATTATCCGCATCCAACGCGCGCAACCTGCGTTGCCGAGTGCCTGCTCATTTCACAATCGCCGGTCGAGGTGTTCCGGTGCCCATCACCCGCTCCGTGCGTGTTTACAGTGTGACGTGTGCACCTGTCCTCCCACGCTGCCCGTGTGATTACCTCCATACCTGTCCGTGTTTGCGTATGTATCACCTGCTCCGCCGCCGACACCCCATCTGATCAGGCATCGACACTCTGGGTGACTGTTTTCTGTCAGCGTGGAAAATGAGAGCGCCCCATGTCAGATTTATCATGCCTTCCGCCGACGTCGCCTATTTCTCTACCGCGAGCCCCCCTGGCTCCCTGCTCAGTCGTCGTGACTACCCATGCACAGATGTGTGTGTGTGTGTGTTTGCGGACCGGGGCGGAGGTGTTAGGGAGGGCGTGTGTATATATTCTCGTCAACTCACTGACAGCGAGACATGAAAATCTATTTGTTTTCATATTGTCAGAGGAGGACCGTTGGGGGGCAAGGAGGCAGGGACCTCAACTCCATCCAAAACCTCATCTTCTACACTCCTACCCCCGAACAAATTGGAAGGGCCGCCCCCACGCTCCTGCCGCCGCCACCTCCTCCTTCTTCTCTTCTTGATGTGCCCTTTGCACCTTGCCCCTCTGCTGGCGCCTGTCATCCATTTGTATCTCTCCTTTTTCTGTGGTCCCAGCATGCCGGGCGGTAGGGTCAAAGGGCTCAAAGTGTGCGGCAGCGTTTAGCCAGGAGCCCCATTTGCTCCCACTGCTGCCTGGGTGACTTTACTGTGAGGCCTTTTCAAAGGGCCTTGGGGGAGGGGGGCACTCCCTCCGTCTTGGCGATGGCGAGGGTATCCAGCGCTGTGCTGATGAAGAGGAGGTGTTAGAAGAACAAGGGAGCCGGGGAGGAAGAGAAGGCGGGACAAGAGGCACTGCTGATTCAGCACCGCAGTATGGATTTTTTTTACCCCCCCCCAATCAGTTACCTTCCCATGTCTCTCCCCCCTCCCCGAGTCGGATCCAGTCCGTGCCAAATGAAGTTCCCAGTTCGCAAATCTAATTTCCCCCCCCCTTTTTCCTGGGGAAAACCTATTGAGGCACATTAGATTTTCCCCGCCACATAATACCGAGCGAGCAGCGCCACTAAAGAAATCAACCCTCTCGAAGATAAAATGACAAATTGGGTTTGGGTCCTGTGGTGGCTGTGCGCGTGCGAAACCCTGACCCAGCTGGAATGCAAGGGGGGACAATTCCCATGCATTTCCTCGCGGTGTGTCCGCCATCCGCCAAGAGGAGAACTTTTCATTCTTATCCGAGGAGGTTTTCCCGGGGTTAAGGAGGACTGCGGGGAGAGATTAACAGAGTTGGAAAGAAGCTGCGGCTTTGGTAGATCTTCAGATTCACACACACACACACACACACACACACACACACACACACACACAGATATATAACCTACAAGCTTGTAAACATGCATCTATAGATGCATTAATGGCGGAAAGCACCTGCAACAAATGCAAACAGACACACACACACACACACACACACACACACACACACACACACACACATATATTTAAACATTGTCTCACACCCCTCCCTGCAGACATGAAGCTTCCAAAGCCCCCGATGGATAAGGTCTCCGTACTGATAACTGAGCGTACGGGTTTGTGTGCAGCCAGAGACTACATGCTCTCTAATTACCCCACGCGGGCGAAGCAGTAGGTGGGACTATTCATTTCCACGGTGAAATAGCCCCCCGATAACGCGCTTCTTTTCTTTTTCCTTCCGTACAGTATCGCAGGGGCCAGTGATTGAATTACAGAGCATCCCCCCAGTGACTAAGAGGCCGTAATTACGGCGTAATTTAAGATCACATTATTAAACCGTCCGCGCTTTATTAGCATGTAACTTCACCTCCGCAGTTAGTTAGTTACATCCTTATCATAAAAAAAGGGAGATGATTAAGGGGAAGAGGAAATTGCAGCAATTGTCCTGTTGTAACTGCAAAGTGCGTCGGACCTTATTAAGGGCTGATGGGATTTCATTGTGGGGTTTTTGAGGTAGAAGGTGAAATGTTGCTTACCTGAAAGGAGAAACACCACGTGCATTGTGGAGGTCGGTATAGAAATTGTCCTCTTTGACTTTTCTCTGACAGGTTTTCTTTTCCATTGTGTGATTGTCTAATGTCAGGAAATGAAATGGCAGCTGAGGAAAGAAAAGACAAGATATTTCAAATGTTAAAAATTCATTGTCCTCCAAACAGGAAAAACAAAAATACTGTTTGGAGGCGTCTGTGGTGATGGAGGAAACTTGAACATGAAAAAGGCCAACACTGACACTCACACACATAATTCGCATATGCTCTGACCCCATTTCTTTATTTTTTGTTGTTCCACCTGTTTCTTATCTTCGCTTTTTGTGATCTCCCTTGTCACCAGTGTTGTCTTTTGTTTTTGCGAGTGACAAAGCTGCGTCTTTAAAACGCCTTTCTACCCCCCCCCCAAAAAACATGACACGACTACACTTGACCTGCTAATGTTACGTATTCGCTTTCCGACTCATTTCCGCGCTTCATCTCTGTTCCGCCTCCATCCTGCTCTATTGATTTTCTAAGAAAAGATTAGACATTTAGTTAAAAAACAACTGGAATCTGGAAACACTAAAACCTCTCTTTTCATGCCCCCGTCCAAAAATATTGAAGGTGTTAAATGTAAGAAATTCTGAACATATATTCAAATTTCAGTTGCCCTTCAGCGCTCACACACATGCTCAGACACCAGGCTCAAACCACACGCACACACACACACACACACACACACACACACCGTCTGGCTGAACAGCGCCGCCCTGTCAACGTTGACCTGAAACCGAAAACGAGATTAACCCCGATCGCCGGCTCCGCGCGCAAATCCTCTCACATTGTAAAAAAAAAAAAACATGAGCCGGGCCGTGGATAATGATTACACATCCCTTTATTAGCTCCGTATCAGCGTTTGTGGATTAGATGGACAATAGCGACCGCTGCAGAAGCTGCTATCGAGCATCTAGAACACGAGGAGCCAAAGTAGCTGTGCGTTTCTTATCAATTTAGGGGGAAGCCTGATGAAACCACCTTCAAAATGTGAAATTGAAACACATGGAAAAAGGCTGCTTTACACACTCGGCCTCTTGTGACGAGACTGCAAACTATTGGGAAGCTTTATTAAATACAGTTGTCAATTCTGGAAAGTAAATTCTCGACCTTTGATTCAAATCATGGTCCACTTACTAGGACCATGAGAGTCAAAGTCGACATCAAATACATTTTTCCGAAAGATGTTTGGTCTTAATTTGTATATTTGATGCTGTGAAAGCTGTGGACCAAAGATGGCGGACCTGTTTGTCCGTCTTTATACACAGTCATTGACAGACACAACCGGTGGCGGGATTTCGACAACTTTCAAGGGAGACGTGCAGAAAAAGCAGCCGGAGGAGATGATTCAGTGCAAGGGGGCGAAGGAAAGAGGATGGAGTGGGGAGAAAAGTGGGTTGATTGGTCCAAAGTGTGAGAGAGGAGGAGATAAGAGCACTGGATGTTTAGGTCTGCCCAAAGAAAAATGGATAGAGACACAGAAAAACCTGAAACCCCCACACGTATCGAGGCTCAAACCTGGAGAGTTCTCCTAGCGACTGCTGGCAGGTTTTGTGCTAAATGTACTGTTGTTTCCCCCCGATTGGGAGGATGAAGTCCCACGGCGCCAACGCAGCAATTACTTGACAACACTTGGGCTGTTTCTGCAGCACCGACACTAATCGCATTTTGGACTCTGTACGTCCATTTGTGTGTAAAAGGCAAAGTTCTTTAAAAAAAAAAAAAAATAGGAAGATATTGTGTTCATGGAGCGAAAGCTACTTTTGTGTTGATGTGTGTTGTACTGTCTGTGTGTGGGCGGTGGTATGTTTTGCTGCTGCTCTGTTAGCTGAGTTTGTCGCCGTCATATGGATGCCAGTGCGGATGTGTGTGTGTGTGTGTGTTTGTGTGTGTCTTTTCCCCTCGTGTCTTCAGACACACACACAGTAGATATCAGTAGCTAATGCAGGAGATATCTTTGCAACTCCAAATGAACCCGAGCTTGTCAGAGCTGCGGGCATCAACAGCTTCTAAATATTTGGGGAGGTAGGAGGAAGGACGAGGACTATGTGCATGTGGTGAGGGTGTGTGTGCGTGTGTGTGTGCGTGCGTGCGCTTGTGTGTGTGTGGGATGGTGGTTCACAGATAATTACGGCAGCTTCTTCCTTTTCGAAGAACGCAAAATGGGAGGCGAGTCTTGCTCTCCTGCCTTCAAACGTAGGCGCAGAATGGAAGTCCAAGCAGGGACGAGTGTATTGTTGTGTGCATGTGTGCTTGCTTGTGTGTGTGTGTGTGTGTGTGTGTGTGTGTGTGTGTGTGTGAGTGAGTGTGTGTGAGTGAGTGTGCTTTCCCCATGGTGATCTTTGACCTCGCGGCTTTCTTCTTCCCACGAGCCACCTACAGCAGTGAGGACTGTTTCGGACAAGTAGAAGGATTTGATATTGGGGTTAAGATTTAGGTTCGGCTTAAGAATGACTTGTGAGAGTGTTTTTAAGAAAAATCCACTCTGTTCTTCCTCGATACTTTTGATATGCATTGTGCGGCTCCATATCCCATTGGACAGCAGGCGTGAAGAGGAGGAGAGTGTGATGGCGACAGTGGATGGTGCATTTTTTTTTAGTTGGCAAAACAACTGAGAGGAGGCAGATAAACAGTGCAGAGTCTGAATTACATGAAGGCCTGGAAACCAGGGAAAACCTGGTTAAATGGAAATCAGATGACACCTTTTCCACTGTGTTGTACAAATCCATCTTTCATAAGGCGGAAATCAGATTTCTTCCTCCAGACTTATGGACTGTTTACCTTCTATGTTAGCACAATGATGAGGAAATCTGAATACTGCATAAACTAACAACAGGACCCTGGTTACTCAAAGTCAAGATATGCTCATGAAATCCCATTTTGTACATTTCGTAAATCAGAAACCGACATTTAAACCGACAGATTGTTGCACAAGAGTCATTTGCTGAGGAGGGATTCAAATGTAATCATTGCGAAAGTCGTGGGATTGAAAAGGATATCATGAACATAAAAGATTTATCTTAATTTCAATTTATGTTTGTGAAAATCAGAAAAAATAACAAAAATTTGAGATATGTGGTTACCTCCAGAGCATGATAGCTGTTCATCTGGGGATTTTTTAAATAATTATAGACTTCTTATTTCCTTTATTGTTAAGTAAAGCTTTTGTCATGTGTTGGATGCATTCCAAACTTTCACACCTGTGCGTGTCCACGTTTGTTGAATACAAGGCCCCGAAAAGAAATGAACGATCGGTGCATGTGTGAGGGCCCGCAGCTTTGTAAACATTACCTCATCACTGCCATGCTGCGGGGGCCCAGGCCCCCACCGTTGGTCCCCAAGTCTGTGGGAACTGAAGCCCACTCTGCTGGCTGGAACAAAGGGCAGCCCTCCCCTGCACCTCGCACACCCCCCCGGCCCCAGCCCACCTCACAACAAAAGGGGCCACGGGGCCTTAATTCCCAAGCAACGATATAAATGGTGGCCCCACCGACTCCTGAGGACGAGGCAGGAACGAATGGGCCTTAAAAACCGAACGGGGAGGGCGGGGGGTGGGGGGAGAAAAATGGCAAAGAAGTCATAAAAGAGATGCCCCCCCCCCCTCCTCCTCATCCAAGAAGTCCTTTTGTTGGTGGTATAAGGAGACAGGGGCGCGGGGGAGGTGAGGGGACCAGGGTGACGAGAGACAAAGGACAGGTCGGAGAGAGTGGCAGGGGTCAAAACTGCCAGCCACCCCCTCCACACATCCACCGAAACTCACACACACACACACACACACACACACCTTGGTCCTAAACAGAACATGAATGAGCGAGATGACGTAAGATTATGAATGGATCTCGATGAATTTGGTCCCTGCTTCCATTTCTTGTTCACCAGTCGCTGCAAACCTTTTCCGTTCTGCACACTCGCTCCTCTTCAGGGAGTAATTTCAACCTTTTATTGTCTTTAGACAACTTCAAAAGTCATTCATCTTGAAATGAAGCTGGCAGCTTGAATTAAAAACAAAAATGACATTACATTTTTGAATGGCTTCTTGAATGAATACTGGCCACTCCTTCCTCGTTTAGCATGTTGAGTCTAGTGCAGACTTGAACTTTCACCGTGATTTATCAGATCACATCAGTGTATCTGGGACAAAGTCCTCGACTTTGAGCTCATACCTGTGCAGGAAAGCAGCGGCCGGGGAAGGAGGACGTCAGCAGACAGAGATCTCTCATGAATATTTGTGTGTGAAAATCACATCCTCTGGTTTAATATTTCACTTTACTTTTGTCCGTCTGATTGGCCATGAGCTGTGTGTCGGACAAGCTGATTAGATGGAACAACTTATGCGCAAACAAATGTGTGAATAAAAGCTACATCTTGTGTAATTAGTCCAAAAAAGAACTGGAGAAGATCTGTTTACATGGAAATGTTTCAGAATTATACCTAGCTATAGATTTGTCCTGAGAATGAAACATTTTATTTTTTACCACAATGACTCCCATAAGTTCAGCATTCAACCACAATGAGCTGTCAAGAGAGTGGTGTGTGTGTGTGTGTGTGTGTGTGTGTGTGGTGTTTTTTTCTGTCTCTGTAGTACAGTTTCGGCGGTTTTGTCCACAGGGTTCGGTGAAGTGACCGGTGGAGAGTGCAGGATAATTGGGGCTGTGTTGTATCTATAGTGTCTGTGGCACTTCAGCACTGGGGGTCAGGCACCTGAAAACACTGGCTCAACAGTTACCAATCATTTCTACCCCCCGGCCGAAGAAAGGCATCGCGGGCCTGCTCTCTCTCTCTCTCTCTCTCTTTCTCTCTCTCTCTCTCTTTGTCCCCCCCACGGAGGTTGAAAGGGAACAGTCTGCGGTTCACAGGCCTGTGCGTGTGTGTGTGTCTGTGTGTGCTCTTTCGAAGCACTCATAGGCTCATTCCGTCCCTCTATGTCTCTCAAAAAACGCACACTCAAACACAAGATTCATGCTTTATAGCCCCCCCCCCCGCCTTTCATTCAGCAGACAATTACATTTAACTTCGTAACAGTCGACGACCACATTCGGCGTTCTCGGTCGCCCCGTCTCTGTCCTTAAAATTAAAGACAACGTGATAAATGCGCCCTTGAGAATTGTGCAAAAATTGAAATTTAATGTTTCGGTTCATCTTTTTGAGCGAAACATTTTATCACCGCAAACAGCAATAAAAGGGGGATTTTAAAGCCATAACCCCCTCCCCAACCCCAACCACCCACCCCAACCACCACCACCACCCCCCCACGTTCGGTTTGGAGGCATTTTATTTTTTCGCTCCTGGGCTGGTTTTGCCGCGGACCTATCCCCCCACCCCAACTTGTTTCCTTCTTCTTCCTCTGCATAACATTGTGGCCACAGATTGTGCAGAATGCAATTAGAGTGCCTAAATTAAGTAGTAATGGAGAACCAGGTCTCCCCACCAGTGTTGCCCTGGCAACGGGCGCTCACAACACCGCCTCTAGTAGTTTTGCTACTTTATCTGCAAAATGCACAATTGAGCTTTAAACCAGCTCTCTGTCTGCAGAAGCCAGGCAGGCAGGGCGGAGGGCTGCGAGGAGGGGGGGGGATAAAGGATGGGAGGGGAGAGTAGGAGGAGGCAAGTGTGCATGTGTGTGTGTGAGCGTGTGTGTATGAGGGGTAGGGGGGGTGTTAACAGCTGCGTGCTAGAAGGTTCCTCTGTATCTTGTGATATTGTCGGCCGTCAAATATTTATTCCATAAACTGCCTAATGCGCCGCGATGCGCTCCTGTGTGCGGATGAGGCCCAGATTTCAAAGAACCCCCCCCCCCCCCCAAAGGATGACGTGCGTTCGGCAGGCTTTGATTGCGCAGCTCCCCTCCAGTTGCGGCGCTATACGTGACAGAGAGGAGAGGGGCTCCGCTTTGTAAACAGCCCACAGTCGCGGGGGCCCCTTGTTGACTAATTCGACAAAAGCTCTGTGAACTGGAAACGCGCGGTGGATTTTTTCTTCATCACAAGCCGCAGACTTTTTTTTAAGGAAATGGGATTTAAAATTGAATGCGGTAAAAAGGTGCGCTACGTCGCACCTGCAGACTTTGGTCTGAGCGGCGGAGCAGAAGATTACTTTGTGGCGGGTTGATAGTCGGCTCACTTAGGTTCCCCGCTTCTCAATGAACAAGTGAACCGGGACTCGTGAAAAAGTCACATGAAGTCTAGTGCCGGTGTTTTCGTCTCCCAACATGAGAGGATCTGGCAGCAGGAAAGGGGCGAACAACTTCCTTTCTACTTCTACAACTTCCAGCTAACAACAAAGACGCCTCGGTTTCTCCCGTTAAACAGCTGCACCCTTTTTTAAATAATTCCCTGCAGCTTGAACTCCTCTGGCCCCGTTGCGGATACAGCGTTTGGTGCCGCCTGATGTCTGCTGGATTTAACCCGCACAAGTTTAGCTTAAAAGGTAAATGTGAGAACAAAGAGCGAGTGAGAGGAGATCACTGCTCAGCCTGCTTATTGAAAGAGAAACGTTTTATCTTATCGACTCTCTTTAGTAGCGTTTCAAAGATAGGGAAGAAGTGCCACCTTTTTAGGTTGGGTAAGTAAGATCGCTCGACGTCAGACGACATATCCGGTGGGACTTCCAGATCCAGACGGATAAACGGGTGATGGCTAACCATTCGGACATCGAGGTGGTCACTCCGCAGAAGAAGGTAGATAGTTGTAACATAGACGTAGTAAATCCTAAGCAACAGCAACATCATGAAGAAGGAACACAAGGAGCTCCAAAAAAATACCAAGGGCTGAAAGAGGAGCTATATGAAAGATGTGGAAAGTGAAGGCAACGGTGGTGCCAGTGGAAATCAAAGCACTCTGGGCTGTGACCCCCGAACTAGATGTGTGGCTACCAGCAGATTCCAGGAACAACATTCCAGATCTCTGTCCAGAAGAGCACAGTCCTAGTAACAGCTAATATACTGCGCAGATCCCGCAGGACCCAAGCTTGAAGGAGGAAACACAAGACTGCCCACGTGGGGCGAGTGGGGGAATTTTTTTTTGCATCGTCTCTCGGACCGGGCATTGACCCTTTGCCCTGGTTTCACATCTGCGGGGAGGGGTCCAGCAGAAACACGTCTATCGGTGAAGAGTAAAATGCCACCGGTGTAGAGTAGATACTCTGCCCTCTCGTCTGCCGGGAATGCAAACAGGTAACAGGTGCTGCGCTCTCAGTGTGCGCGCCGCAAGTGAAGCTTACCGGGCCGCCCCCGTCGTCCTCAGGGCGACTGACCCGCAGGTGTCGGTGTGATGTATGCCCGCACATGCACGAACCCCTGCGAAAACTCCAACGTATGCGTCCTGGAAACTGTTTATTTTTCCCCTTTTACATAATTTTTTTCCGACGCGACAGCTGCGTGCATTTAAGGATGACCAGGTGCCCGCGGGTTTTGCATTCGGATCGACACACATAGAGCAGGTCACACACACACACACTCACACACACAGGTGCCGCGCAAACCTCTGACTGTAGCCGTGCCAAGAGGACGTCCCAAACAGAGGCCGAGCAAGCGAATGGCCCACACATGTTGCGAAAGATTGGGACGCAGTATAACCCGAATCGACCGCACATGTTTTCACTTGCCTGGAAACCATTTTTTCGTGGCGATAATTTGTACAATGCCCTGATGAAAACTGACCCCTCTCACTGAGAGCAGCCAGGTGTGTTCTGGTGGAGTGCTATTTTTGTAAAGGGAAAGTTTCAGATTTTCAGGGCACTCACTCAAACGATGTCTTCATTCTTCGTGCATCAAACAGCGGTAGACCATACAGAAGATGTAATCGTTTGGGAACTGGAAGTTTTGGTCCAGAATAGGGTTCAAAACTGTACCACATGCGACTCCTCCTTCTCCTGTTACAGTTTAACAGGGTACTTATGGGTGAATTTGTGCCCACCACCTGACAGGTAAGTTGACCAGTGGGAAAAACTCATCGGCGTTTTGCACTGAGAAATGATCACACCTCACCCGAGCGCCGCAGAGGTGTGAATGAACAGACGGCTGCCCGCGGTACGGGGTGGTTGCGGCTCGAGGCTTCGGGATTAAAGGCAAAGTGAGACGTCTTAACAGTTATAGCATCAGTGATGTTGTGACATCTCTGTGATGTTTTTCCGACGTATAAATATACACAGCTCGCTATTTCGGTGCTCGCTCATCTGGAGGGGTGCGAAAGCAAGAAAGGAGGGGAGGGAGGATGGAGTGGAGAGGAGAGAGTGAAGGAGAGAAGTGGCGGTGAGGGATGGGGAGAGTGGAAGCGTGCTGTTTTTAGTTGTTTGAAGCTCGGGATGGCAGCCAGGAACGCAAGCCAAGGTGTGTTGTTGTGGCCTACCAGTGCGGCGATCGCGGGGGTCTGCTGGAGAGAACATCACACCGCTCCACTGCCGTGGCAGCAGCCAACCAACAGAGGCCCGTTGCCAAGACGCTTGGCCAGCAATCCCACAATCCTTTGGTGCGTGTCACTGATGAAGGAAGGGGGCTTCCAGTCCATGGCGAGAGCTTTTTTTTGGAGCCGCGTCAATTTTCCCGGGCGGAGTGCTCCACCTTAAGACTTTGAAATCAGCCGTTGCTGCACAATTTGGTTTGATGGAACACGACGCACATTAGAGGAATCATCTTATGCACTTGAAGTGAGCTCTGCCAAGATCACACAACGCATTGTCTTTGAACGACCGTCTTCACCAATCTTGGTGCTCTCTATTTAATGGTTAAAGCAGACATCATCCATAATTTCTCTAATGGTCATCAAATCCCATATGAACCCCAACGATGCTTTGGTCTTTTTGACCTCCCTACCTTGTCTGCGGCAGTCAACTCTCTATATTACTTTTGTAGATGTAACTCACACTCACACATATGAGGTACGTGTATATACTGTATATGAAAAATTCCCTGTATTAGTACTGTATTTCATAACATTAGTCAACATGATACTTTGAATCAGTATAAAGACAAAAAATGCCGGCCTGTTGAGCTGCGCCATGGCCACGTTTGACAGCTCCTCCCTCCATAGTCCATGGAAAGTCACAAACATATAACAGGATGCCTTATATCCAGTTTCAGCTCCAGGGGCACTCCATGTTAGGACAAGGTCTTTGTTGGTTCTGCTCTTTTTATAGGATTTCTTGACAGTAAGAACAGTGCGCAATATCGTCAGCCTCATTCTTTGACGAAGAAAAAAATGTGACGACCGAGTCGGAAGAATATAAGTTTTTTTTTTTTAAAAGAAAAGGAAAGAAGGGAAGATATATACATACTAGATCAGAAAAGAATAGTCAAAGAAGGGTTCGCAGGGCACAACCTCGCCGCTTTGCACAAAGAAGAAGAATCATCCTAAACCTCCATTTATTGGGTTGTTAAGGTGAGAGAAGGGCGGACGACTCAGACGACCAGCAGTAGGAGTGTGTTTATAGCATAATGTAATCCATTATGTGTGCTCTAACTAGGCCACCCTCACTCCCTTTTACATAGCCGCTGGCCCACAATAGCGTTGCTCCCGCTGGCCTCTCTTCTCTTAATAAAACAGTTCAAAGCAAGGCATCTCTGCCCTGACGTTGACAGAATTGTTCATTCAGTTACTCTATAGGTTATGGAATGCTCTGTTGAGACAAAAGAAGGCTGAAACCACAGCGTGATCCAGTAGTGGCGTACAATCGCTTTATACAAATGAGAGTCAACATGTTGCTCTGAGCGCCGAGGTGTGAGGAGGCATCGGGTGGCAAGAGGAGCGGCGAGTGGGGAGGTGTGTGCAAGATGGACAGAATGTGTCAGCTCCTCTGTCTCCCCGCCTTGTCGGCTTTGACGTCGCGACGGGTGTGAATCGCGCACATTATGGACGAACCTGGCTGCGTGACAGCGGTCAGGGTGTGAAAGCATGAATCACGAGGGAATGTGCGAGGACACACATGGGGAAGCGCAGGTCGATAATCACACATGTGCGCATGCATACAGTGTATGTGTGCATGCAGCACTATAAAATACCCAGAGGAAATCAATAGAAACAGAGTTTGCTTGACACACTGTTGATGGCCTACTGATTTTTGATATTTTTCATTGTATCATTCTTTCCCATTCAAACCCAGTTGGAGCTTAAATTTTAAGTCAAATTCCCAATTTGCAACTTGCAATATTCCAAAAAAACAAAACAACAACCAAAAATCCTGTTAGAGTTCTTTATATTTCTTGAGTGCAGGTGACGCGCAGTGTTTTTGACACCGCTGTTGGTACCAAACCGGCCCGTAATCGACTTTTAAAAGATCGTAGAGCGAGACGGCGGAAACGAAGGCGAAATGAAAAAAGGAAGGAAAATTTACTTTATGAAGTTTGGAAATATAATTGCAGGCTGCTGAGGGAAGCAAGCGAGAGAGGAAGTGCAAAAGACTGTCCCTCACACACACACACACACACACACACACACACACACACACACACACACACACACACTCAGACCCACACATACAGACACACACACTCCCATTCTACCTGGGGAGTGTGGATACGGTGCTCTCCTCTTTGGCCAGAGGCTGGTAAATAATGGATGTGTTGGTGGAAGCGCAGGCAGTTTGAAATGTAAATGTGACGGATGGTGCAAAAGTGTGTGTATGTGCACGGATGGGTCGAGGGTTTGTGTGTGTGTGTGCGTGCGCGTGTGTGTGTGTGTGTGTCTGTGATGCTGTCACTTGTGGCTGGGACTGGTTATGTGTCTCGAATGGTGATGGGCCGTCCTCCCTGAAGGGGAGAAACAGAGGGGTGTGCAGGAGAGAGTTGAGTGAGTGCTCAGAACGGCAGAGAGGAGTGGACACGTGGGAGATGTTGAGGGGGAGAAAGGCAGGGAAAGGGGGTGAAGATGAAGAGGAGAGGAAGGCGGATGAGCCTAATTAGTTGTTTTGACCCAAGAAGAACAGCCATGAAGTGGAAAAAAGAGACAATGCAATGCAAAATCCAATAATCTAACATCCAACGGGTGCATTCCTTCCTCAGAGAAGACGCTGAAATGTTGCTCCGGTAGAAGAACAAAAATAGAAAGTAGAAAATAAGTGTTCATGCATTTGTGTAAAGAAAAAGAACATGAGGTTGCTTCCCGCCTTCCCTTTCCATCCGGCCAAAGGAGCTCATCAACATCACAGGCAATGTTCTCCCTGGCAGAGCAGCGGGGGGAAGAGTATTGCCTGGGCATGACCAATCCAGCGTGATCCACTGCTTTTAAAACTATAGCCTCATGACTCAAACCAGACTGACCAGATGAGGGTCGCATGCAGATGTTGGGCCGCGGCTCGTCCCTCGGTGCTATTCGGGGGGGGGGTTTGTTGAACCGCCACATATTGAAACAAGAGCGCTATTAGTCCCTGATGAATCGTTTAGCTCCCCGCGAGAGTGGCTGGTGTAAAAACTATACATCCCTGGTCTACTGCAGCACTGGAGGTCAGCTCTGGCATATGGCTCGGTGTGTGTGTGTGTGTGTGTGTGTGTGTGTGTGTGTGTGTGTGTGTGTGTGTGTGTGTGTGTGTGTATGTGTGTGTGTGTCTGTGTGTGTGTGAGATGCCAGCTGGCCCGTACATGACAGAGATGGAGAAGAGACTGGATGGATGGATGGATGTGGGAAGGTGAAAACCACAGAGGAAAACAAATCGGAAGAAACTGGCATCTGTTGCTCTCCCAACCCCCGGCGTCACCACTGTCACCAACCAGCTCCCATCGGTGCAGTGTGTGTGTGTGTGTGTGTGTGTGTGCAGAAGACAGAGGAAAGAGCCCAGATGGTCTGAGGGGAGATTGACAAGTGGCTGTCAGGGGATTCAGCAGCCTGGCCCTCTGCTGCCCTGCTGGCACACACACACACACACACACACACACACACACACGCGCACACACGCACGCTCTGTTTCTTTGAAGGACCTTTACCTCCTGTGGGGCACCTGTTCAACCTGTGCTACATCTGTTTGCGGAGCGGCCTGCCACGTCTTCGGTGACCTGCGGAAACGAGGATAGATATAATACACCAGCCGTCTTTTGTCTAAATCAAATTTGTAAAAGGTTTTATTTTGGAAGACAAATGGGGGGAGGGAGGGAGAGAGGGAGAGAAAGGAGAGACAGGGAGAGACCAGGAACAGTAGTGTAACTGTTGCGTTTAAGCACTGTCAGAGTCCCTGTTATGATGACGACAAAAATAACGGTGACATTTATTGGTTAATTCTGGTGTCCCCTACACCAGAATCAGCCATTTTAAAATGGTTGCTTTATTTTTCTTTTTAACATTCTCTTCTTCTTGGTTTTAGTTTCTTGAAGACGTTTCACGTCTCGCCCAAAGGGATGCATGGGGGCACTTCTTCACCCCTAACTAAGGTAGTAGTAGAAGCATAGACCTAGGCTTGGAGGATAGCTCAGGGCTTGTGCCCTTTTCTATCCACCAAGAACATTTGGGGGAGGAGATGGAGGAGAAGCCCACGGGAAGGGTTGGATGCAGCATGTGACCAGATTTCTTTTTTTTTTCTTTGGGTCTAAAACAATTAATAGATTTTAAAATGAATAAATAAAATAGAAAATATGATAGAGAAAAAAGAAAAAGAAGAAGATATATGCATACACACACATATATATATATATATATATATATATATATATATATATATATATATATATATATATATATATACGCAAACACATGCACACACATGGAATAAAGCAAAAATATATCAAAATAGAATAAGCCAACAGAACTGGGCATAGACAAATGGTGTGCCTGCGTGCATATGTGTTTCTAACTATGTTTGCTGTGAATCCCAGGTATTTAGCCTCTGCTGGGTGTGGGCGGAGCTTCTTGATGCTCCAGACTGTTTCAACGGGCGTCCTTGAAACTGGCTCTGACGAGGTCGTTGAGAGTCATTGGAGTCACCTGTGTGACATCCACAAGAAGATCTAAAGTCTCCTGGGAAGAGATGAAAGGGACGAAGCGATGCAAGTGGGAGAACGACGGCGTATCCGGCCTCCTCCTCTGTCGAGGGATGGGTTTCTCTATTTTAAACACTCCTCTTTTGCAGCATCCATCTTCCCTGTCCAGAACATGTACATCAGTGTCTGCAAAGGAGTGGACTGCATATTGAAAACAACTTAACTTCCTGTGACAGTTTCTGTCATTGGAGCCGTCCGGCGCATCAACAAGCCCCGCCCACACTCCGCTGACGTGAAACACCTGGGATTCACCACAACTCATTTAGAACCGATGAAGCCTCTTGGGCGAGAGATGAATCGTCCTCGGGAAACCGCAACCTAAGTCCAGCTGCACGAGGAGAGATCGTCGTTAGCAATCTGCAATTTGCCCGAGAAGAACTCTGTTGGTAATGTTAACGAAACATAAGTGGCATTTTCTCCTTGCCACGCTGTTGCTTCGACAGTCATGATTCGAATCACCTTTCTTGTCGTTTCTGTGTCACATGTGACACGCGGGGCACAGTTCACATCATTTCAGGGCGCTCGCCAAAAGCCCCTAGTGGCCAATCGCCACCCCAAAAAAATGCATGTGGGGATGTTATCTACCCAACTAATTGAGTCACTGATCCTTTTCATCAAACATTGGTTCTGGTCCATTTCTGTGGTATACCGCTGCGGTTGCTAGCGTTGATGATGGCTCACCAAATCGGCACCTGCCAACATGGTGAAGAGATCCCGAAAAACTAAATATTTGTAATAAGGCTAAAAAAAGTAGTGTATCTACAGAAATTGCTACTTGCTGAGATCTGTATGTATATGTATATGCGGGTTAATTTTCTTACTGTAATACTCGCAATATTCCTCATTGACAATATTAGTCAGGACATTAAAATGCACCTGCTAGCATTCTGATGTGTAAACGAAGCCTCTGTTCCAATTCCTCTAAATTATTTTTGTTAACCCCTTACATTTAAGTTCAAACACGATGCTCTCTCTCTCAAAATGAACAGAAACCAAATCGACCTACAACTAATCCGCGCTTCGTCCGAATACCATCTCGCTTTCCCCGTATTTGTGTCAAATTCTTTGTCCCACTTTTTTCCTCGACATCTCTTGTCGGACTCTCTCCAGTGTTTTGACGCGACATGTGCGCCGACCGACTAATTGTCACACCCCAGTCGAGTGTGTGTGTTATCTGTCATTTCGGAGCCATGGGACTCGGTTTAATGGATAAAAGCCTGCGGAAAAGAACCCGACCGCCGGCCTCCATATATCTTTATGGGTCATACACTCATCTTCCCAAACACCCTTAATACGCTTTATCTCTCACGCTCTGTCCTTCTCCTCTTACTGTCGCTGCAAAGTGGACACACACACACACACACACACACTCCTTATCTTAACTCCATTGCCCTTGATTTATGTGATCCTGTGATATTTTTCTCTTTCTTTCTTTCCCAGGGAATTCCCTGCCCGTCCTTGCCGAAATGAGATGAAATGAAGGATGGGACTTTGGGCACCGAGGGGCCCGTGACCCTCGCAGTCCCACAGCAAGGCTCCTCGGGATATGAAGGCGCCGCTGGACTCGGGGACAACAGGGGGTCTACCCTCGTCGGGAAGCGTGGCATGTGAGTGTGAGATGGAAAAAGAGCAAAAACAAAGAAGAAATTGGGTGTGAGGGAGCAAGGGGGGAGAGAGAGAACGCGTGAGAACGACAGAAAAGAGAGACATTGTGAAAAAGAGCAAGTGTGCGCGGGACAGCTCGTCCTTCAGGCTCACCTCGGCCCCCTGGGGTCTTTCTTCTCGGTCGGTGGCGGCGGCGTTTTACTGGCCCCAGCTGACGGCCACAAATTTACTTGGAGCTCATGGATCTGAAGGCAGAGTGAGGACATCTTCTCTTTTTCACTCTCTCTTTTCGTCTCTCCGTCACTTCCATCATCCTCCCTTCCCTCCCAGCTGCCCTTTTGTTTTCCATCAAGCCTTCCTTCATTTCCCGCCTTTCCTTTTTTTTTGTGCTGTCCTTTTTCCCTATGTTTTCCTTACCTTTGTCCTCCTCTCTCCACTCTCCCTTCCCTACATTCTCTTTTATCTTCCTCCATCCGCCATGTTTTATCTGATTAAATATTCTCAATTATAATTTCTGTCTCTCCAGATACTGAAACCAATCTATATGTTTTTATAGGCCACTAGCTTTATCTATTTCAACATTATTTCCGGGAAAATCACGGCGGTTGGCTCTAAATGCTTCTATACCCATGGTCCACAGCTGCCGTTACTATGGAGAAAAAGCCAAAGCGATGGTGAATTTGAAATGCTTTCATCGTTTGCCAGATTTGCTGAGTTTTATCCAAAAATAAAAAAAGTGAAATAGATTTTAGCTGCAGACAGTCCCTGTCTTACACTCCTTCCTCAATGTCTCCCATGTAGATCTGATTCTCGTCGTAGAGACCGTTAGTGGTCCTGAGCACTCGACAACAGACCACGTGGTAACTGGAGACTTTTAGCAGAAATGTTGCTCAGTCAGTGTTTGGTTATTGTCACTATGGCGGCCTATACTGTACCATCAAGTGTCAAACGTGTAAGTGCTCGACATTCCCCTGAGATGAATCGTCCTGAAAAGACACAGAAATATGAAAAATTGTGAATCAAAACAATAACAAATTATCGTCATTATTCTCATTCGTAATAACAAGGATTAGAATCAAGAACTTCACTTTAAATAAGAAAAGGGGCTTGTTCCATCTGCCAAGGAGGTTATGTTTTCATTGCCGTTAGTTCGTCTGTCAGCTGGAAACTACTGAACTACTGCGGTTTTTGTGTATTTCTTAATAAATCAGCCTTGGCCAAGTTTTGGTAAGAAATATTAGAAGTTAAGTTCCCAGAAATCCTGTTAATGTGACATCAGAAGTTCAAGTTTGCCAGCTTGTATAGGGGGCTGAGAGAAAAGAGCATTCAGGTGTGTGTGTGTGTGTGTGTGTGTGTGTGTGTGTGTGTGTGTGTGTGTGTGTGTGTGTGTGTGTGTGTGTGTGTGTGTGTGTGTGTGTGTGTGTGTGTGTGTGTGTGTGTGTGTGTGTGTGTGTGTGTGTGTGTGTGTGTGTGTGTGTGTGTGTGTGTGTTTGCGTCCGTCCTTCCGTCCGTGCGTGCGTGCCATCCACAGCCAGATAGCCTTACAGCGTTAGGGAATAGGAGGGGAATATAAAAGGATTAGCAGTTCCAAATTAATACTTGGAGAATCGTTCATGCAGTTATGTATTCATGTTGCATATGCAAACGCACAGACACACTCAGTTAATCACATTTATGTGCAGTATGTAGCCTACATTTTAAAGCAGACACACTAAACTTCTGTTTACCAGACTGATTCTCATATTTGGTGACATCTGGAAAGAGAGCAGTGTGTCACTGTGCTGAGCGCTGCTGAAAAGAACTTCAGCAAAATGTCAGACTAATGCTGTCGCTGTTTGTCACATTCTAGGGATGTAGCGCTCGTGCTCTTATCCGGAGTAGCAGCTTTGCGAGCAGCAAATAGTGGCAGAAGCGGTCTGTGGAGAAAAACCCAGCCCTGTCACTGACGAAAAAGATTTTTCCTAAAATGACGCAGCAGAGGACTAACAAATCAGATGATCCGATGGATTTTTGACTGCAAAACTGTAAAACAAAACAAATACAACAGCTTCAGAAACACAGACCTTGATTGTTAGGCATTATTTCTTTTGTTATAATATGCATTCACAACTTTGGAAGCAAAATGCTCATATTTTGAAATGCAGATTAAGTAGATTTATGCCTTATAAGACTCAATGATCCTGAGATTCATCTTGAATAGATTTAATCTTTTTTCACTTTTGCATTTGCCACTGATTAAGAGGTGCAGAAAAATTTGGCTGAAGCACAGGTTTGTTTACAACTGTTGTGATCCAGACTAGACTTTGGATCCTGGTCCAGGATTATAGGAACTGAACAAGTCGAATGCAAAACACCCCGTGTGTGTGTGTTTGTGTGTGTGTGTGCGCGTCTCAGTACAGTGTCCAGCATGTCAGCCGTGAAAGGCCGCTACACGCTGTTTGAGCTCTCCTGAGTGAGAGAACTGTGACAAACAGCTCAACAGGCTTTGGCATGCCAGCTGTCCAGAGGGGACACACACACACACACACATATATATACACAGGTCCATTCAAATGCACTAACACACACACACACACACACACTCTACTGCCAAGCACGGTGCGGTAATCTTTAGCACTGCCATGGGTCCTGGGGACAGAGCATCTGAACGGTGCCAGTGGCCACACAACATCAGAGCCTCAGCGCCCTGTCTTCCCACAATCCCTGTCTCCATGGGCGGCGATTCCACTGTCGACCGTCAGACAGGGAAAATTGACTTTTCTGGCGGTGCTTGAACTCTTAGAAGAGACGCCGCTGCCGGTGGGAGAGAGGATGGGGCCGGCGGGGGCCAGTTGGCAGAATTTTTGCTTTTCTGATCGCTATGGCTATTTTTGATCAACATCCGTTAACAATGTGCAAAGCTACTCATCTAATATTTGACTTCTAATTATCACCATTTATTTTTTAAGAATATCTAAGAGCCAACATTTAGTATGAATTAAGGACATATCTCAAATATCAGTGAGTAAGATCCACAATCTGGATCTTTCCCTGTGATGAACTCTTATTTTCATATTGTTGGATCAGGACAAACACATACTGTATGTACAGTACAGTACCATTCAGTTTCTCTCCACTCATGTGGTCTCAAGGCAACAAACAGCGTTAGTGAGCACATTTTGCTGAACCTTTCAGCGGTCCAGGACTGAAGTTAACGCGAAACGTGACTAAGCGATGACGGCTTCCGAAGTCTTGCGCAGGAGTTGTGACTTGCACGCAAATCTACCACTTAACCGGATTAAAATGACTCGCGAACAGTACGTGCAGTCGTGTCACGTCTCCAAAACACTGAGGGGTCAGACAGAGTCCGTGTACAGGCGACAGAGGGTTGTCGTTCAGTAAAATTATACATTTTTTCGAATACGACACATCTAATTCCATTTAGTTTTGTGACACATGTTGAAGCTGCAGACTGTAACTTCCCCCCAGGTTGTCTCCCTCAGACCACTGCGAAGACGGCGGATGCGCGTCACGTCTGTCCCTCAGTTCCTCATCTGCCGCCGCCAAGCAACGGAAAACATCACGGACCAAGCAGGTACCTTGAATTAACCTTCTTCTACTGTATGATAATTATACTGTCAACCAGTCGCTTGTTGCCATCTGCTCTGGATTGGTCACTTCATCTAAGTCACATTCATTTTACCTCATTGCCTTTATTTTGATTAAATGTCGTTGTAACACATTGTCTCTGTTCACCCAAACCAACTGTTAATTTTTCCTCACAGAATACATTATGTGGCCGCAAGTGCAAATATAAGATTGTATGTAAAAAACAGTTAAACACAACAGTAAAACAGTTTTGCTGTTTTATCTTTTCATTTGTATCAAGAAGAATCGCATCCTCAAAAAGCTTTGTCTCTCTTTAAAGTGCCCCTTTATCATTGTGTTGTTTTATTTTGAGTGTGTGGAGAGTCTGCAAAACAACAGCTGCCCACAAGATATGAAAAAGAAAAAAACTTTGATCATTTTGGAAAAAAATCATTAGCGATATAAAATAATGCTGTAAAACGTGTACACGTGATCATTTAAAATGCAGCCGAAGGAAGCCCAGTTGAAAGAAAAGGTGAACTTGAGTCTGATTTTTCTGTTTACGTTCTCTTTAATTGCAGATCGGCCGCAGCCGTCCGTTGCCCAGGCCTCGGGCATGGCCACCAATTCAAGGTTGACAGCTCATCAAGTTGAGTGACAAGCGTCGGGGCGGGAACTCGACCAAATGAGGGGGGAGGAAGGAAAGGTAGGTCCAGTAAAAACACCTCGCTGGCTCCGGGCAAAAACGCAGCATATGGTAGCTGGAAAAAAATCGCCTCTGTCTCTTTCTATTAAGTCATGAATCTTTGCTGAGCACCGTGATGACCTGTCACCTTTTAATTCAGTTGTTAAAAATGACAGCGAGGGGTTGGCTAGGTTTTTATGGTCCGAAAGAGGGGATTCCCAACCTTTCTTTTCTCTGAGGTGCAGGGGCATGCGAGACGTGGGTGGTCAGTTAGTGAAGCCATCAGTCGGTGGAGGTTACTAGTTATTGTGGTAGTCAGGTGGTGGAGGGGGAGTGGGCTGGGCGTTTCAGGCACCCACCATCCACATCGCCTGGGGGGGGTGAACCTCAGCTGGTCTTCCCAACACACTGACCTTCCTCCTCCTTCCTCCACCTCGTGCTATACCTCTCTCCTTTCAGCTGTTGGAGGGGAGCTGGTGCTGCTGCTGCTGCTGCTGGTGGTGCTGGTGGTGGTGGTGGTGGTGGGGGGAGAAGGCCTGTCATGGAAGGAATGAAGTGTGTGTGTGTGTGTGTGTGTGTGTGTGTGTGTGTGTGTCTGTGTGTGTGTGTGTGTGTGTGTGTGTGTGTGTGTGTGTGTGTGTGTGTGTGTGTGTGTGTGTGTGTGTGTGTGTGTGTGTGTGTGTGTGTGTGTGTGTGTGTGTGTGTGTGTGTGTGTGTGTGTGTGTGTGTGTGTGTGTGTGAGGGAGGGGTCGATATGATGAGGCTTCAGTGTTGTCGAGATGGATTAGCTGAATGACTTTGAGTGGTTTGTTCTCTTGTCTTTGAGCACACAGCCAACTCACTTCACTCTCTCTCCCTCTCCCCCTCCCTCCCTCCCCCCGTCTCTCCCTCCAAATCTTCACTTCTCCCTCTCAATATCTGCCTCTCTGTCCTTTTTTTATATTTATTCTTCTTTTTTTTCACAGGATACCTCATTAATGCTCTGCAGCATCAGTCTCCCCATTCCAACGCGCAAACACACACACACACACAGACAGACACACACACACACACACACACACACACACCTGCCCCTGCACATCTATTCACCTACTTTTGGATAACAAAAACTGACTTGATTTATTTGTGAAAAAAGATTGGGCTACAGCTTCATAAATGTATTATTTTATTATTTGTTTTTCTTACTCGCTTCACTTTCTGTCACTTTACCACCCATCTCGCTATTTCCCCCATCTCTCCATTTTCATTCGAATGTTGGTTAGTTTAGTTTTTGGCTTATTCTGAAGCAATATGAGAGTGTTTGTCCTTTTCCTTTGTCTTGTTGGTAATTTTTTTAAATTTTTTTATTATCTTAAACAGATGAGGCCACAGTCAAGATGATTAGTTGCCTCTGTATTACCCTGGTTGCATTGTTCTTCTTTGTGTATTTACGCTTCCCATGATCCTCAATGCAACAGAATTTTCTTTCGGCTTCATGCTGACGAACTTTTCATGTACACTGCATGTGAAAAACAAATCCTCCTTCTACAGACACAAGATCAAAAGTAGAAAAGGAAGAAATAAATTTAGTCGACCCAAAACTAAACAGCACCTCTAAATGTTGTGTTCAAGATCTTTATTTAGTCCGAAAGAGGACATTCCTTATTTGTACGTCAACATTACAAAAAATACAATAAAAACATAATAAGATAATAGAAGACATTGAACAGCAACACTGGTTCACAGACATTGTGGAATCACCATCACAGGCATCTCCTCTCTGCTCTAGTCTGTTGACATTGTCGCGTTGCTCACAGACGTCACATGATTCGTTCCTCTCACCTACGACCGGTCTATCCAATCGCTTCCGGAGGCATTTCGGTCTGCGTCCGTTGGTAACGCCTCTTGGAAATCGCAAATGAACCGAGAGAGATGTGCTGAATTATTAGCTCGAATATTTACTAACAACACATTCAGTTGTGTCATTTAGAAAGCTTTTTATTTCGCATCATTTCTACGATTGCTTTTTTACCTTTTGTTGTTGTAACAAAAAATATGTAACCTCTGCGGAAAATACAATCTTTGTCACTCTTTTGCCTAACAATGTCAAAGGTCAATTTCTTATCAGTCTCAGAAAATAAGATTTCCATTATGTTCTGTA
Organism: Scophthalmus maximus; assembly: GCF_022379125.1. Taxonomy (NCBI): domain Eukaryota; kingdom Metazoa; phylum Chordata; class Actinopteri; order Pleuronectiformes; family Scophthalmidae; genus Scophthalmus; species Scophthalmus maximus. The sequence goes on along the minus strand of NC_061515.1, from coordinate 22,678,479 downwards.
GCTCTATGGAGAGGTGGAAGTGATGGTGTTTTTTCTTGAATCATCTTTAAGTAACTATCAGCATCTCTGTCTTTTCCTTTTCATCCTCAAATCCTCCGACGTCTCTCTTTCTTCGTCTCTCCTTGTTTTCCCCGTGCTTCTCTTCCTCTGCCTCCACGTCCCTCCTTCCTCCTCTCACCCTCGCCTCTGCTTCCTACCACCTCCCCGCCCGTCTCACAGTGTGTGATTGATGTCGCGAGGTAGCATTAACACTCCTCACGCTGCTCGTACATGGAGAGAGGGGGAGGTGGTGTAAATGTACATGAGCGATTGATTACCTCACCGCCACTCACTGATGATTTCTCCCAAGATGTCTCCCCGAGAATCGATAAACAAAGCTCTTTATTCCTTGTCGCCCCCCCCCCCCCCCCCCCCCCAAAAAAAAACGAACCCTGTCTCTGTCCCACCACCGATCCCCCCCTCCTCCCCAATTCTCCAAATCATAGACAGGGAGCTCATACAGCAATTATGAAGCAATGGCACATTTGCATTCGGAAAAATAATTAAAACAAACAAAGTGGGGCTAGGACCCCCTGGAGAGAGGAGAAGGGAGGAGCGGGGAGGAGGAGGAGGAAGTGAATAATGTGGGCATAGAGAGAGGTTTAATTGCTCCACGCCGGGGTTGTGCCATTTATCTTCAACTCTCTTGCTCTGCCACTATTTCATTTGTCACCTTGGTACAGATGAGAGTTTACGTAGGTGTATCTGTTTCAAGGTAAACACACAGACAAACACACACACACACACACGTCCACGCACAAACGCATTACGCTATCATCCTTTTAAGAGACAGATACGAATGGTGTGCCGTCAATGTGAAAAGATGACTCAAAAGTTAACTGCATCCCCTCTCACTTGCCCACAGACACACACACAAACACACACACACACACACACACACACACAAGTTTTGTCGCTTTGGTTTAAAGAGTCGATACATAAAAACGAGTCTAGTTTTCAGAGAGGAGCGTTCTGCTCTTTTTGCTGTCTGACTCTCTCAGCAGCTGTCATTAAGCTCCTGGAGAGTCCATACTGCTCCATAGTGTGTGTGTGTGTGTGTGTGTGTGTTGTGTGCGTGTGTGTTTTAGTGCATACGTACCTATGTCAATTCCCATCTTTGTCTCATTGTGTGTGTGGTGCTTTGGAGCAGGCATCACGCTGACGCTGCATGGGGTGCGAGTCGTCACGCGCCGAGGGCCGTCCCGGATTGGCTAAAACATCCATTTTCAGCAGAGGACGAAAGTCCCTGCTGTCTCTCTCTCTCTCTCTGTCTCTCCATCCTTCTATTCTGACTCCTCTGATGGACAACTCAGAGGCCAGCCACTTCTTTAATTGAAGGCACAGTTTACCCCCCCCCCGCCCCCACATGAAAGACTGTTGATCCAATGGGGCTCTGGGCAGATAGGGACGACGCAAGCGTCACTGAACTCACTCTGGCCTTTGGAAGACTAATGCGTCGTTACACTAAGAGCTAAGAGGCCAGTAAGAGGAAGCTTCTTTGAAGTCAGATCTTGACAGATTGGTCGAATGCTGTCCGACTCGACACGTACGGTGCAAACACTGCATGTGAGTTAATCTCCGCCAGCGTTTTCGTCGATAAAAGTCTCATATCGGGAACCAGATCGCAGTTCACTGCATCATGGCTGAGGAAGATCTATCCTCACTAGCATCACTCGTTGGGTAAACACTCACAACTACCTCTGGCAGCACTTATAATGTTCACTTATTCGCTGTTTACTAGCTGCTTATTAGCATACATATTACGATCATCTTGGCTCTAGCTGCTGTAAAGCACTTATTGGTTCATACTCTGCAGGTAAAAGTAATAACGCTATATGTTGTGGGGTAATGTAATCTCAAGCGTCACCTCGTTATTTTTCTTTAAATCATTGTCCATAATCCTTTCATGCCGATGCCTAAATGAAATCTAAATCTTCTCCGTCAATGCACTCTGCTTTGGTAACTCATAAGCACAAATGCATATCATGAAATGAAAATGTTCTTGTGTTTGTGCATGGATAGTAGAGGTATGCTCCATGGTTTCTGAGCAAAAACTGAAAATAGCTGAATTAACCAAAGCTGGCACTAAACCCTACGTGGAGAGAGTGAGCTTGCATGCCCCCCCCCCCCCCCCCCCCCCCCACACACACACACACACACACACACACAAACACCCACACACCCCGCTCCTTTTTCAGATATTTGTAATCGACATTAACATGCAGCCGAGTTCACCCTCTGTAAGGAACTCAACATCATCTGAGCTGGCTGTAGCTGCGGGCGAAAACAACAAGGCTTTAAACGCACGCTATCGAAGAAGAAACGCTTTCAGTCTCTCTGAGCTCATTCTAATCGTGTGCTTCCTGTTTTTGTTCCTTTGTGCGCGTGCGTGCGTGCGTGTGTGCGTGTGTGTGTGTGTGTAAATCCCTTGCCGTTTGTGAGCTGCGTGACACTGCTGGGTGCTCTCTGTGTCTGGATATCAGGCACCCAGGGATCCTCGGAAACAGGCATTACCAGTTAATGCACCTCTGAAGAGAGCATCTGCACTTAAGGCAATTATACCAGAGATGGGTGTGTAGTTGTTTGTGTCTGTGTGTGTGTTTGTGTGTGACAGGGAAGGAGAGTATGAGGAGGAGAAAAGAGTGACTGAGACAGATGAAGATGAGAGAGGAAGAGCCTTCGCGTAAAATTAGATCTTCGTTTCATTCCTCTCTGAACCAAAATCCGTTTTCCTCACTCTCTTCTGGGTTCAAAATGTTTGTGGTTTATTTTCGGGTCCTTGCAATTGCACCTCGACAAAGCCAGTTGCACACATACACACACGCACACTAGAATCTGTTGTGTCCTTTAAAGTAGGTACACATACGTGTGTATCCTTGACACAGCTACTGTGCACATGGTTTGGAAGATTCTCCTTCTGACCTCTGAAGGCAGAGGGTCGTGTGGCTCAGAGCAGAATTAAACACATTCCAGTCGGTGTGTAGAAGGCGAGCGGACACTGAGGAGGTGAAGGGATCTTCGATGCGTCACAAAAGGCATCTTCGAAACAAAGTCACCTGTTGTTTTCACTTCTAAGTGAGGCAGGGGAGATATGTGCTGACTGAACGCTCAGTTTGACCTGCAGTCAAATCATGTGTCGGAGCTGCTGGCAGACAAAGTATGTTACCTTTGAAAAACTTCTCCTTTGAGGGATGTGGAGTTGGTCAGCTCAGGCTCTGTGTGTCCAGAGGAATTATGAGATATATTCAGGAAACTGGACCAAACTAAAAAAGTCAAAGTACATGTTGGATATGATTTTCTTAAAGGAGACATATTATGCTCATATTCAAGTTCATAATTTTAATTTTGGTTATTACTTGAGAAGGTTTACATGCTCTAATGTTCAGTAAACACATCAGTTTCCTTGTACTGTCCATTCCTGCAGCTCCTCCTCGCAGACTCTCTCAGAAAACGCTTGGTTTTAGCTCCTGTCTCTTTAAGGCCCCTCCCTCCCAATGAAGCCCAGTCTGCTCTGATTGGCCATCTGGCCCACTCTTTTGTGATCGGTCAGTAAAACTGAAAACGCATATTCTGTCTGTTTCTGTCATTTTAGGTCGTTTTTACCAAACAATGTAAAGAAGGAAACGTCATGATTGACAGATGAGACTCACTCGTGATTGGTCAAAACGCCACCACTAAACCATTAAAGATAGTCAGATGGTTGGCCAGGTTGACCTGTAATCACAAGTTCAGATTTGAAACGTATGAGTTACAGCCAATAATTTGTCAAAGCGACCAATAATAAATCTCCGACATGTCAGTAAAAGCTTCACACTCCTCCAGTATGGCTGCCAGGCGGTTGCTATATCACCTGAATGGTCTCTACGAGGATTATTAGCACCAAATATTATATTCTGGTTTGGGGAGTTTGTTCCACTCAGTTGTCCTACTGTATGTGTCCCCGTCCAGGGGTCAACGGCACGGATGAGAACAGATTGGACCCCCCATATGCCAGTCAGTCCCATCCTGTGATAAATAAACTGCTGGCTACTCTGACCTCTGCCTGCACCACGCTCGGAGTGAACATGTGCTGGTGCTGCTGCTGGACGGGACGACCTCAGTGGTGGTTGGTTTGGGAGGGGGCGGGGGGGTGGGGGTTTCCTCCTCTCTCGCTCGCTCCCTGCCAGTCCCACTTCGACATTTTCTCCCCTTCCGCCGGAGTCGGCGGTCCATCTCTCGCCCGCAGATTGCCTATGACAGCCGTGCTATTTCAAGTCGGGGGTTTGAGCTAAATTGGAGTGAGCAATACCACCTGTGCCTGCTGAAGGGCTGCTCTGGTTTGTGCTGTTGCTCCGCAGAGAGGAACTGGGGGGAGGGGGGCGGCAAAGAGGAGGGGGGCAAAAAAGCTGCTACCTGCAACCATCAAAGCCTCTGTTTCACATGCAATCTGGCCATGCTGGCTCCCATGTGAGGAGGAGTGTTAGCTAAGAGCAGAACTGGATGTTTGCTCACTCTACTCCCCTCACTCTTTCCACAGGTGTGGCTCATCCTCTCTCTCTCTATACTCCCAATCTTTATCTTCCCACTTTTCCCTTTCTTTATTTATCGATCGCTTTCACATTTCATCATTCCTCCGACCCACTCCGCTGCTCCTTAAAGGCCCCGGTTATGCTGTGCAGTTTTGGACTGCCCCTATAGATGAGAGTTGACGGTCCTGAAAGAAACATGGCACATCCTCAGTCGTCGGTCCAAAAAAGACTTGTCCTAGATCACACCTGGAGAGAGCGTCAGCTTTAGCATCTTTAATCAAAGGCCAAAATGCAGCCAATGTCTACAAACCAAACAATCAGAATGCAATATGTAATGTAATCTATGGCCGCAGATGGGACATTGTTGGTGCTATCTTGTCATTATCATGCAGAAAGGTCATTTCTAATTGGGGTTCCTCTTTTTTTTAAAGAAATTAATGAGTTTAATCATTTTGGCTTTGGAGAACAATGCCCATATCAGAGCAGACGGGAGTCAAACCCCAGCTTGAGCACCCTTTTTTTTTGCCCATAAGCGAAAGCTAAATTTGCTCTTTCCCCTGTTGTATGCAAACAGAGGCCTCCTGCCACATCAGGACCCGTCGCCTTGGAGACTAAACAAAAGGATAAGCTATTATTCTCCCTTCAGCTCTTTTCTTCCTTTCATCAGTGAATAAACCTGGCGCATCCCTCGTAGGTTGGACACAGTTTATTTCCAAAAAGTCACATCTCGATAAACTTTAAAATACCATAAGTTTCAACCTCAGTTTTGGGACTGCAGGCTCATATGGGACAAAACTTGTCCGATTCATCATCATCTGACAAACACCATTTTGTGTTACCTCTAAAACACATGGGAGTCGTGACAAACCAAACCTTTCATTTCTTTTATTTATCAATTTATTTTTTATTCTGTATGTGAAAAGCAATTTGAAGTTTCTTTGAGAATATCATGTCACTCAATAAACCATAGTTGCCAAGCTCCAAAAAGAGATAGTGTACTTAGATCACACAGCCAGTTCATAATAACTGATAACGACCCCCTTGGTTTCTCAAAATCTTCGTACATATTTTTCTACAACACTCATATCAACGACCAAATGAACTCAAATCAAAGTTAAAAAGAATATATTTTATTATTGTTCATTAAGAGATGAACACACACGTCATGTGAAATTAACCAAATCTCTTCGAACTTGGCAGGAAATTGTTTTTGTCCGTGTAGAATCTTTGCACTTGCCGGGGCCCTTTTTAACAGACCTTCAATTGTTGAAGTGTAAAAAAAAAAAAAAAAATCCACAATATATATGGATATCAGGCCTGTGAGTTCGGCACCACTGGCACAAACCGGTGCAGCCACAAGCACAACAGTCGAAATGTCCGTCGTATAGACAGAATTAGCGCGTCTCCGCTCGGCTGCTCCTCCAGATTGGCTGATGAACACTGGGAGTGAGGGCATGGGAGCTGAGGCCCCATCCCCCTCCTCCTCCTCCTCCTCCTCTTGGGCAGGATACAGTAGGCATCATTTAGTGGAGAGAGCAGTGGAAACAGCGAGGGGTTGGCCACAAGGTCGCCACACTTACTGCATGGCCGAGCTCATTTCCACCGCCGTCCACGGCTCAGGCTTCCCCCTCGGAGAGAGAGAGAGAGAGAGAGGAGAGCTGCAGCCGGTGAAATGGCTCATTCACTTTCTGATCACAGCCTCACACACTCACACTGACACACTTGGCGCACACACATGCAGTCACCCACCAGGCTGTCTCCGTCGTGCGGTTTATTTGCTATTTTCGTCCCTCACTTCCCCCGATGTCACGAAAGATTTCCTCAGCTCCGACAGCTCACTTTGTGATCGGCCTCACTCACCAAACTCACCAGATTTCTTTTCTTTTTTTTTCTTTTAGAACACACCAGATTAGTTAGTATTAGTATTATTATTTTGGGGAATAGTTTCTGCAGACAGAGGTAGAAGGAAACCAATGTGCAGTCAAACACTCAATATCTAAATATTTCTCAATTATGATAATCCCTTTCTCAAACTAATCTGGTGAGTACAGCTACTGTAATGGTACTTCAGAGTGTAACCGTGCCAAAACAGGCTGTAACTGTCATATACTGGAAGCCTGTTTTTTTTCACAGGAACACACACACACACACACACACACACACACACACAGATTTATGTTCAGGCGCCCCAGAAGGCACAGCAGCGCCGAAACCAATCCGCTCCTGTTGACTTGTACCTCTGCCAACTCTCGCTATGAAGACGTCTGATCAGCCGAACGGTCAGATACCTGAGCCGCACAGCATGTTAACACGCGCGCTCACGTTTTTGAAGCCCTCGGCTAGCGCAGCACGCTTACACGAGAGCACGGGGTTTCGCTGGCGAGAAGTTAACGGCGCAGATGTGCAAGAAAGTGGCGTCAAGTTTTGCGTCAATCAAAACTAAATTTGTCACAATGTGACACCGCTGCATCGAAAGATAATGGACTTTGTTGACTAATATGAAGATATGTGGGTCGTAGTTTCAGAATAAAATGCATCAAGTAAGCACTTGTTCATCCCCTGAAGGCCTCTGTACTTTCACAAAAGATGGGACGACGTGTTTTGTCACATCCAAACAAATTTTGGGTTTCTTGCAATGGTTTCCAGATGCAGGCCCCTTTTCCTTCTTTATCGCCATGACGAGATTATCAATGTCGGAGGATTCTGCAAGAACTTCTGCAAGTTCAAGTTTCACATTAAATCTATCAAAAATATATTGTTTGCTGTATAAAATGATGTGCACATAACATTCTTCAGAGAATATAGAAAGGTGCAGCAGGTTTATAACCATGTCAAATTTAATAAATCACACAAATAATAGTACTGTAATGGAATGTTTTTGAAGTCAATTTTCATAATCAATCATTTGAATTGTTGTTGTTTTTTCCACCTATGATATGAGTAAATAGCACCACAGTTGCCACAGCCTATTTTGGTGCCATTTTAGTTTCTTTATACCATTGAAGATTCCAAACAAACCACGTATTTGTGTGAAAGAAAAATACTTTGTATACTAAACTAACCCATTTCAATGCATTTGGGTTAGTGTTTGCTTCGAAAGACATTGTGCTCACTGGACAAATCTTCTACACTTAAAAAATCGCTCTCACGCCGATTGTAAACTTGTCTCCAATACAGTTTCCCTCTGTGGCCCCAGTGTCTCATCCGGGGGGATCAATAGCGCTTCACACCGCGGCCCCTTACTCACACTTCAGCCCCGGCAGTAAGGGATTGCAGGGGAGCCGGTGGGTCAATGGCCGGGTCCTGGCCGCCTGATGGCCGCTCGTTATAGAGCGGTCGACGCGGCGGCGCTCTGTGTTAACGGTGTCAGCCCCGATACTCCCGCCGGGCCACGCTCCCCCTAATGACTGGCCAATCAATAGCCGTCTGCCCTCGGCACTGACCAATCCCACTGACGTCTCTCGTTGACACATCGAACCGGAGGGGGGGAAACTGTGCGTTTGGTTTAGTGATGAATTCACACACACTGATAAAATATTATTGATTAATTGGTAACAACAGGATTTGGGGGAAGTGCTATTTTAGGTTTTTTTTTGTTTTAAAATGGGAATTTGAAGACGTCCAATTTGAATGAAAGGTGGATTTGGAATAATTATTACTGGCTCCTACACTATTTTCTTTGCAAAAACTACTCTCCGTTGCTACCCGGCATAATTTTTTCGGCACTATTTTGTCTCTGTGACAAATTCACCTGTGCCTCTGCCGGTGAACTCGCCTCCCTTCCCTCTTCTCTCTTTCGGAGGGTGAGATATTTTTATCAGCTCCGTGGGGTTTCTTTCTCTCAACCGCACAGTGTGTATTTTCTGCCTCTCCGCCCTTTTGTGCCCTTGTCAGCTTTTAGCATTCATTTGCACACAAACCAAGCCCAAAAATAATTTATTTACAGATATAGGCCAGGAGCTGTTTGGAAAGCAGCTATCATTGGGGAGGAAATGACCCAACCTCGTCGCCTGTGACGCCTTTAAAAAATGCCAAATCCTTAAATCCATCCATCCTTCCTCCCGTCGCTGTGTGCCGCATCATGGTTTGGCATGTCTGTGTGGGCAGGAAATGGACGAGTCGTGGATATGAAAGGGGATTCAGGCCACGTGGCGGTGGCCACACTGGAGCCTCAGTCCTCTGTGTCTGTCGCCGAGTCGCACCCGTCCATCCATCTGTCCGTTCGCCCTCAAAGGGACGTTTGTCCCGCCATGAGGGGTCATTCAGAACACACGCGCACACACACACACTCTTCTGACTGGACAAATGGACATTTGGCATCGCTGAGTGAGGCACTTCAGGACCACTTTAATCAGCCCGCGCCGGTGTTTAGAGCTTTTTTGGAACGTAAAGGCTTGTCCAGAGACACGCAGACACTTGGGGGACAAAAGAGACGAGCAAAGCTTCTTTTGATCTGATTTTATTGTGGAGTCAATCACAGACACATGAACATATGATGAACACACATTATTTGGCTAAGCTTGTTGTATTTGCTGCACTGTGCTGCAGTGAAAACCCTGAATGTCCAAGGTGACAAGTTCTTTTTGGCTTTGCGATGCAGCATTTTTTCAGATAATCCACGAATAGTGTCTTAAATATACTTGAACCATACACAAGTACAGTCGCAGAAATGGAAGACACCTGGTTTCCACTGGAAAGTGATGACACGTAGTACGCCAAATTGTCCTGACACAGACAATGAGAGTTCACACAGTTGTAGTGCAGAAAGATAAACAGCATTAAAAATCATACTTTTCTCAATTGAATTTTATTAGTATTACTAATCCATTCATGTCAAGTATAACACACAAACAATGACACATTGGAACCATTTTTGTCATATTCTGAACATTGAACATCACATTTTAAGGTACAATAAAACAAGAAACAAATGATGTACACCATGTAGAAAAAGATTTCTGCTTACATGAAGTTATAAGTTCCACCTCAGCTCTGCCAAAACACCCTATGAAACAGTGTGTGTTTGCAGTAGGAGATGTGACAATGTGACATCATGCTGAGGGGGAAATCAGCACAAGCAGATATATATCCCCACCCCCCCCCCCCAAAAAAGATTATACCGCCTCTATCCCTGAGCTTCACTGACAAAAATGCTTTAGGTGCTGAGGATTATGGATTAATCTATAATAACCAGTGAAGGAAAAGAGAAAGGAAGAAGAAAAAAAAGAGAGAGAGAGAGAAACAGTCTCCCGAGCCGCACCACCACGAGAAATACTGCCTCATCATCTAATGCTCCCTCTAATATTCCCAAATTATATCATTTAGACCTGTATCAGCGCCGGAGAATTAATCATCATTTCTCTGACACTGCCCGTCCCCAGAGTTCATTAAATAAACCAATTCACCCCCCCACCACCACTCTAATTTCTACAAGTCGTGGCGATACAGGATCTTTTTTCTTCCTCTTCTTCTTCTTCTTCTTCTTCTACTTCTTCTTCTTCCTTCTGGTCCCCTTCGCCCAACCCCACCCCACTCCATTCCCCGATAATCTGTTTATCCGCAAGTGTCACATTACATTTGCAAAGCAGCTGGGGGGGACCACTGCCATCTTGTACGGAGGGGCTCGGGCGTGATTACTCGGCCTCATATTTGGCGCACACTCCGACTCGTCAAATCCTTTGATCTGAACTGTCTTCGTAATCACTTCAAAAAGTCTTCCTGAGAGCGTGAGGGCTTTACAAATGGGCTTCCCACTTTCGCAGCGCCACACTCGTATTCTCCCTCCCTCTACTAGAGAGTTTGTGTGTGTGTGTGTGTGTGTGTGTGTGTGTGTTTGTGTGTCTAGCGTGTGATATCTGTCTCTGTTATTTGCACTTTTGCACACGAGTGATTGTCCTCTTTTCCCTTTGCCGCCGTCTGTCTCTCTGTTCGCTCGCTGATGATTCAGATAACAAACGGGGATAGTGTACGAAAAAGCAAACGTAAACGTTCACCAAAAATCAACGATCTCCATTTGTAAATGTGTTCATTTCATACATAATGGCATATGGCATACAAGAAGTTGTTCAGGGGCCTTTGTGTGTAAGATTACTGGTTATTTAAATGACAAGATCTTACTTCCTGTGCATGTCGCTGAATCCCAAATCCACACTAGTGTACATAACTGTGTACACTATTTACACACAGCCCTTCAATCGCGTGCGAACTGGCTAACGTTCTGTACTACACGACGATCATCAGGAGTGTTGGCTCGCTGATGATTTTTGGATCTTGGTTGTGAGGATTTAGCACCCGTCGACGCATTAAAGAAGCTGAGCGTGACGATTCCTTATCGGTCAGCAATAGGCGGCGAGAGATTAATCGCCTTTTGTTTCATATGAAATGACGCTATGATCAAACATCTATAAACAGTGCCCCTCGAGAAAACTGCCACAAGGGAACAGTGGCACGTACACTACTCTAATATCTCTTTCACACCAAAATTACCGTGTAGACACGGGTTTTTTAAACGCGGGTCGACCCGCGTTTAATCAGCAATTGGCCACTTTCACACTGCGAGCAGACCAGGGTCTAATGATCGTGTAGTGACAGGTAGTACTTGGTGGTTGTACTTGTCACTCTTTCAAAGTTTACAAACTCAGCGCAGTGTTACGAGCCGAGCCTGGTCCTTTAAGCAGGTGGCCATATGGGTTTTGAAGTGTGTGTGTATGAGAGAAGAAGAAGGTTGGCGCTGCTCGCTGTTGTTGTGTACGTAGCTGCAGCCACAAGGAGAACGGGCTCCGCACATCATCCATGTTACCAACAGTTTATGGCCACTGTGTAATGAGAGACCGCCTGATGAGGCCGTGTGTGTCCACCGAAGGGTTGAAATAAAGTGCCCCGTTCTGAACCACCAACGAGCCAAAGCTAGGCTAAGCCAGCTAGCTACATGCGAGAGGTCTCTCTACTACAGCTGGTGAGGCGACAGCAGTTACCGACGGGGGAGTCGAGCCTTCGTTGCCTCCGTCATCGCGCAAATTAGCGGATTCACCCGGGTTCGACGTTCACATCAATGCCGATCGGAGGTGAAGCCGATTATTATCCGGGTCTATTGCGGAGTCATTTGACCCGGGGCTGAACGCCGATTAAACGTTTTCACACTGCAGACAACGCCGGGTGTTAGCGGGTTTAAACGTGTTTTTTGGCCAGTGTGAAAGGGGCTTAACCCTGCTATGTTTTATAGGTGTGACAATGCACCAGGTAGTAAAATGAAGATCACTCGTGCGTGTGTCCTGCATCTAAAAATGCAACGTTCCCCACTGTTTTTAACATTTACTTTTCAAATGTACTTTTTTGTGTCGCACATTAAAGCGCAAAAAGAATTAAGCATACACAGATTTTCTTGCACTCAAGTACAAAATGTTTACTTGAAATTGAGTAATATCTTTTTTACAATTACAACGACCGCTTCCCTGTACACATGTCCCCCCCCCGCGACCCTTAAGTGGATGAAGCGGTAGACGATGAATGAACTCCACCTTTCTCAGGTCAGCGTGGACGGACTGCACTCGAGTGACAACCTCGATTCCACTGTCGCACCCAGTCCGCGGCCAATTACACCTATTTCCGTCCTGACGTCCCACAGTCGACCCTTCCTCTCAGCTAAACGTGAGTGTGACTTCAGTAGTGTTCGGTGTACAGTGCGCAACGGAGGCCTCTACTTGTAGTAGTTCTGACATCGCGTGATGGATTCCATCATCTCAACAGCTTTGCGCGTCTCTCGCTCTGTCTTTCCAGCATCGGTTGCAGGAGCAAGGCTCAACTTGAACAGATAATGTGGCCTTTCAGCATATTTTTATTATCCTGCCCCTGTTGTCTTTTCCTCTCTCTCTCTCTCTCTCTCTCTCTCTCTCTCTCTCTCTCTCCCTGCAGTGGATGGATGGATGGAGGCAGAAGCGGCAACGGTGGCAGTGGCGGGTTGTAAAGGGAGCACCCCCCACTCTCCCTCCTCATCCTCCCCCCTCCGTTCTGCGCTTCAACAATAGCATTTGCATATTTTTATACTCTCTCTCTCTCCCTCTGTTCTCTCTCTCTCTCTCTCTCTCTCTCTCTCTCTCACTCTCAAAGAAAAACAGCCTGAAGCGTGAATACTCCAGCAGCGGGCGTGCAGAAGAAAACGGAAACTGGGGAGACGGCGTGTCCACTTTTGCTGGGGGAAGAGAGATAGACACACGCGCACGCACACACACACAGAGAGAGAGCTAGGGCCCTTACCTCCAGAGGTTGTGGAGGATGGAGGGGGAGGCAGGGGGAGGATGGGGGACAGGCAGGGGTGTCCAAAGTTTACCGTGTGTGTGTGTGTGTGTGTGTGTGTGTGTGTGTGTGTGTGTGTGTGTGTGTGTGTGTGTGTGTGTGTGTGTGTGTGTGTGTGTGTGTGTGTGTGTGTGTGTGTGTGTGTGTGTGTGTGTGTGTGTGTGTGTGTGTGTGTGTGTGTTAATGTTTGGGGGGGTTGCCGGGCTGGCTCTCCTAAAAAAGGGGAAAACAAAGGCAGACATTGGAATCAGATGGTTGCAACAAAATACTCAAACTAGACTAAGATAATATTACATTATGAATATGGCACAATTAAATGGAAAGTAACAGTACATTCACTCAAGAACAGGCACCTGAGTATTTCAGAGATAAATATTCCTGTAAATATAACATATACCTCCACGACATTGCCTTCTTTGTGTGAGTTTCGGTGTTGAGACACAAAAGCTGCTCGGCGCGTTTGTGCAAAACATTTGTTGGCGTCCAGCTGCCTGTTTTTTTTGCGGCCTGTACGGCGAGTTCACTCCAAAGCTCAAGAAACAAATGAACCAAGTTTCACTTTTTTCAACAAAAAAAGACTAAACTTGAGAGGAGTCGGTTTGTTTTTGCAGCTTACGGTCGGAGATTGGTTTCTAAATAAAGGTTAAGTTGACCTCAACTGTGTCAAAACCAAAATCTGAGATTTGTAAAAATAAACTATACAAAGCCCCTGCACAGTGGCAACATTTTGCAGAAAACAGACATTTAAACATCAGAATATGGATCACAGCTCTGACATACAGACTCCTTTGGGTGCATTTTATCTACACCGATGACTTGTAAAACGTACAGCCAGATTCCTGGGAGAACAGCGCGGCGTTACGTAACAGCGTCATTCTGAGTTTAGCTGGAGGGGAGAACACACAGGTCGGATAAACGTGGGCTAAACTTGAGTTTTTTTGTGACACACAGCTGACAATGCATCGAGACGTGCGTTAGTCATTGTCGGGAGGATTTGTGTTTGTGGGCCACTAATCCGAAAAAGGTCTATGACAAACACAGAATTCTAAAAAACACACACACACAAGCCCCAGCCACAGGCGTAGCCGGCTAGAATTGGCCATGCTTTGCTAAGCTTCCGTCTCACACCTACAATATGAAGGTTACGGTCTGAGAATAACAAGACGCTCCGCGCTGTGCCGGGGAGAGAGCGGCGCGCTGCATGTAATTTCATTTTACATGACACCCCGCATTATCTCAAGTTCAGTCGCACAAAAGGAGGCGTCCCAGTGGAAGACCTTGATTTGGAGGTTGCGGCGAACATAATACAGGCTTTCACTCTTTTCCTTCCGTTCTGACAATGGAGACATCCACACGAGCGACGACGCTTGTTTGAGGCAAATATATGTATTAATACCAGCATGTGTGGCGCCATATGTCGCACGGCGAAGTCACAGAGACGTGTCTCGTCCCAAGCCGACGACACGTGACGCGTCTAGTGTGACACTACTTCGCAGGCAGTGTGTAAAAAAAACTACGCGCACAAAAAAATGTGAAAACTATTTATGTCGAGACAAGAAGAATAAAAAAAAAACAGTTTGAATCCTCAGAAGGACGGAGTTAATGTGATCCTGCCCCGGCTCGAAAACAAACCCTGTTATTCATTTTTGGAGGAAACACTTGCCAAAGCAGACACACGCACACACACACACACACACGTACATATATTCGGTACACATGTTCACACACACAGTCAACATCACTTCCTGGAATGATGACCTGCCATGCCAGAAAGCTGAGAGGGATATTTTACTTGACAGTCCATGCTGAGGCAATTTTCCAACACGATTGAACAACAAGGTTCTATTGTGCTCTCCACTCTGACTGCCGCTGCATTAATTCTCCTCCAACTATACTCGTCGTTTGTACGGGCTAATGATTCCCCCTCAAAGTAAAATGCAAAAACCAAAAGGGAAACGGAGGACAGAGGTTAGTCGAATGACACCGAGCGCCCCCCTCCTTCCTCCCAAAGTCTACATGCACTACTTCCTGGCCTGCATTTGCAGTCCGCACCGAGGCCTGCTGGTGAGTAATGTGCGGTGGGTGTGAGCTCACAGGGGTCGGCGGGCAGCGTGCGATCCCCCATCTCAAAGCCCCTTTTGTGATGCTGCTGGCTTGAGCGCTCACGTCAGGCCTGGTTGAAGCGGGAGGAGGGAGGAGGAGGGGAAAGGGGAAAAGACGCTGGCAGAAGCTCTGTGAAGCAGAGGAGAGCCATTGTGCGTGCGTGCGTGCGTGCGTGCTTAATAATCGTACCACGATAGTGGCTGCGCGGGTTTCACACATCCACAAAATCACGACAGGTGTCTCCACTTGAGACTATAGTTGAGGAGTGAAAAGGTCACGAATAAACGTTTTTAATGCCTCTCGTAAGTGCGAAGGAGCTGCAACGGCATACATAACAATTAAAAAAACCCACAATTCGTCGTTTTAATGTGGAAGGAAATGAATTTGTAGTATCTACCGACGGTAACATACTCATATGGCTCGTAGCTAAGCAACAGGCTTATTTAGCGAACCAATGTTAACTACTTCCTTTCTAAGACTGAACATAAAGAAATATGCATCAACAACAGTAAAAAAATATGAGGAAATGCACCAAAAAAGGATGACCCAAAATAATCGGGAGTTACGAGACAGGGCACATAGATCACATGATACAGAAAGGCAAGCTAAAAAAAATGTTGACATTTGTCTTTTTCAACAAGGAGGTTGTTGCAGAGTTTTCAGGGCCCTGACAGCAAATGCACAATCTCACAGTCCTCACCGGGGGAATGTCTAATGAGTCATGGTGCAGGATCTCAGGTTGAGTGCAGGTACACAAACACTCACGAATGTTGTGCTCGAGTAAAAACAGAAGTAAAACTTTAAGGATCCTAAAGAGGTTTCAAAACAATCCGTTCAATATTCTGCTCCGACAAAATTCGGAGCAAATAAAACTTGAGGATGTCCTCTCCCAGACTTTTGTGTCAAAGGATTTAACGGTCACAAACTCTGGTGGATCTGCGCGGGCGTGGTTTTTACCACACGCCGCTGAATGTGGCCTGGAAAACCAGTGGGGGGGAGAAAACAGAAATACAGAAATGCCTCATGTTAAATTGCCCATAAGACGCTGATTGGGAAAAGGCGGTAGGGTTGTTTTGGGGGGCCTTTGAGTCTGGACTAAGACCTTTCTGCTGCAGTGTCAAAAAGCTAAGGCTGGAGTCAAACCATGTAAAAGTAAGATATAAACCGTATAATCAACATGGTCTCTGTTTTCTTTTAAATCACAAAATGTAAGCTACACTGTTATCTAAGCCTATATACAGCAGTCACTATGTAGGTGGAAACAGCTTCGATGTAGTTACTTAAACAGGTCTGTGTTACTGTAGAATTTGCAACCAAATGAAAAAACAAAAAATCTACAGTATGAAAACAGCTAAAAAACTGACTATGATTACTGAAAATAACCGAAGAGGCCAATACTCTCATACGTGAAAAAAGCATAATCATAGGTTCACAGCCACAGATGTCCATCTGAATACCTCCAATACAGAGGGTGCGTTACATCACCCAAATGCCCCCTGCTGTCTGTAGCTTATAGTTCATCCAGTGGGTGTGTGTGTGTGTGTGTGTGTGTGTGTGTTTGTATGTGTGTATGTGTGTGTGGGAGGGGTTGGAGGGGAGAGAGCCATCGAGGAGATGTATGTAAACCCATTTCCAAACAAATGGGCCTGACTGCACGGCAACGGGGAGCGGTGCCATAAGCGTCCAGCGTGCATAATGCCCCACATGAATCAAGACTTCCGGGCCCGCCGGAACGTGACCACACATGCTCTCATGTGAATAGCACGTCAGCTGCGGTCACATATATCATCAACAACAGCGACCCAAGCCCCCCCCCCCCCCCCCCCCCCCCCCCCCCCCCCCCGACAGCAAGTCCCCCGTTCTGAAGTCGAGTCACTCATCCTTATTGTACATGCCTTGAACCTGGTAAAACCTGGCCACACTCTGCCAATCATGCACGTTTACATGGAGAGTGTGTGTGATGAAGACGCAATTCAATATAACGCACGTATTGCGTAATACAAGAGGGTATCAACGTATGGGCTGTCAAACTTTTAATGGGCCATGCTGGTGGGTCTGATAGGTATTGGTGAATATTTTCAAATTACACACTTTTAGAGTTTTTCATGTTGATTTTTCTGTACTGTAGCAAACAGCCCATTGCTTTCAATCCACTTCTCTCAGTGGCTGCCTGCAACAATTGGGGGAAACAAATGGATTAGAATGATCAGCAGCCTGATTTCTTTAGTTATGTGTACACGTGATCTGTAGTTGTCATCTTTTTTGTATCATATGTGAATGAAAGCTGAAGGCAGGGGAATCCTGGAATGGTCGGAGTAATACTGTACACGCAGAGCACTAAAACACAGCAACAAGCTATTCCAGTTGATATGCGTTATGTTTAGTCCAGAGACCGAAACATGCTACATCCGATCTCGGTCGCTGAAAAACGAAAGATAGCAAAAAAGAAATGCAGGATATGAAGCCCTTAGAAAAGTTTGTAAAAAAAGACCATAAAGGTCTCTAACAACAAGCCTACATTTAGTTACCACTTTGTGAGTGGTAATTGTGGAGTTTACGGAACTCTGTGTTCACGTCCTTTACTTTCCGCTCCGTCCAACCTGCACCGGGTCCCATTAGCGCTGTGGATTTTCTGCTCCTGTGCAAAGCATCATGGGTCATCAGACGCACGTCGAACAGTTTGCACCGTCCGTCTCTTACGCACCTGCACCTCGACACACGTGTACGCTTTTTCGAACACACTTTTCTCGCCACAACGCACTTGCAGATGTATGCTGTACAAGTC
Organism: Scophthalmus maximus; assembly: GCF_022379125.1. Taxonomy (NCBI): domain Eukaryota; kingdom Metazoa; phylum Chordata; class Actinopteri; order Pleuronectiformes; family Scophthalmidae; genus Scophthalmus; species Scophthalmus maximus. The sequence continues at coordinate 22,660,752 of NC_061515.1, read as the reverse complement.
ACGTGCGCAGCCTCTACAGCACAAGTGGAATGCACACACTGAGTGTGTTTGTGTGTGTGTGTGTGTGTGTGTGTGTGTGTGTGTCGCACACCATGCAGGCCTGCTGCCTTCACCCCGAGAGGCCTGGCTCTGAGTCAGGGCCCCGCCGGCGACTCCGGCTAACCTCGTCATACCCCTCAGCTCAAACATGGCAGCAACAGTATATGTGCGTGCAAGCATGTGTTTGCATGCATTGGAGAGCGTGTGTGTGTGTGTGTGTGTGTTTTTGTGGGTGGGCAGGTTTTCTCTCCACAACGAGGCCGTTATTCATCCCTGATTGGGACGAAGGCAGTCGCCTCGTGATTTGCCCATAAAGACAGGGGGGAGACGACATTTCCTCCCCGTTTCCCTCATGAATATCAAAGACGGAGGCAGCGACACCACCGCCGCCGTCGCCGCCGCAACAACATCAACAACAACACATAAGGAAAAAATTACAGCCCTATTATTTTATTTGCATTACCTGTAATAGGCAGCGTATCAGGGGCTGCCATATTTATTGCCTTATACCCGCGCCGGGCCGGGCTGTAGAACATTTGGTGATTTATTAGCCGCGCAGCTTTGCCCCAAAACATCACACATAATTACTTAGCAAATAGTGCAAAGACGGAATCCGGAATGAATTTTTATTTTGCTCTTGTTTTTCTCACTGCTCTGCGGGCTTTGCGATGGATTGACCAGACTTAGCCGAGGGAAAGCAGGCGGCGTCGGTGTTGGAGGTTGATGCATGTATCACAGATGTGTGTGTGTGTGTGTGTGTGTATGGGGGGGGTCTTAGAGGCTAGTTTTTCCCACTGCTGGCTCAGACCCAGACATGCCTATAGCCCCGACGGGGAATCAGAGAATGGTATTTGTACAGGCTTTACATTCAGAGTCGCTCCTATCGGGGATGTGGTTTTAGCGTTGTTGTTTTTTTCTTCTCTACCTGCTTCTGTCCAATTATGTTGTTTGTCTTCTCAAAGGCCTCAGTACCTCTGGCTTTGCAACCCCCTCCCCCTCTCTCTCTTCCACACACTGTTTCACAAAGTTAGACAGAACTAGATCCATTAAGTTGGTGAAATGAATTCCTTTTTTTTTAAGTGCAGGAGAGGGGTTTACCTTAGGTGTGCCTGTTCTTCTGTTATCCAATTTTGCTGGGATTTTACTGGGATTTGGAGTGATTTGCGCCCGGACCCCCGAGGGAAATAAATACTTTGATTAATGTAATCCTGGGCAGGGAGGTGCCACACAAACCCCCCCATTCCCTATCCTCAGGGAACACCACTGTTTAACAAACAAAAACAAAAAGCAAGGGACTACAGAGAGACGTGCACAGTGGCGACAAAAATGAGCTGCCGAGGACTTCCATAGATTTGATTTTGCAGCAGATTTAGTTTATTTATTAATTACTGGGCTTAATAACACTATCGTTCTTGATTAGCATGTGTGATGCAAGTCTAATAGAATATAAAAGTACCACTGTGTCAGTCTGCTGATTTGCATGTCGAAAATAACACCGCAGGTTGGTTGTGATGCTGTTTGCTGGAGGGGGTGATCGGGGCATGTGTGTCAATGCTGATGTGTTATACCTCCACGTGTGTGTGTGTGTGTGTGTGTGTGTGTGTGTGTGTGTTTGTGTGTGTGTGTGTGTGTGTGTGTGTGTGTGTGTGTGTGCGTGTGTGCGTGTGTGTGCGTGTGGAAGAAGGGATGTGGCCAACAGAGGCACCAGACACCCATAGAGTGAGATGACACACACCCCTTTGACCAGTCTCACACACACATGCACTCACACACCTCTCTGCCCCCCCCCCCCCTCCACCACCATTCTCACTCAGAAAACTGCACTTCATCCTATCTTTACCGATCTGTCCCCGTCACTCATCTCCTCCTAAATGTGTGTGTGTGTGTGTGTGTGTGTGTGTGTGTGTGTGTGTGTGTGTGTGTGCCTCCCTAAATCAAGTATCTGCCTCTAGATCATCAGACCACAAAGATGAATATTTTCCTCCCTTATATGTCATGTTTTGACAAATCTAAAAACTATACTCTCCGCAACTTTTAGACATTTGTATTCAAATTAAAATCGCACCTCAAACTTATTTCTCTTGTTATGATAAGTCAACACATTGTAATCTGTTGTCCATTCTCCACTGATAAAAAAAACCCCACAATTACGTTTGTCTAATTGAAGCACCTTTCTATTCAGAACTGTCTAACTTCATGAAAAAGAAGCAATTTCAGTATAGTTTAAATTGAAGCCCAAACATGGAAGGAATTGCTCACAAAAACACACACCGCTTCATCTTCACACCACCAGATCAACCCACGGTTTAGGCCAAATGATGACGTCCCTATATCGTTTCCCGATGCCAAATCGATACCGGCTGCGCCGTTACGTGTCTGAGCCATTGACGCATGGCGAATCGAGCACTGAGCGCCGCTGGAGAGTCCCTGTGATAACACTAAACATATAATATGTATACCATTTACAAGCTGACGTGCACAGCATACAGGGGCCAATTACTAACCCCACTCGGCGGAAATAAGAGGTGTCTTATTAATAGAATATTAATAAAGTGCCTCTGTCTCGTTTGGATGGGCTAAGACAAGAAGGAGAAGCAGAAACAAATCCCATCCGTGTCCGGAATTGAAGGCACGTTTAATGCTTAACACCGATATTCAGTGTAGCCCATTTAATTAACGGTATAGTAGCTACATTATCGTTTAAGTGCTCCAAGTTGGATTCGGCGTTTAAATCAACGGTTAGGGCTCCTGACGTGACACACACACACACACACGTACACACGCTCTATGCGTATGTCGTTTCGGATTATGGCGACCATGGCGGACCATGGGCGGAGGAAAAATAAATTACATAAAGCCCCCATAGGCAACTTAGCTGTAATTAAAACGGGCCAGGAAATGCGTCCATTTCATCTGAATATTGTATATGCGGGGGTGGGGGGAGCACCTTTACACACGCGGGGGTTTGTCCACCTAGTGAGGGCCGCGTAAATCTGCGCGTCAGCTCGTCAGGAGTTTTATGGGCGGCGACGGAAAGTGTATAGAGCCGATAAGCGACGAGAGCACGAGGATGTTTTATGAGGGACAAGAGGATGGATTATAGTGTTATGGGCAGATTGGATTTTTTTCTTCTCTTTTTGTGTTCATATTGGTGTTTTAGTCTTTGAAACAGAAGCACATGCTTCCTCATCACCTCACATGAACAATCTGTGTATTAGTGCCCAATTTGGAAAACATGCATATGCATATTTTGCTTCTGCTGGTTGTAATGCAAGTCCACGAAGACGCCTTAATAAATAAGACGATAATATATAAATAAAACAAATGGCTACCTGATAGCAATAAGCGTCATTGCTGCACCGTGACAGAATGAGATGCATAATGCAGAGCAGTGCCGCTTTGCTGCTTTGCTGGTGGTCGTGATGACGGTGATGAAGAGTAACACCGGGTACAGTAGCCTACACTAAACGGCCGGTCAAGCGTGCAGAGGGAAATTGCGATGCACTAATTCCCCGGGATGATTCACGACTCATGTGCCCATTTTTTTTATTTTTTTTTTTGCTAATAATTCCCGGAGTCATATGTTTCCACAAAGACCTGCTGGCTCAGACTCATGGCTTATAGGCATATACTGCAGATGGCTTTTTTTTTTTTTAAAAAAGGAAAAGAACAGGCTATTTGCATCAACTATTAGGGCTGCTGCCACGTGGCCTGCGCTGATCAATACGCGCACGATTCCTCCGTCCGACTCCTGATGTTGCAGAATGTAGGAAGAAATAATGATTAAAGTGTGCGTAATATAACTGGGTTGGATATCTTTAAAAAATGTGTGGATAATTAAATTACGGTGTTTTAAATTGCCTCTGGGATTGAGGGATGAACCCAAGGTTTGATTTTGGTCTTTGGTATTCGGATTTTGATTTTTTTTTTTTGTAGGAGAGGGGAATTAGTTATCGCATATCAACACTGCTCTATTTATTAAACAGCTTATGTGCAGCCTCATGTGCGAGGCACTGTTTTTTTTTCCCCTCTTAAAGAGCCCTCTGGAAATCTGTCCTCATTCAGTCATGTTTCTCCTCGAACACGGTGATATCTTAATCACCCATGCCTGCCATCACTCGATGTCTGTGTGTGAAACGGTGGCCATGAACACACCTAAACACTGCAAAAGAAATTAAAAATGAATCCCTGTACATGCATATATATATATGTATGCATGTCAAGAGTTGCAGTGGGTAAACAGTGCCAGTGGCCCAGAACCAGGTGGGTTTCTAAAGACTTAAAGACAGCAGTTGAAAGTAAACCGCGTTCAGGAGAAAAGTTAAAAACTTAACTGGAAACAAGTGTTATCAGGTCAGATTATCAATATGTTTAATAAAGTCAAGCGTAATCTGAATAAAAACAGTATTTTTTATGTTTTTTAAATGTGACATCTAAAATGGATGGGGGGTTTTGCAGTGTAGGTTTTGTATGTTCGCAGTATTTGCATCGCGACTGAGCGCGACCCCTGGCGGCACCTATAGTTTTTAAATTATTATTATCATCATCACCATTATTATTTATTTATTCACGATGAAGCCAACAATGGCAATTCACCCCTGACCAGAGACAGATTCCTCTTTTGTTTTTATGTCGAAATACAAATGAATAATTTAAAGATTTCTGGCGTCAGTCGTGCGTAAACTTTACTTTTCAGTTTTACGAGTTTGCGTAAAAAAACATCGCGATAACTCAGCTGCTGCTCCACCAACCAAGTCAAGTTAGTACTTTATGCTGTATACTATGTCCATACTTGCACGGGACGCTGGACATGCATCACATTCTGCAAGTGACTTAAAGACACGAAAATCACAATGGATGAAAAAAAAACTGCTAAATATGTTTTCGTCCCGCGCGTAATGGCGTTACTGCAACGACTTCACCGTCCCAGCACCGGCGCTGCCTGGCCCGGGACACCGAGGCTCTTTTTTTCATCTCGACACCAGTGCACAAACATACAGCTTAATGCGACTATAGTGCCCCCCTCTTCTTCTTTTTTCACTGCGCTCACCATGGCGACCAAGTGCTGGGCTGAGAAATGCGCTGCCCCATCAATGAAGAGAGAGAGAGAGAGAGAGTCAACCCGTGAGAAAAAAAGAAGAAGAAAAAGAATGAAGAAAAACCTTAGAGCGACTCTCTCCTCAAACTCGGGTTAATGTGTGATAGATCCGCAGTGATGGACTTTTCCAGGAAGCGTGTGACAGACGCTGAAATGATCGTTCTCGTGTATCACTCATGCCCGCCGGTTTAAGTGAATTGCCTGTGACCGGATCTCTTTTTTAAAAAGACCCCCTTTCGTTGAGAGTTTTCTCGACACCGCGCCCCTCCCTCCCACCGGTCGCCCCTTGGATCAGCTCCAGAAAGAAAGAAAGAAAGAAAAATAAAAAACGAACCGCTCGGCGCTCATCCAGGCTGAGTCTAAAAGCAGCCGGGAGCCTCGTCTCGCCGCCTGCGAGCTGCTGCATGTAAACTTTAAACAAACTTCGCAGCGGCCAGATCGATGTATATGAAACGATTCCATATTGCACTTGCCTACGCGATGCCTCGGGAGGATTCTCTTTCTCTCTCTCTGTGTCTCACCCCCTCCTTCCCTCCCTCCTTCCTACCCCTGTCGCCCTCTCTCTCTCTCTCTCTCTCTCTCTCTGTCCCTGGTTAAAATGATTGATTGCACGTTTCTCCGGTGGACATTCACTACGAAACAGCACAGCTTATCCATCTGCGCGCTATTTGTATACATATATTACAAAAGCAACAACAATAACAAAAGGCTGTGGCACAAAAGCAAACAGTGAAGCGCGTATTGATTTTTACGCATTCTGTAAAAAAATAAGGGAAACGAAACACATTTCTGTTTTTGTAAATATAAGCTGAGATAAAACGCAGGACACGAGAATCCAAGGAGTACCATGTAAAGCAACGAACTGTCTAAGAGAGGAAAAGCACAGCACAGTGGAGAAATGCGCGAGAAGACGATCAACTCTTTTTACAAATTCCCCCCAGTGCGTAAAAAGAAAAAAAATGAAAGAAAAGAAATCCGCAAACATGATTGTTGACTTACCTTAAGTCCGACGAAAGAGAAACGAGTCCACATTGTTCGCGCGGAGTGGTGTAAATGGTTATCTCCTGTTTTTTTTCTCTCTCCTACACGACTCGCTGCTGCTGCAGCCCCTAAGATTTTCTTTCCTCCGCCTCAACTGAGCAGGAGCACTCCTCGGCTCCCGCTATTATTTTCACTAAAATATATGAAAATTTATGCAAATGAAAATCAGCACTAACTGTTCCGTCTCTTGTTATACTTGGGGATGATTTTTTTTCCCTTCTTCCTTCCCTCTCCCCCTTTTTCTTGCTTGCTTTCTTTCTTTCTTTCTTTCCTTTTTTTTTTCTTCTTCTTCTTTGCATACAAAATAAATGAACTCCCCCAGCAGGGAACTTGGGGACCCTTTCATTTTTTGTCATAGTAAGCAAATAAATAATAAACACATCATATATCAGAGAGGGGCGTTTTTGTTTTAAAGGATGCCTTTCTGGAGCATTTCTGAAATGTTTTTTTTAATTTTAACATACTATATTTTTGTCATCTTATGTATGGAGCCCTCCTCTCTCGCTGTCACGTTTCCTCTGGCCGCCTGGGACCCCCCTCTCGAAGCTCGAACATGCAGTAATTTAGACAGAAATCCTCACTGTATATTAATGGATAGAGGGGGGGCCCCGATTGGCTCTGCCCCAGGCTTGCCCATTCAATGTAAACAAATCCACGAGGCTCCCTCGGACTTTAGCCCAGTCCAGATTAAATCTATACTGGGATGAGAAGCAAAGGTAAGAAGAGGAAGAAGAAGAACAGGGGGGCAATGCAGCCTGTGCTTAACTACCCCAATGCCTCATATTTGCCCTTAAATCTATTTTGAAATTTAAAAAAAGTTGACTGTGCAAGTGTTGGGGTTTTACGCATGAAATGTATTTCTGACCTATATATATATATATATATAACACCGTTAATCCTGGGCAGAGAGTCACCTGCCACATATAGAGGCCTTGTTGGTTCAGCAGGCTGCAGGACCCCGCCCCCCCCCCCCCCCCCCAAAAAACAAAAAACCTCAACCGATGGATGTAGTGGGAGCTTTATCAATTGTTACCACCCATGGGTGCGTCCAAAAAGGCCCAAGGGGAGGGGGTCCCACGCACCAACAAAAGGCCCCATTCATCTCCAGGGGTTGCGCGGTCATCTTTTGGGGGGTGCTGCACATTTCAAGGGCTCTATCTCAGATTTTTTTTCTTTTTTGAATAACTTTGGCAGACGTTTCCAGCTTCGCCACTCCGCACGCGCAACCCCCCCCCCCCAAGGACTCTGCTCAATTTGCCCTTGTTGTGGTCGCCACTTTCTCTTTCACTGCGTGTGCTTCCGCACGGAAGTGTCCCCGCAACCTTTGACGCAACATGATGGCACTTGTCCCCAACTCAGACGTGCGGATTCAAATTCAAGCAGCAGACATCACGGTTATTGAATTTTAAAATCCTGACTTGTTTTCTTTCTTTTTTTAAAATCTCCCTGCAGTTTTAGCCATGTAGGTTATGAAGCATTTATTTACCGAGCTCTCTCCTCTATTCTTCACGAGTGGCCCGATGGGAATGAAACCTCTAACCGATGCCTTATTCTATATAACACAACCAGGTCGGCTGCGTGATTATAATTGTAACGAATAGATCTTATGTGATGCGCATCGTCTCCGAAGGTTTGCACGAATCCCCAGATGCGAAAATCTGAAGATAAAGCCACTGAAATAATAAACAGAGTTCGTGCATCTCTATGAGCTGCATCCAACTCGTCAAGCAGGTGCACTCCCACATCACTGAGGCGTTTGTGCGCAAAATACACTCATGATGGCGGTTTGACACGTGAAGAGGTCACCGTTTTTCGCCCTCTTTTTTATTCCTTTTTTATTTACTCCTTTCGCCCTGTTTGTGTGGAGTCTACTTTAGTATCTCAGCAGTGTTTACTACCGAGTTCCCCTTCCCCGTTTTTGTTTGGACCGCAATTAAAAATCATCCAATCGGAACAGCCGGAAGGAGGGCTCCGTGCGCCCGGAGCAAGGCTGGCGAGAGCTGCCACTCACACCCCGGGTAACCAATCAGCGGGGACGCACAGGGGTAAACATCCGCGCGTCGTTTGAGTGGGGGGGGAGGAGGGTGGAAGGGGGGTGGGCGGGGCGAGGCTACGCTGCTTGTCAGGGAGAGAGAGAGAGGTGGAGAGAGAGAACAAGCGAATGAGAGGAGAGAGGCTCGCGAGCAGCGCCGCGCACCGTTAATACTGGACCGTACTTGAACGGGAGTTTGCGGTTTGGCAGGTTTATACACATCAAAACAGAACAAAGAGCGAGGCTCCGCGGCGCTATAAAGGACGCGAGAGAAAAGAATAAAGCGAGGCAGAGAATCTCGGCGAGCCGAATTACAAAAGAGGCGAGGACGCTCCGCTAATGGTTTTCTCATCCAGAGGGGAACATAAACCGGGACTTTGTACACTGTGGACATTTTTTCGCAGGGCTTTTTTTTTTTTTTCTTCTTTTCTTTTCTTTTTGTTGTTGGTTTTCTCGCGACCTCCAAAAGTTTGTTTGGGACAACTCTTCTCCTTCCTCCCCCCCCCCTCCCCTTGTATATTTGAATTTTTAATTTTCATCCCCGGTGTGAAACTTTCCAAACGGGACTGCACATGGTTTCAAAGGGCTTTTGAAACCAACCTGGATCCCTTTTTCTGGGTTACTCCGTCCACATCCAAGCAGAAGTGTTTGAACTAGAAATGTTGTAAATACATACGGATTTTATTCCTGTTTTCCTGCCGCCCTTGAAGCTTTTTTTCTGGGGGGAGGTGGCGTTTTGTTTTTACGCACGTCGATGGTATTTGCCACAAAAACTACTCATACTTTTTTAAAGTTTGAATTATTCATGAGATACAATTTGCCCGCTCGAAAGAAGTGACTGTAGAAAGGGAGAGAGTGGGGGGGGGTCATACACAAACATATTCATAAGGGTTGACGGAATGGCCACCGCGGCGTCCAATCCTTATCTGGCCAGCAATAGCATCTTGTCGTCCGGCTCCATCGTGCACTCTGACTCGGGAGGCGGTGGCATGCAGCCGGGCAGTGCTGCGGTTACCTCTGGGTCGGGGGTCTACAGGGGGGACCCCTCGGTCAAGATGGTGCAGAGTGACTTTATGCAAGGCGCGATGGCAGCGAGCAACGGCGGACACATGCTGAGCCATGCCCACCAGTGGGTGACGTCCCTGCCGCACGCCGCGGCGGCGGCAGCAGCGGCCGCGGTCGCCGCAGCTGAGGCCGGGTCGCCCTGGTCGTCGAGTCCCGTCGGGATGACGGGCAGCCCGCAGCAGCAGGACGTGAAGAACTCCGGCAGGGACGACCTGCACACGGGCACCGCGCTGCACCACAGGCCCCCTCACTTAGCTCCCCACCAGACTCACGCCGGCGCATGGGGGAGCACGACTGCGGCGCACATTAACTCCATATCCGGGGGGCAGCAGCAGCAGCAGCAGTCGCTGATCTACTCGCAACCGGGGGGCTTCACTGTGAACGGGATGCTGAGTCCCGGGAGCCAGAGCCTGGTGCACCCGGGCTTGGTGCGCGGGGACACCCCGGACCTGGACCACGGCAGCCACCACCATCACCACCACCACCAGCACCCGCATCACCAGCACCACGGCGGCGTCAACAGCCACGACGCGCACTCGGACGACGACACGCCGACCTCGGACGACCTGGAGCAGTTCGCCAAGCAGTTCAAGCAGCGGCGGATCAAGCTGGGCTTCACGCAGGCGGACGTGGGCTTGGCGCTGGGCACGCTGTACGGCAACGTCTTCTCGCAGACGACCATCTGCAGATTCGAGGCGCTGCAGCTCAGCTTCAAGAACATGTGCAAGCTCAAGCCTTTGTTGAACAAGTGGCTGGAGGAGGCCGACTCGTCCACCGGCAGCCCCACCAGCATCGACAAGATCGCGGCGCAGGGGCGCAAGCGGAAGAAGCGCACGTCCATCGAGGTGAGCGTCAAGGGGGCCCTGGAGAGCCACTTCCTCAAGTGCCCCAAGCCCTCGGCGCAGGAGATCACCGGCCTGGCGGACAACTTGCAGCTGGAGAAAGAGGTGGTCAGAGTGTGGTTTTGCAATAGGAGGCAGAAGGAAAAGCGGATGACGCCCCCGGGAGTGGCGCAGACGCCGGAGGATGTGTACTCGCAGGTCGGCAATGTGAGTGCAGAAACACCGCCCCCCTCCATGGACTGCAAACGAATGTTCAGTGAAACATAGAGCAGCAGCAGCACACGAGAATATTTTAGATGAAATTTAAAAACTGATTAAAAAAAAACAGGCTATCTCCGAGATAGCCACATTTTTTGATACTGTGATTGTGAGGGAATATGACTGCAAAAAAATTGTGTTATCTATTTTTCACCAGAAAAAGACAGAAAGAGAAAGATAAAAAAACAAATCAACAACCTTTTCCCCCTCACCCCCTCTTTTTCCTCCCAATCCCCTCACAAAACAGCACCGTGTAACCTTCTTCCAGGACCCTAACATGTCTCTTGAGCTAAAAGGTTCCTTCTGCTTTTTTCTTTCAGGGGCATTTTTTAGTAGATTACTTAAAAGATGCAAGTGAGGCGAGCGACCAGAGGGTGACAACCACAAGTTCATTCCACCAGGTAATTTTGGCGCATTAAAACACACCAAGAGGAAAAAACCCAAGTATTGGTATTTTTTTTTTTTGTATTATTCTTTTTCTGTCCCCCCCTCCTCCAAGAAATTCCCTCCCCATTACCCTGTGTTTGAAGAAACAAAGGAGCAGGCATTTTGTATATTTAGAAATGGGACTAAACCGCCCCCCCTCCCTCCTCCTCCTCCTCTTCTTCGTGCCCAACAATAACAGAGGATAAAAAAACTGCAACAACACGAAGAAGAGTGACATCCACGAAGCTTCCATCATGATTTACAGCAATTTTTGTTCCCTGTCTGAGGTGGATTGCTTGGGTTCATTTACACACACACACACACACACACACACACACACACACACTCTCACACACACACATACACACGGAGGATTTGGGATTTTTTATTTTATTTTTTCCAGTTCAAGGCTCCTCGTGAAAAGAAAAGACAACCAGGACCAGGACTGTCCCCGCCTGATCTCAAAGATCACCCTCTCTCTTTTTTTCCACGTGGGTTTTTTAATAATTATTATTATTTAATGGACTTTGACACCGTGAGTGGATTTTTTTCCTCCTTTTTTTTTTTGCAACAAATAGAGCATAAGACATTTGAAAAAGACTTCAGCTGCACTTATTTGAGAGAAAGAGAGCGAGAGAGAGAGGAAAAAAAACAATTCTGAAAATCTGTTGCCAAGTGCGTGACTGAGTGGATGCTGTGGATATAATATTAATGCTGCCCTTTCTAAAGCAGCGCTCTTTGGTAGGTTTTAATAAACAAAAAAAAACTCTGTAAAGCCGGCAATAGAGATCACTAGATCAGATACTGATCTGAGTTTATTTACTTTATATTTTTCATCAGAATGACTTGTTTTAATATTTTATTCGGAATACATATGAATTATTCCAAACGGTAATTTATTTTCCCCCGCCCCCCCCCCCACCCTGAGGAACTTGTGTAAGATGCTTTCCCCCTTTTTTCTTGTTTTAATTTTTTCTTTCTTATATATAAATCTATTTTTCGTTGTTGCCCTTATTTTGTTTAATAATTTTTTTGTATTATCGTTTCTAAAGGAGCACAAATCACCATGACGCTGACAGTGACCGTTGTTATAGGTAATAAGGGTATATTTTGATGTGATCATTTTTTGATTGTAATTTAATTTTCAGTAGTGGTTCCGTGCGAGCTGATTGAGACACAATAAATTTGTTAGAATGAAACGCAAACGTCATCTTGTGTTTTGGAATTCATATATTCTCAACGTACAGTGGGGCTGCTTTTTTAAATTTATTTAAATTGTCTGCCTTTGGAAAATGAATTACCCAATATGCTGGTTTAAAACAAATATAATAATAATTTATTATTATTATTATTATTATTATTATCATTATTATTATTATTATTATTATTATTATTGTGCATTCACAGACAGCAGCAGAAGCCTATGAAGACAATGGTGGACTGTTGTGTCCCAGGTGAAGCTGCATGCCAGCTCATTAGAAGAAAAATATAATGGATGTAGTAAAAGGTGACTTCTGTGGAAAAATTGAAAACATCCCACCTTCAAAACTACCTGTCAAAAATAGCCCTTTAAAAAGTGTGTATTAATACAGCATTTGCGGTTTTAAGAGCCCATACGGACCCATGAGGTTACTGCCTATAAGAGGGGAGATAAATCGTTCGTTATCACGACCCCCAAAACTGTCCGTTGTCATTGAAATGGAACATATCGCGAGACATGTCTTTTTTGTTTACATCTGCTGCAGCCTCTTCAGGCCTTGGGCAAAAAAGAAGACTGGGTTATGATTTGGGAGTGTGTTTGTTTGTGTTTTGTGTGTGAGAGAGGGGGGGGGGGGGGGTACCAGTTGCATTCTTGGAGAAAGATAAATCAGACATTGTGGAGGTTATAGGTACAGGTCGTCCCATATATAATGTCCCATAGCTGCGTGTTATGTAACATTTATACGTCGGAGCTTATGGGGCCACGCGAACACACTCCCAGCTCGATTATTAAACACCACAAAGAGCAGAACTCTAATCTGCAACAACAACAACAAATGTGATTTGCACTCAATTCAAAAGAATGAATCTTAAGCCTCGGCTGCAAACGAGATTATAATATGATTATAAACAACAACAACAAAAATAAGTGTTTTATGTTTTTGTACGTGGCTCCGCCGTTCAGGTGTGTTGTAACCAGGTGCACGCTGCAAGTGCGCATGGTCCACAACTCTGACTGTGTTGGTGGAGGATCCGGGGCACTGGGTCACGGAGCTTATTGACTGTGCAGCAGCTCCACGCGGGCTCGGGGGCTCGGCCCGTGGGTCTGCAGCTGCATGGTGCTGAGGGGTGAACCGGTGAAGTGCTGCTGGACTTTTGACAGGCCTGCAGCGGGACAGGCCCAAGAAAAGACGATAAACACTATATTTTTTTAAAGGGGGGCTCATAAAGCCTGTTTTTATCATACTCCAC